>NC_092514.1:5118185-5493185 GCF_047511675.1 Marmota flaviventris
GACAAAATCTGGTGCTGTCCCTGTCCCTCCTGCAGGAGAAAGACAGGAATTCAAATCAACCTTTTATTCTCTGAGTCAGTACTTTACATGCTACCCCCATTGGTCACCTCTCAGGCTTGTTGGCCATCAGACTGACTGCTGAGGTATCATACTGCTTGTGTTCAAGTGACCCTTATTTTATTAAAAAAAAATGACTCTTAAGCGCTTGATTAGTTTTGCTGGCAATTCAGATATGCCCACAAGAGCTACTAAAGTGTTTCCATTATGTGAAAAGGTTAAACTGCTATGTGATATTTAGAGAGACACACAGACACACAATGATTGCATTCACATAATTTTTATGGCAGCATATTGTGATAATTGCTATCTTTTATTATGTTACTATAAATCTCCCACTGTGCCTAATTTATAAATTTAACTTTTCCTAGGTATGTGTATCTACAAAAAAAAAATAGTATATATTGGGCTTGGTACAAGCCAAGAATTCAGGCATCCATTGTGGGTCTTGGAACTTACCCACCAAAAAAAAAGGTGCCAGGATTACTGTGTCATGAGGGCGTTGCGCTGCAGTTGTTATACAAAAGTACAAAAGTGCTTCATTCCTCACACCCTGGTGAAACTCTGGTTTCCAGACCTTCTAGACAATATGCCAGACGTCTAATTAAATCCATCCTGGGCACAACACACAATCACAGCCACTAAGAAGATGAATTAATGAACTAAGGGAACACAACTAGAATGACATCCTCCCCCTTTACTGTCTCCAGAAGCAGTGTGTTTGGGTGAGTACACTCACACCACATCACTAAAAGCTAAACTCTTGAAAGGGTTGCTATTATGCAAATAAGTCACTTTTCTGGCTTATTTTATGAAAAGATAGACCAGAACTGCGAAAAGTATGAAAAAATAGCAACATTTCCATAGCACTGCAGTAGAAATTGTTTAAAACTCTTTAATAATTGTGCTCTGTCCCTAACTTATTTTCCTGCATGTATATCTGCTAGATACAATTCCTTTGCAAAAGTGTATCTTCTATGCAAAATAGGAATCACATTTCACAAAGAGGTTTTGCATGTTTTCTTACTAAAACTGGATCATACTATTCATTTTGGCTTGCATATTGTCTCATCTCCCCTAAAATTATTCTAGATCTTTTTAAGTTAATAAACATAATTGCCTTGTTTTCCCCAATGGTTGCCTAACATTTAATTGTGTAAATATGAGATGGTATATGCAGTTATTCTTCTGTCTTTTTGCACAGATTGTTTTTCCTTTTATTTTATAATTATTTTATTTGTTCTAATTAGTTATACATGGACAGTGAAATGCATTTTGACATATCATACATAAATGGATTATAACGTCTCATACTTCTGGTTGTACATGATGTAGAGTTACACTGGTCATATATTCATATATGCACACAGGGTAATAATGTCCTATTCATTTTACTGTCCTTTCTACACCCATACCACCACCCCTCCTTTCACTCCCCTCTGTCTAAAATACCTTGACTATACTTGTATATATATGTTTTTCCTAGTAACAAGGAATACATCTAATTCTGCCATTATTGTCTTACAAATAATGACACCTACTTATTAGAATTTGCCTATATTTTACTGTAAAATTTTGTCTCAATGTACTAATATACATTTTTTCAACATTATTTTTTATTTGTTCTTTTTACTTATACATGACAGTAGAGCACATTCATTCTCTCTCTCTCTCTCTCTCTCTCTCTCTCACACACACACACACACACACACACACACACACATAATATGGAGTACATCTTATGATTAGGATCTCAGTCTTGTGGTTGTACATAATGTAGAGATTCACTTTGGTATATTTATATATGCACATAGGACAGATAAGCCAGATTTCTTCCAATGTCTTTCCTATTCCTGTTTCCCCTCCCTTTCCTTCATTTTCCTTTATCTAGACTACTGAATTTCTATCCTTTTCCTTCCTCTACCCCATGTTATGTTATCTCACCTATCAGAGAGAACATTTGACCATTGGTTTTAGGGGATTGGCTTATTTTGCTTTACATAATAGTCTGCAGATCCATCTATTTACCAGCAAATGTCATAAAATTCATTTTTTATGGCTAAGTAATACTCCATTGTGCATATATACTCTGTTTTCTTTTTCCATTTGTCTGTTGAAGGGCATCTAGTTTGGTTCCATACCTTAGCTATGGTGAATTGAGCTGCTATCAGCATTGGTGTCCCTGTAGCATACTAATTTTAAAACCCAGGTATATACCCAGGAGGGGATAACTGGGCCAAATAGTGGTTCCATTCCAAGTTTTCTGAGGTATCTCCATCTCCATACTGCTTTCCAGAGTTTTTGCACCAATTTTCAGTCACACCAGCAATATATGAGCGTGCATTTTCTCCCAACATCCTTGCCAACAATTATTGTTACTTGTATTCATGCTAATTGACGTTTTTAATGTTTAAGATGGTTGAGAATAATTTTATGCATTGACCATTTGCAAAACTTACTTGACAAATTATTGCATCCTTTTTTTTTTGACATTGTTGATAGTTCAGGCATAGTATCCAAGAAATTGTAGGTAGCAAATACTTTTTCTGCAAAAAAGGGGAATCATTAGGTATAGATAGATTATTTGGACACTGATTGTGGGGGAACACTGATTGTAATTCCAGGTCAATAATGTACATCAGTGGTTAATATTCTTGCCTTCTTGTGACACATTCAAACAAATGTTAGGAACAAAGGATAATTAAACAACAGTCAGACTTAGGAATAAGTACCTTGTAAGGTATATTAAATCATATATTGAGTAATCTGACTACATTGTATGGACAATCAAAATGTATGAAGAAGAGATATATCACGGATTTATGGTTGATTTTAAAAGTTCACACATGGTAAAAATAGAGAATGGATTAGATATGAGAAATATGGTGGTTTTAGATGTTCAGTTAGGTAGCTTCAATTATTCTGGAACGCAATGGAGGCTGAGAGAATTGGGCTGAGATTGAGAACAAGACTGGATGTGGGATGTTAGAGAAAGAAAAAAAATGAGAATACTTGGCTTCACTATTGTACAAGGGTAGTGTTGACCGAGCAGGGAAAACATTCAGAAGAGTATATCACAGAACTTCAATGGGTTGATTTAGGATGTGCTGATGTGAGGTATTTCTGCATACTACTTTCTGTTTCTATAGGAAATATATATTTGATTAACCATAAACACAGAGTCTTACATTTAAAAAGAGTATTGATAGTGGCTTTATTTTTGATCATATGAAGAAAGGGAATTCCAATTATTTAGGTGTATATATAGATTAGATTATAAGCCTGAAATTGAGTTTATATTTTATATGAGACATATTATATTATTATCTATTTTATAAAACAACTTTCCAAATGACTTTCTTAGATGTTTGAACATGGAAGGTATACAAGTGAAAATCTTAAGGACAAATCAATTATTATCTTTACAGAAGAATCAACCAAAAGTTCTACTTTTTTATTTGATGGCTTTTCTTATTTCTCTCCTATTTGCATTCTAATTACTGCACTTAATTTGTTAAATCAACTATCTTTGAGCAAGGGGATTATGCTTATATTCAGTGATTTTCTTCTGTAATCTTATTGAATATGAAAAGCTTACATTACCATTTCGCCACCAACTCAAAGTTGTAACATATTAAGCAACACATAAGCAGCTCTTAAACCCTGAAAAATTAATGTGAAGTCTTACTGAACTATTTTAAATATAAAAAAGGAGGAATAATAGGAAGAAACGAATGAAGGGAATGGAAGAAAGGGAAGAAAGAATAGAACGAGAGAACAAATAATCCGGGTCTTTAATAGTTTTCAATAGAACATGTTTCATTTGAACTCTTCTTGAACATCAGCTTTGTATCACAGGCTGTAGTTAAATATTCCACTAAGAGGAATAAAAAAGATCAAAAGCATTCTTTCTAAAATTAAAATGGAAGAGATCAATGAGAAAGGTTTCTTCTTGCAAATCCCTTGCTTTATAGCTCATCATTTCATTTTGTTGTAAAATTATAGTGGGTGGCCTTTGAGAATTCAATGCCATTTAAGCTCAGTCTCTCATTTACCCTTGATTTTAAATATTATTAATCCTATTTTCCATTGTATCTACCATGTACATTTTAATATTTTAATTCTCAATAAATTTTCTGCAGAAAATCATGTTTTTTCTACATATGCATATGTATATATATATACATAGATATTTGTTCCTTTATCAATATCTTTCAGTTTCATTTTCTTTCATGAATGATGATAAGCTTTTGTTTATGTTTATTTAAATAAGTTTAGTGTTTGTTTAAATCACTGAAGGTGGCATAAAAATATCAGTTTCCTTGTAAATTTTTATGTTCTCATTGCACTGAATCACCTTCACAACCATCTCAGACTGACAAGATGAGTTCACAGTGGATTGCATTCATCACATATTATCACTTAACTGTACCAACACTTTAGCTACTTCCCCCTAACATGCCATGACCTCACATGTAATGTCACAAGCAGGACTGATGAAAAATGGGCCAATGATCCAGGCGGTTCTAGGATTCTATTTCTTTAGGCAAGAGGCCACCTTCATTGTTTCTTACATGGGTAGTGGCTTTTGCCCTGCATCTAACTAAATTCATCATCCCTCAGGTCCTGTATCCACAGAGGTGGGGCATCTGTTTCCTAAGATTTAATTTCTTTGTTAGTTTATTTGTTCACATGCACAAGTTTTCTCTACATTTGAATAATGAGCAGGGAAAGAAATAGAAGACAAATTTGCACTTAGTCCCTCAGAGTACACTGCCCCTGGCTCATGTCTTTCTGATCTTAATGACAGTCTAAGACCCAAGGCCCTTTTGTGCTGATCTTGTTCACAAATTTCTTCCATTAAGCTTTTTTTCTAAAATATAGACTATGTAAAATTGCAGAATTGCTCACAAAGCCCCTTTGACTGAGGTTTGTCTTTAAGGATCTTTAGCATGTTTTTGATATTGGGGTTTCTTTTTCATTATTAAAAATACAAAAAAAATATTTATTTTCCTCCCTCATTTTATGGTATTACTCTGGCAAAACACCAGGCCTATTTAGATTAACCTCCCAGGATTCTTCCTCTGTATAGAGGGTCCTGATTAGTGCAAAATAGCCATAGTAACCAATATCATTTAAATAAGTTATGTTTAGTAATCCTTTTTTATACAGTTAACCTATGATCTTCCCTCAAAACATCATCACTCTCTCTCCACCTTCAGGTTTAGTCCATTTTCTTCTACTACTACTACTACTACTTCTTCTTCTTCTTCTTCTTCTTCTTCTTCTTATTATTATTATTATTATTATTTAGCTGTAGTTGGACACAATACCTTTATTTAATTAATTAATTTATTTATTTTTATGTGGTACTGAGGTCTTGAGGCAAGCACTCCACTGCTGAGCTGAGCCAGAACCGCAGCCTCTAGTCCATTTTCTTTCCTTTTATTTTACTGAGTAAAGCCCAGCATCAGAATAGATCTTTTATAAACTCCTTCATACCATCATTCAATGACCTAACTCCCTGCCCACAAACTTTTCCTCACCTACAATTCTTACAAATGCATCCTGTGTCCCTGTCCAGACCCAACTCACCCACAACTGACCTATGACCTCTTTGGCTGATTTTATCCATTCTTAAAGCCTTAAATTTTTTCCCAGGTAGAAAATTCCTTTTTTGATATTTCTGAGAATTTTACACAGATTCCTTTCTTAGTGTTCTCAGAAGGACATATAACTGGTATTTCAAATTTATGTCAGAAATTACTCTGTCCTTTCAACCCTCAAATTCTGATTTTCCCACATTGTTAGACAAATGGCATTTTGAACCTTTCAGCAGTTCAAGTCATTCTATTACAATTGTTTCTAATCTTTTCTTTCTCTCTCATCCAACATTCCATCTTTCAGCAAAATTCTGTTGGCTCTGCTTAAAACAAATAGAATCTCACAGTTTTCAACACGAGCGTGCCATCACTCCTCCCCTTTCTTTGTCATTGCCATTTTTCCTTTTCTTTTATTTCCTCTCTTCCTTTCTTGGTGGCTTTCCATGTGGTCCTTAGCCTCTTCTGGTAATATTCTTCCCAGAGCAGCCTGAGTGCTTCTTTAACAAGTGGGTATTGCCATGCCATTTATACCTGTCAGTGACTTCCAATCCTGTGTGTAGGATAGATCAATATTTTTAATAGTATATAAAGGCTTATGGAATTTGGCTCCTTTTGCCTCAGATTTCATTTCCTACCAGTCTCTTTTTGGATCACCAACTACAGAATAGATATGAGCCTTTGTTATGCCCTTTGCATAGATTTTAAAATAGTAATAGGACAATCTGAGGTTTGGAAATTTCTAGGGACTTGAACAGCATATTCCCTTCCTGATTGTTACCTAATAGAACAAAAATATTAACTTGCTGTCTCCATGGAGGATTATAACATTTGGTCATCCCATTTCCAATTACACTGAGGTTAATTATTGGCTAATCCGATCTGTGAATTGAAATGGGTTTTTTTCCTGTAGATATTAGTAAGTTATAGAGCATTTTTAGCACTACATGTGTATCAGGACCCAATGAGGAAGGTAGTTTTATAGACTAGGAAATATATTGTAGGAATTAGGCATTGAATCTTTGGGGGAGCAACTGGGGTAAATAATGGTCTAGAAAACTAACAAATGAACCTAACAGAAACACCAGTATACATGGAATGCAGTTATGGTAGGTTAACTTTTCCTATTACTGACATCCAGAGCACAGCTAGCATTTGCTGCAAAAATTAACAAAAAAAAAGCCTTTTAAAGTTAATTCATATGATTTTAAAAATAATACCTTTGTTCTTTTCCAACCCTAGGATTCATATGGGCACAGAACATAATCACCCCCCCCAATTTTTTAACTCTTCTTAGAAGAGTATATGGTACTGATATTATTCTTTGAATACATTAAATGCCAGGGTTTCATTTTATGCAAACATAGAATGGAAAATAACAAAATCTAACTTTTAGGTATTGATGTAGGAATTACAAACAATGAGAGGATTAAATTACAGCAGTTGGGCTCATAAGTACCGAAAGGAGGTAAATCATTTAAGATCTCATAATAATTGCCTTTTAAGACATTCAGTCAGTGTGAATTTAATGAATATTATGTCACAGCATTGTGCTCAAGATTGATGGAGAAAGTATTTTAAGACATCCCAAAGCATACTATTATTAACATGTGGAACAATAAAAACTGCATAGGTTTAGACTTACAGAAATGGACTTTTTAATTCCCCATCCATGACATACAAGGTGTTTCAACTTTAGCAAATTACTTACACTGACTCAATTTTAGTGTCCCTTTATTTTATTTATTTAAATGTTGCCAATACTACTTATTAACAATGATTGTTGTAAGGACAATATTTATAAACTTCTTTGTTCAAAGAAAGATACTAAAAAATATTTTTTCTCTTTCGTAAAGGTAAAAATGAATCTTTAATTAAAAGAGACTTAATTAACATTCAACACATTGTATAAATTTGTATTTGAAAGAAATTCATTGCACAGCAATTTGAATTTCATATCTGTACTACTCACACAACATTTTATAAATTACAATTACAGAAAACTGGTTCTCAAATACCAGACCCAGAGACTAAAACTTGTTTAATAACCTGAAACTAAAATAAATATGAACCAAATAACATTTTTGTGTGTAGATAGAGCTAATTTAGCAAACAAGAAGTGAGTAAGCAAACTATAACTCATCAAATTTTACCACCTTCATATCCCAATTAATTTTAATGGAGATGGTAAATACTCGGCAGGAAAGACAGCACAAAACTTTGTGTGCAAATGATGACATTTCACAACTCATTCATAATACCTCTTGAAGAACAGTGCATGTGTCATTTCAAAGAATATGTCAGTGTAGTTTCAGCTAAACCTAATGGCATTTTCAAAAACTTTTATATCTTTATTTAATGGTTTCTTCCAGCAGTATAAGTATTAATAGATTATCAAATTGAAAGATGTTTGTCCTGACCTTCATATAGTTCCATTTCTCTAGTTTTTTAATGTCTCTTACCAAGTACCAGAAGTGCATTAAGTAATTTCTCATTCCTCTATGATGCCACTTTGCCTTTGTCAAAAGACAAATGATAGATCAGTTGATGGGTGAGATCCAAATAAAAGAACACACAATAGCCTCTATTTTCTTCTGATACATTAATTCGTATTTCTTCAAGAGAAACACAAATCAATGTTTCAAATCCACATGTTTTCTGAGTAATTTTATGTACTTGTTAGATATTTTGTGGAAGATAATAATATGTATATATACACACAAATGTGGATTTATATATAAATAAATATATATATACACACATACATATATGTACATTTATATATATACATATATGCACATGCAAGGACACACAATATCCATTTATATATGTGTATATATATTCATATGTATAAGTATCTACATCTGTGTGCTTTTTTTTAGGAATTAAAATAAAATAAAACAAATTTTTACAAACGACCAAGATACAGAAGTATAGCACATATGTAAATATACATAAGAAATCTTTGAGATAAACTCAGAAAACCCTTATTTATCATGTAAATGGATAACTCAGAATCTTAGAGACATTTTTGGTTAGGAAAAGGAATGGAGGTTTGCTCCTTAAAAATATTAACAAGGTGGATATATGAAGAGGAAAAGACGTTCAACTCAGCAGTGTAGTAAAGAGAAATACAACAAAGTTAGAGTGCATTCGACCTGAGGAGTCAAGAGTTCAGATAAAATCAGGGAGGAGTAAGACGCTAAGTAAATTGCATTTCAGTTTGAAAATAAATGTAGGAATATACATATAGAAAACTAAGACACTGACAAATTCAGGGCAAGGTTTAGCTTTATCAAAACAAGGAAGGGTAGTCGATGACAGAGGAATACTTGGCCCACCCAGCAGTGAACAGATAGATGCTTATGGGCAGAGTGAGTCTGACACAGTATAAGTGAGCACCAGCATAGAACAAGGCCTTGTGGAGTGGAATCTCAGGTCTTCATCTTAGGAGTTGTGCAACTTTGAACATATTCTAAATGTCTGATCCTCTTTATCTGCACATTAATAGCATGTATCATTAAGTGAGTCCATAAGTAAAACATGCTTTAACAGTGCTCAGTGCATAATAAAGGGGGATTTTTTTTTTGAGTCTGTGTTTGCTTGTTAACTGGTAAAGACTATAATTTTTAATAATGTATAATTTCCTAATCCAAATTTATTTTGAGATCAATTCTGGTACAGTCTTTAGTTCCTTTTGCCCCTTGTTTCACCTTTTATTCTGAAATTCCTGATGATTTTTACTGATTACTGAAGGTTACATTTTTGAAAGCAGGAGAAAAATTTAGCCCAGAATCATGGGCTCTTTCTATAGAGAATTTTTTTGATTTCTTCAGGCTGAAGACAAGGGACTTTAGCCATCCCTGATCACTTTAATCTAATTGTAACAACTGGGGTATTTTGGGTTTAGGCCCTGTCAAACCATAATTTCAAATTACTTTTATTCTAGAGGGATCCTTTAGAGACCCAAATTGAAAATATGCAGTGTTTATTAGGGACCCACTCAGTAAAGCTTTGTGATGCACTCAAGAGTGCTATTCTTCATTTCAGTCTTCCCTTATTTCTAGATATTCCCTAGGATAAGCTACCCAGGATATTGGGAAGGCAATGTATAATTCCATATCTCAAGATATTTAAGTTTCTTCATTTATCCTTAATATTCAAGTTAATCTTCGGGGATTAGTTCTGAATTTTATACCACATGACTAGAGGTAATATTTGATTTTGATTTTTAAACAAAGAAAATATATTGAAGAAAACTAGGTTCATTTTTTTTTCAATATTGCTTTGGTTTCCTGGTGCTACAGTGTAAAAAAATAAAAATAAAACAAAACAAACAAACAAAAAACTTGGTCTCTTAAAACCAAAATTGAAAAGAATGAGAATATGTCATTCTCATTACATATAAGACTGTTAGAAAATATTTTCAAAAAACATCTAATAGAAGATTGTTATGCAAAATGTTCAAAGAGTTCCTGGTCAGTAATCCTGTCTAACACCTATTTCCATGATTAGATCAGCTTTCTTATTTCATTTGCAAATCACCTCTAAGCTGAGCATGTGATACGTGCTAAAATCCACTTGAGGGAGAAAAAGTTCTCTGGCATTTAAATGGGTTTGACATGTGCTAGTTCTGGAAATTTCTAGCAAGAGGGGCCATTTGATTAAAACATTTTACTGGAATGAATTGATTGTTACTTGAGCTGTGCAATTACATTTGTAATCTTAGAGATAAAGGAGCTAATGAATAGAGAAAATGAAGGTATTTTTGATGTTAAACAATTATAATTATGGAGCTCGCACCTTGCTCTGTTGAGAGAAAGGACCACCATCCTTCTCAGTGAAAATGGACAACAAGTTTTTATATTTTAGAATTCTTACATTTGTGGGTTATCTCCCTGAGCTTCCCAATGCTGGGAACTTCTATTTTCAAATTACATTTGTAAATACCTGGGCTCATGGCAGGTTAGAATAAAACCAATAAAATTCCTACCTTCTTCTATTTGGACTAGTTTTTTCTAGAACAACTCTCATTGGACCAATGTTTGATTATTTGGTTAATGTGATTTTGTTTTTATGTGTCCTTTTAAATTTCAGAATAAATAAAAATGTCTCTGGGAACACAATTGAATCATTAACATTTTTTTTTTTCCTGGCAGGAGTCAGTAAAGACTTCCTGTCTTTGAAGGCAAGGCTGGAAGGATGGCTCATTTTCTGATAGGAGAGAGAAAAGCATTTCATAGAAAAGCTCTCTATGCAAAGGGAAAGTGTGAGCAACAGCGGGGCCACACAGAATGCCTGGCAGGCTTGGGTACAGACCAAGGCCAAATGGAAAATGGCAACCTTGGAATTCAGGTCTTTAAGAAGAGGGAGGCCTTTGTATTGACTGTAGGTTCTCTTAGTAACTATCTGAGCCACTAAGTGGCCTGATGTTCCTGGGGCAGGATTGAGTGCCCTTTTCTACTGTGGTACTTTCTTAGTGCTTTTGACATTGCATGACCCTGGTAGAAGATCCAAGCTATTGTTGCCAGGTCTAGAGATCAATCAGTATTTGGTCCAGAACAGACAGTGATGACCCCTAGAGCCCTGAACTGGGAAGCTGGGGAGGTGCCAGTGGTAAGGGCCAAAGCTGTAGCTTCCCAAGGACAGACTTCCTTGATCACTGTTAATTCAGGCAGGGCCCCACCTGAGTATTTCGTGAAGGGTGCCAGGGAAAGGCAGATATGAATAGTCCCTCCAAAGCCAACTCTGGAAATTATGTGACAGATGTCATGATGGAAATCCCTGTGGACGACTCTGCTAGTACTGGAAAATAGTCCATTCATATCAGCTATTAAAAATATCTACCCCTGTTATCAGCCAGGATTTGCCAGAGAAACAGAACTGCCTCCTGACGGACCCCAGGTGACAGGTGGACTTTGAAAAGAATGTAGATGTGCATGCATAGAGAGAGAATTTTATTTTTTAAGGAATAGGCTCACATGACTATAGAAGCTGGATAGCCCAAAGGCTGCTTGATGAAACAGCAGGTGGAAGAGAAAAGAAAGAGTTGATGTTGTGATTCAAGCCAAAAGCCAGCTGTCTGCCGGCAGTGTTCTTGCTTGGGGAAAGTCAGGCTTTTACCTTTAAGGGCTTCAACTGTGGCGTGAGGCCTGCCCATATTATGGAAGGCAAGCTGCTTTAATTAAAGTCCACTGATTTAAGTGTATCTATCATCCAAAGTAATACCCTCATAGAAACTTCTGGAACAATGTTTGACCTGGACACTATGTTCCAGTCAATCTGGACACTATGTTCCAGTCAAGTTGACACATATTATTCTTCACAACCCTACCCTAAGACTGAGGTAGAAGGAGGATTCCCTATTAGAATGCAATATCTGCTTATTGTCTTTTTTTCAACAAAACATGGGGAATTAAAAATTTTTTTTTTCATGTTACTGCATCCTCGGGTATCTGTGTGATTACCTGGTGCATAGTAAGTGCTCATGAAATATTATATAAATAAGTAAATAATAGAATAAACATTTGAGTTCATCTGTTTGGATATACATTATCTGACATGCTAGTTATCTCTATCCGGAATGTTTGTGCTAACATAATATGATTGGTCAGTATGTCTGATTTAGACCTTGAATCTCCTTGGGCATATATTAAGCATCTTTAGAAATTTTAACTCTTTCAAAGCATTGATTATCATGAAGACAATGACAGCAGACTTCAATAGCGAGTGGTCCTCTGTCCTGTTGAGGAGTTCTCCCTCAGGAGAATCACTAATGAGCAGTCTGAGCAATTTTAGCTGCTTTACCTGTGTATACATTATAGCACTTTGAAAGAGAAAGAGAGATGATCTATTCTCTTTACCAGCAAAGCTTGTGAAGCCTATTTGTAACTGTACTTGGCCCACAGATAATCTGTAGCCTTGGAAAACAAGATTGACAGGTGTGGAAGGGCTCACGGAGCCTACAGTAAAAGAGTGATAAATTGCAGCCTTGTGAATGGATGGCTAACCACAGTGGGATGAGACCAGTAGGAGGAGGTTCATAGGCAGTGGGTGCAAATGCAAAGGGAGATAGATAAAAACATCTGCTTCCAATGGTGTCTGCAACCAAGTAAAGAGAAGACTAAGCCAGGCTTATCTTCCTTCGGTGGTTCAGACTTCCCTGTTATTTTGCACCCTTTATAAACAGATGCTATTCCAAAGACTGCACTGAGTGCCTTTCACTATGTTCTCTGTCCTCCATTAGCTGACTTTCCAGATACAAGTTTGGAGCAGAGGCATGTGTGCAGCTTTCTATCTGGGATGGCCACATTTGTTCAAGTTAGAATTTGAGAGAGATTTTATATGCATCAATAGTGGGGCCAGGGGAAGTGGGCATTGGGAGTCATTTTCTGGCAGCTGCTGTAGGGAAGGATATGGAGATGTCAATGGAAGGTCCAAATAAAGCATGCCAAGGGGTTGCCTGCTCCATGGGTGTGAAGATAGGTAAAAGGATAGAAGAAGTGGAGAAGCAATCAGAAAAACCGGCAGAAAGCCTCTAGTCCAAAAAGAAGGAAGTTAAGACTATTTAGGGCCCAGAAGACTGTCCTGCCTCCTGAGTAGATCTCATTTGAAAATGAAACAAAATAAAGAATATCTGATTTGAAAAGCATTCATATAGTTTGCACAGCACTCATCTCCTAGAAATATGATCTATTCAAAAGATTTGGCAAGGATAAAAGACCTCTTAGAGTCTCTGCACAGGAAACTTGGTAGAAACAAGAAGCCTGGAAGAGAGATGACAGAAGAGTCTTGAAGAATAAAAGATAAAGTAATGAGATGGTGGAGGAAGTATCTGTGTTTTTATTTCTTCTTGGATTTGGATGAAGATGCACCTTTTATTTTTTGGTCTTCTGATCCAGGGTGATTGGTTCCCTTTCCAAGGCTTTCGGAAGACGAGTGATGGGGAGGGTTTCAGTCAAAAGGTAAATAAAGACGGTGGTCTTTAAGGAAATGCCTTGCCAGTATAGCTGAAACTGAGGATCTTGAGCAAGGCCAGGACCGTCAGGATGGAGCTGACTCTTCAGACCATGGTAGACAATTAAGGGATCACATTTGCTTGCCTAGATCCTGGAGGAACATTCTTGTTTAGTGAAGGTCATGATGAAGCCATGCATCCAAAAGAGAAAGAAAGTTTAGAAAGGTATGGAGAACAAGGTCAAGAGTGGATTTCTTCAAAATTCCAATCCCCTTTGCAAAAGATCTAGCTTTTCCCTCAGTACCCAGGACTGCTTCTGTAACCTCATGCTTAGGCTGTTCTGCACCCAGATTCCCAAGGACCATGATCTAATTAGGCCATGGCTGGTGTGGTAATGAGAGCCATCATGGATCCCTTGAGTTACCATTGTGTCCTATGCTTAGATTCCCTGGAGAAGCTCCATTAATTAGAACCTGCATGTCCAGGATGAGTTCTGCTGCCAACCCAAAGCCAATTAGCTGGTGCCTGCAGGCTGCACACCCATGCCCTTCTTAATTTCTTCCCATCACCTGGCTTATGCCATAGCTGACATTTTGTTTTCATTAGCTTGCATTTCCAGGAGTAGACTGTGAGTGTTTATAAAAATATTCTTTACACTATTGTCTCCAATTCCTCATCTCCAAGGCACATCCTAACTCAATCCAATTGCCCAACTTATCTATCCTCCTTCTCCTGCTAACAAGGAAAATCTCATAGTCTTTATCCTTTTCCTCATCCTGGTCCTTTTCCTCCTCCTCCTCACTCGAGATCCAACCCAGGCCCTTGCACATGCTGGGCAAGCGCTCTTCCTCTAATCTACATCCTAGTCCTACTATCCATCTTCCTTTGTTTTCCATCTCAATTGACAACTTGGCGGCATTTGCCAATTTTGACCACTGCCAAATTATAATATTTGATTTTGACTCTCTTCATACTTATGCTCTTAATTTCCCCTTCCTCTCTTACTCTAGTCTCTCTTTATTTTCCTATATCTGTACCTATTTCTGTAACATTGGTATTCCTTAATGTCTAGTCCTTTGCTTCTCTTTCTCTTGACTCTATACTTTCTACCTATGCTTGCTCTGCCAGTCCTGGGGCTTGAATGATCATTGTATAGGGATGTCTTGGTGGTGCACACCTGGAATCCCAACTATTCCAGAGGCTGATGCAGGAAGATCCTAAGTTCAGGGCCAGCCTTGACAACTTGGCAGGACCCTATATCAGAATAAAAAAGTGCTGAGACTGTAGCTCAGTGGTAGAGCACCCCTGGTTCAATCCCCAGTACTGAAAAACAACACAACAAAACAAAACAAAAATGGGGGAAAGAGATGTCATCCAAATTTTGATCCACCTCAGGCTTGCTGGTGAGTTCCCAACAGTTACGTCACTGCCCTGTGCTGATTGCCACTGCCACTGAGGGGCTCCTCCTGACCTCACATTCAACCTGTTGGAAACTGAGTACATTATTCTCAACCATCTTCTTCCTAAAATTGCTTTGTCTCCTGAATTCCTTTTTCCCTTTTTCTTTTCTAAATATCTTGCTTCTGTCGACTTCTCTCCAGCTCCACTCCCACAGTGGCCTGCTGGTCATCGACACGTACTACCTAGGTTACTGCAATCCTTTTTTGAACTACTTTCCAGATATCCACTCTGTTATGGTTTGGATATGAGGTGTTCCCCTAAAGCTGATGCATAAGACAATGCAAGAAAGTTTAGAGTGTTATTATTGGGTTCTGAAAGCCTTAACCGAATCAATGTATTAATCCACTTGAATGGATTAACTAGGCAGATAGGGTGTGGTTTGAGGTAGGTCACTGGGACATGCCTCCAGGGTTTATATCTTGCCCTTGGTGGGTGGTGCTGTCTCTCTGCTTCCTGATTGCCAGTTGTGAGTTTTACCACCATGATGTTCTTCCTCGCCTTGGGCCCAGAGCAATGAAGCTGGCTCTCTATAGACTAAGACCACTGAAACTAGGAGCACCAAATAAACTTTTTTCCTCCTCAATAATTGTTCTTGTCAGGTCTTTTTGTCACAGTGTCAAAAACGCTGACTAAAACTACTCCTAATTCCATCCAACTGAATATCCAAACTGTCATCTTTCTAAGTGAAAATCTTGCTTAAAACCCTTCCACTTCTATGCATTGCCCTGATAAAAGCCTAAGCTTTTCAGCCAGGAATGCACAACCCTTCAAAACGTAGCCCATCCTCACCTCCCCTGCTCCAGCTCTTACCACTCCTCTCTCTATTCAGCTCTAACTTATAGACACTGGCTAAAAATAGACTTCTTAAATTAATGAAGGACTAGTAAAGAACTTGAATGAGAAGCTGTGACTGACTACTGAGGGCATAAATACAGGAGCAGTCCATTAGCAGGGTTTTGTTGGTCCTGTTTCCGGTCATCCGTAATGTGGTCAAGTACCTTCATGGCTTGGAGAAATGTGAAGTGTAGTGGTTCATCATCAGGCATGCACTATGTCCCTCCTGCTCATGACATGCTGACCAGAGGTGTTCTCCAGGGTACTGTGTGGGTATCCTGTGCACCAGTGTTTTCTGGGCAATTTATTCAATCATACATTTTTATCACTAAAATCAGTGTGGATCATATGTGCCGAACCACTTAGAAATGCATGTTGAAAATGTGTCTTATGGTTTTTACTGCCTCACATGTGAGTCATGTCTTTCATCTAATGAAATGCCATTTCTTCCCTAGTCCCCTTGAACTTATCTTTGGTATGAAAAAAAAACTTAACTTTTAGCCCATTTTGCTATGATTGATGGAATTAATTTATGATTGTGGTTAATGGTCTTGAAAATCAAAATAGTTTCCTTGGTTTAGAAATCTAGTTGAAGAAAAGTGCAAGAAAAAAATTATCCTACTGGCTTCTATTACTATATTTGAGACATCTTCAGCAGCTTCTTGTCAAATCATTTGCCTTGAAGATACTTATGACTAATTATGAGCAATGTAACTGGGAAGAGAGACCGTTTAGTTTCAGATTTTGAAAATGTTAATGGGAATACCAACAGACATCTTTCATTGTCTACTGTTTTTTAAACAAAATTTTTGGAGAATTATTTTTATAAACCCAAAGTGGGTCTGGTGTGTTATTATTTGTTTTTCTCTTGACAATGGATTCTATATCTCACATCTAGAGCCATCCATCCTCAGGTTATAGGAATGACAGGGGCAGTTTGGGGTATCAGTGAGTCCTTGCTAGAGCCAATTGGATACCAGTTTCTATAGTGACTCAGTTATCCTGTGGTACAGGTCAAGTCCAAAGTAGTTTTCATTAAAAAAAAAAAAAAGCTGAAGAGGGCTGGGGTTGTGGCTCAGTGGTAGAGCACTTGCTTAGCACGTATGAGGCCCTGGGTTTGATCCTCAGCACCACATAAAAATAAATAAACAAAATAAAGATATTGTGTCCAACTACAACTAAAAAATAAATATTTTTTTAAAAAGGTTGAATTTCACTGTGAACATTTTCATCAGTTTCTGAAAAATTAGAATGTCATTAATTAGCAAGTAGGAAGTATCATGTTGTGTGGGAGGAATGAGGCAATGAATTAGCATACTATTAACTCTGTCTCTCTTTATTTTGGTTCTTAATATCTTTACCTTTTATTTATACTTCACATGTGTTTCTTAAACAAGTTTATTTTTAAAAGTGAAAATCATTGACTAAATTATTTGTTAGCCCCAAAGGTGGGTGGATTTTATTGATTTGAATTATATGGAAAAACATTGTACTTAAATCCATATGTTAATTGGATGCTGCAGAATTGAAATTTGTCGATTTTAAAGCACCTTGACATTGAGTCCACTTAAAATAACTACATATGGTATTCTCTTTTATTTTCACTAACTAAAAATTAAGAAGCATGTAAAACCAAATAAACAGGTATTGTACTGAGGGCTAAGCTATATGCATGATCACATTTAAGCCCTAAAAGAGCCCTACAAAGTATTACCATCCCCATTTTGCTCAGCAGGAAGCTAAGGCACAAAGAAGATACCCACCTCAAATTCACAGACATAGCAATTCGTGGATTTGGGGTTACAGGTCTTTGAAATTAGTGTTAGATGCTCTGCACATCTGTTCTCCAGTTTTTGCTTATTTATTGTTTTTAAATTAAAGAATAGTATATGTTTACAAGTATTCAGAATGTCAACAGAAATATTTGAACTTTTTAAAATTTGCAATTACGAAATGTTATTCAGTTAACAGAACAATAGTTATTTCATATAAGCTATATCAGGAACAAATGAAGATTACAAAAACTACCATCCCCATATATAATTAGCAAGAGCCTGCTTTAAATTTCCCTGCCAATTGACAACCCCCATACTGTATCAGGCAAGGTAAGTGGCTGCAGACAATACCACCAGGACAGGACAACCTAAAGACACTTGGAGTGGTATGTTAACTGTAGTGTACAGTTCAGAAACAAATCTTACACAACCATAAATTTCATTTTCTTTTCTTAGAAAAAGTGGGTTGTACACAGGGGGGTTAAATACTCTAAAGACAAAGGGGAAAACCTGAACTTGAATCAAATTTTCATAATCCTCTTCTCCATCTTGGTTTTCTTCATCTTCCTCTTTTTCCTTCCTTTTCTTAACTTTCTCAGCCTTGACATCTCCCATGATGCCATATCAGGCTTTCTTTTGTTTGGTATATAGCAATATCATTTCCATTTTTCCTTCAGCTTAGGAGCCTTCTTTTCATAAGGCTGCTTGTTCTCTGCAGCAGTGTCACTCCACATCTCTCCCTGTTTCTTTATAACATCACCAAAGGATATACTAGAATGTTCTCCTTTGCTTTTAGGGCAATACTCAAAATAGCACAAGGTCAAAGAATACCTTCTGGCTGCATTGGGGTCCTTGAACTTTTTTCTTTGCACTTTAGGAGGGATATAAGTTTTTGTTTCTCTTTCATAATGGGCCTTGTTCACCCTTGCCATATCTTCAAATTTCCCTTTCTCTTTAGCAGACCTCTCTGAGCACTTACTTGGAAAATTCTTAGACATTGACTGAAGCATCTAGATTATTCTTATGCTTCTCTAGCAAGTTTGCACAATGAATGCTTATGATGACATTTTGCCTCTCAGCTTCTTAGGATCTCCTGTGTCCATGCATAGTTATTTACCCCTGCAAGGCACAGAGTCACGTACTGCCTCTTTACCTTCTTCTGGTGCTCTCTTTTTGGAACCCAATGTACTTTGGTTCTCCAGTTTAATGGCTCCTGTTTTTTGCGAGAGCTCAAATCTTTGTATAGAAAGCATTCTGTGTCTATCTCAGAAAGATTTTAGATTTGATTTAAAAAACAAAAGAAAAGAAAACAAACAAACAAAATGGCGCCAATAGAGGAGATGTCAAACACAAATGGAGGGAAGATCCAGGGATACTGGTTATAATCAGAATGTCCATGGTCATCACTTGGGAACTTGGTAGAAGGAACATCCTCAGAGAAAGATTAGGGGGCCATCTGTACCTCAAGAAGCTCATGACCACTAAATTCCTGTTAACAGAAACACTTTGAGAAGATCCAACATGGCGGTGGGCACGGAGGTATCAAGTCTCTGACCTCTCCAGCTGTGCGGGCATAGGGAGTCTTAAATCGTCTAAATGCCATTTGTTCAAGATCACTAGGCATTGCTGAGCTAATGTGGATCTGGGGCGAATAGCCTGCTCCTATCAGAACACACACCGAGCCCGGAGCAGCCGAATTCTGGCTCCCGTTCGCCTGGAAGTACCCCAGTAAGCCAGAGAGCAGGGGGAAAGCTAATCATGGAGAAACAAACCAAATTTAAAAAAAAGATAAATAATCAAACATGGCTGGAAGTACAAATCATATATCAATAGTAACACTAAACATAAATGGCTTAAAGTCACCAATAAAGCGACATAGGCTGGTAACATGGATTAAAAAAACAAATCCAACAATATGCTGCCTCCAGGAGACACACTGGATTGGAAAAGATATACACAGGCTGAAGGTGAAAGGTTGGGAAAAAACATACCACGCACACGGTCCTTGTAAGCAAGCAGGGGTGGCCATCCTCATATCGAATAAAATCAACTTCAAGATTAAGTTAATCAAAAGGGATAAGGAAGGACATTATATACTGTTAAAAGGAACCATTCACCAACAAGACATAACAATTATCAATATTTATGCACCAAATAATGGTGCTGCGACATTCATAAAACAAACTCTCCTCAAGTTCAAGAATCAAATAGACCACAACACAATACTTATGGGTGACTTCAACACTCCTCTCTCACGATTGGACAGATCCTCCAAACAAAAGTTGAATAAAGAAACAATAGAACTCAATATCACAATCAATAACCTAGACTTAACTGACATATATAGAATTTATCAACCATCATGAAGTGGATATACTTTTTTCTCAGTAGCACATGGATCCTTCTCAAAAATAGACCATATATTATGCCATAGGGCAACCCTCAGTAAATATAAAGGGGTGGAGATAATACTATGCATTTTATCTGATCATAATGGAATGAAACTGGAAATCAACGATAAAAGAAGGAAGGAAAAATCATACATCTCATGGAAAATGAACAATATGTTACTGAATGATCAATGGGATACAGAAGACATAAAGGAGGAAATCAAAAAATTCTTAGAGACAAATGAAAATACAGACACAACATATCAGAATCTATGGGACACAATGAAAGCAGTTTTAAGAGGGCAATTCATTGCCTGGAGGTCATTCCTCAAAAAAAGAAAAAACCAACAAATAAATGAGCTCACACTTCATCTCAAAGCCCTAGAAAAGGAAGAACAAAACAACAGCAAATATAGCAGAAGGCAAGAAATAATTAAAATCAGAGCAGAAATCAATGAAATTGAAACAAAAGAAACTATTGAAAAAATTGACAAAACTAAAAGTTGGTTCTTTGAAAAAATAAATAAGATCGACAGACCTGTAGCCATGCTAACAAAGAGAAGAAGAGAGAGAACTCAAATTACTAACATACAGGATGAAAAAGGAAATATAACAACAGGTGCTATAGAACTACAGAAGACAATTAGAAATTATTTTGAAACCCTATATTCCAATAAAATAGAAGATAGTGAAGACATCAATAAATTTCTTAAGTCATATGATTTGCCGAGACTGAATCAGAAGGATACACACAATTTGAACAGACCAATATCAATGGATGAAATGGAAGAAGCAATCAAAGGACTACCAACCAAGAAAAGCCCAGGACCGGATGGGTATACAGTGGAGTTTTACAAAACCTTTAAAGAAGAATTAAAACCAATACTTTTCAAGTTATTTCAGGAAATAGAAAAAGAGGGAGAACTTCCAAATTCATTCTATGAGGCCAACATCACCCTGATTCCGAAACCAGACAAAGACATCTCAAAGAAAGAAAACTACAGACCATTATCTCTAATGAACCTAGATGCAAAAATCCTCAATAAAATTCTGGCGAATCCGATACAAAAACACATCAAAAAAATTGTGCACCATGATCAAGAGGATTCATCCCTGGGATGCAAGGATGGTTCAATATACGGAAATCAATAAATGTTATTCACCACATCAATAGACTCAAAGATAAGAACCATATGATCATCTCGATAGACACAGAAAAAGCATTCGACAAAGTACAGAATCCCTTTATGTTCAAAACACTAGAAAAACTAGGGATAACAGGAACTTACCTCAACATTGTAAAAGCTATCTATGCTAAGCCTCAGGCTAGCATCATTCTGAATGGAGAAAAATTGAAGGCATTCCCTCTAAAATCTGGAACAAGACAGGGATGTCCTCTATCACCACTTCTATTCAATATAGTCCTAGAAACACTGGCCAGAGCAATTAGACAGACGAAAGAAATTAAAGGCATACAAATAGGAAAAGAAGAACTTAAATTATCACTATTTGTGAATGACATGATTCTATACCTAGAAGACCCAAAAGGGTCTACAAAGAAACTACTAGAATTAATAAATGAATTCAGCAAAGTGGCAGGATATAAAATCAACACGCATAAATCAAAGGCATTCCTGTATATCAGCAACAAAACTTCTGAAATGGAAATGAGGAAAAACACCCCATTCACAATATCCTCAAAAAAAAAAAAATACTTGGGAATCAACCTAACAAAAGAGGTAAAAGACTTATACAATGAAAACTACAAAACCCTAAAGAGAGAAATAGAAGAAGATCTTAGAAGATGGAAAAATATACCCTGTTCATGGATAGGCAGAACTAACATCATCAAAATGGCGATATTACCAAAAGTTTTCTATAGGTTCAATGCAATGCCAATCAAAATCCCAATGACATTTCTTGTAGAAATAGATAAAGCAATCATGAAATTCATATGGAAAAATAAAAGACCCAGAATAGCAAAAGCAACTCTAAGCAGGAAGTGTGAATCAGGCAGTATAGCGATACCAGATTTTAAATTATACTACAGACCAATAGTAACAAAAATAGCATGGTACTGGTACCAAAACAGGCGGGTGGACCAATGGTACAGAATAGAGGACACAGAGACTAATCCACAAAGTTACAACTATCTTATATTTGATAAAGGGGTTAAAAGCATGCAATGGAGGAAGGATAGCATCTTCAACAAATGGTGCTGGGAAAACTGGAAATCCGTACACAACAAAATGAAACTGAATCCCTTTCTCTCACCATGCACAAAAGTTAACTCAAAATGGATCAAGGAGCTTGATATCAAATCAGAGACTCTGCATCTGATAGAAGAAAAAGTTGGCTCCGATCTACATACTGTGGGGTCAGGCTCCAAATTTCTTAATAGGACACCCATAACACAAGAGTTAATAACAAGAATCAACAAATGGGACTTACTTAAACTAAAAAGTTTTTTCTCAGCAAGAGAAACAATAAGAGAGGTAAATAGGGAGCCTACATCATGGGAACAAATTTTTACTCCTCACACTTCAGATAGAGCCCTAATATCCAGAGTATACAAAGAACTCAAAAAATTAAACAATAAGATAACAAATAACTCAATCAACAAATGGGCCAAGGACCTGAACAGAAACTTCTCAGAGGAGGACATACAATCAATCAACAAATACATGAAAAAATGCTCACCATCTCTAGCAGTCAGAGAAATGTGAATCAAAACCACCCTAAGATACCATCTCACTCCAGTGAGATTGGCAGTCATTATGAAGTCAAATAACAACAAGTGCTGGCGAGGATGTGGGGAAAAGGGTACACTTGTACATTGCTGGTGGGACTGCAAATTGGTGCATCCAATTTGGAAAGCAGTATGGAGATTCCTTGGAAAGCTGGGAATGGAACCACCATTTGACCCAGCTATTCCCCTTCTTGGACTATTCCCTAAAGACCTTAAAAGAGTGTGCTATAGGGACACAGCTACAACAATGTTCATAGCAGCACAATTCACAATAGCTAGACTGTGGAACCAACCTAGATGCCCTTCAATGGATGAATGGATAAAAAAATGTGGCATTTATACACAATGGAGTATTACTCTGCACTAAAAAATGACAAAATCATGGAATTTGCAGGGAAACGGATGGCACTAGAGCAGATTATGCTAAGTGAAGTTAGCCAATCCCTAAAAAATAAATGCCAAATATCTTCTTTGATATAAGGAGAGCAACTAAGAACAGAATAGAGAGGAAGAGCATGAGAAGATCACCACTAAACAGGGAGGAGAGGGGGGAGGGAAAGAGAGAGAGAAGGGAAATTGCATGGTAAAGGAAGGAGACCCTCATTGTTACACAAAATTACATATAAGAGGAAGTGAGGGGAAAGGGGGGAAAAACAAGAGAGAGAAATGAATTACAGTAGATGGGGTAGGGAGAGAAGATGGGAAGGGAGGGGAGGGGAGGGGGGATAGTAGAGGTTAGGAAAGGCAGCAGAATACAACATACACTTGTATGGCAGTAGGTAAAAAAGTGGATGTGTAACCGATGTGAATCTGCATTATGTATATAGGGTAAAAATGGGAGTTCATAATCTGCTTGAATCAAATGTATGAAATATTACATGTCAAGAACTTTGTAATGTTTTGAACAACTAATAAAAAAAAACATATTTACAAAATAAAAAAAGAAACACTTTGAGAACTTTATATCATAACATGCTATAGATGTTAGACCTTCTTCAACTGTGCATTTGCTTGTAAACATAGTCAAAAGTCAAACAGCTGCTCACCTGCTACTTAGTCAGAGCTGTAGCTATAATAGTTTTAGAAAACTTAATAATTTTAGACAATAGGCTGCAAGCTAGGAACTGGATTTGGAACACTGTGGCCTGCATATGTTTTGGTGAACCCAACTCTCTTCAACATTTCCTCTAAAACATTTGGGAACAGGAATACCACTGATTGAAGCAAAATTTATATGGACTTACAGTTTCTAGATGAATGCTAGAAAATGGAATGGGAGCCTCTTCAATAATAAGTGAATTAATTGTTTTTAATGGCTGCAAATATTGAAAATGCCATATGTTCAAAATCCAAACTAATCTCAACAATTGGTCAAAGAAAAATGATTAGGAGATTTTAAAATAACAATCCATCTAAGTTTTAAAATATCTGTTTTTCAGAATATAGAGGAAATCACAGATCTGGACCTTTTCATAGTCTCACTTTAAACTCTGCCATTGGACTTTGGTAATTCTAACTCCTTTAAGTCCTTGACAAATTCTGCTTACCCGTATGACCCAGCTCTAAAATGTCCTCATTTGTGAATCTCCCCAGCTTACCCACTGTTCTCTCTTTCCCCCTTAGAGTTAACTCTTCCCTGCTGTCCCCTGAGTTTCTTTCCTGCTGGGCTGTGAGCACCTAGGGAGGAGCCGCTGGCTTTTAAATCTCAGAATCCTCAGGATGTACAGTCCCTGGCATTTAAGAGACACTCGATATTTGCTAAACAATAAACAACAGCATAGGACAAGCATGCTCATGCCAGTGACAATCAGGTCAAAGGGGGAACTCCAAGGAGAGAGGCCGAAACTCATTCATGTTTCTAAAAGGAAACATGGCGACTCTTCACTGTCTCACACATTCTTTTTAGAATGAAGCTTTATTAGAACTCAAAGCTTCTTGTTAGTGTTTTTCCCCATTGTCTGAGAGGCAGACATTTTCTCTTTCTTGTTATGACTTTGGATAAATCCTGAAGGATGTTCTGTCCTTTCCAGCCTTCTACAGGTCACAATGCAGACCAAGGGGCAGCCATTACCAAGACCACTCCTCCGTGTCTCCACCTAGCTCTCTCTCTACCACTTTCATCCTTTGAGTCTCTGTGTCTCAAGGATAACATTTCCCTCTCCTGATGTCACCCTCCAACTTTTCTTGGGGGCCCTTGAGTCCTGCCGGTCAGCCAGTTAGATTTCTAAATGCTCTTTTCTTGCTTTACCATTTTTCCTTAATCTCTGGGCATCCTCTGAGAAAGGAGATGAAGGGTACATTGTACATTTCCTTCAATATTTTTTCTTAAATGAAAATTTCTATTTTTTTATTTGTGAGCCTTAATCAGTGGTATTTAATTGATGCATTAAGAAGAGGGATAAGATCAAAGGAAAAGAATTTCTAAAATGCCAAAATGCTACATATACATCAAGCAATTTGTTTCAAAATTGGCCATTGACTTTTTGAAGCCGGGGCCACAGGTAGCTGGTTCAGCATCAGTGGAAGTTGTAGGAAGAGGACAGGTGTATGCACAGAAGGAAAGGCTGAGGGAGAGGTGGAAAGTGCAGGAGTCATTGGAGGTGAAGCATGAGCATACTCGAGAAACTGGGAACCAGAGCTCTAGGTGAACCTTCACCTCCGGTACACCAGCATCTTTCCTGCTCAGGGACTATACATTTCTGCTGCCTGGCACTTCCAACTCTTTACCCACCAACCCCTGCTCTGTTGATATGTTACTTTCTTAAGAAACATTCCCCAGAATTCTCAATCCAAATACAGTCTTTCAATTCTATTCTTTCATCATATACTAAACCTATTCTTGCATTTCAGAGCATTAAGTGTATATTTATCTCCATGCTTTATTTATCATTTTCTCTTCTATTAGACTGAAAGTCACAGGAGAGCAGGGATCTTGTCTTGTTTTGCTCATTTATCACCAACTACTCACTAGTAGGTAAAGTTCATGAGCTCAGCGGCAATGAGAGAAGGGGAAAAAGCAGGAGTTGCTGACACACCACTTCAAAAAGAGTTATCAAAATGTCACTACATTGGCCCCGCACAAAGGGTTGGGGGTCCTTAGATGACTAGTGCACAGCCCCCATTCTCACAAATCTGGTAGGATTTAGGGTTATGGAAACCAAGTAGATGACACAAAAAGATGTCTTTTATCAAAGGAGTAGGACTAATTGCTACTACATCATTCTTTCATTTCAACTTTCTCAAAGATTTTGCCTCAATTACCTAAAAGTCTAAGAAACTCTACTCAGAACACATTTGATTTGGCTTTGACATGTGAAATCAGTACAAATCTTGGAATTTGGTTTCTTGCTTAATAAGAAATTAACTATAGGCATTTATATTTCAGAAACCAAATTGAAAAATCAAACCTAATTAATTGGTAACCAATCAATGCTTTTCTTCTTCCTTCTCTCCATGTATAATGGCAAGTCCATGAAGATACTCTTATTCTGAACAGACTAGAGACCCTTTGGAGACTAGAGGGAACCATTCTAACATTGCACATGGGGAATATGATGTGCACCTTATACTTTGTTAATAATTATGGGAGCTATAGGGCTATCTTTCTCACCGTGCTCCAAATCCTTCTCTACTTGGTGGCTTTCATGTCTTCTGTGTCAGGTACTGGTCTAAAATGTGCAGATCCCTTTTCTTAAGTGGTTGTACACTGGATGGGTTATAATTCTTGCTATCCCTGTTGTTTAAGCTTTAGTTGTTTCAAACATTATGATTACTTAAAATATCCTTTCCGCCTACGCTCAGTTTTCACCTACTACTCACTGGTAGGTAAAATTCATGAGCTCAGTGGCAATGAGAGAAGGGGGAAAAAGCAGGAGTTGGTGACACACCACTTCAAATAGAGTATCAAATGTCACTATGTTGACCCCCAAGAGTGGAAGAGACCTCAGATAATATAACTGTATTGTATTATCAACCTAAAAAGGTAGTTTCTGATGGTCTTTGTGAGAGGTGATAATAGTTTTCCTCTAAATCATCACTGTTTCTAGCATCTCCATGATGTGTAAGTCTTCCCAATTTTCTCGAGGAAATGGGAGTAGATTCTATGTGTAGATTGACATTTGGTTTCCTGTGGTTCCCAGGGGCATATCTGTTTGCCTATTACCACGGAATTCTTAATGATGGAATTAAGAATACAAGTCACCTTGTGTGGCTGCCCATAACAGTACTACTTATAATAGTACTTCTAGTCAAGTTCAAGGTACCCCCTTAACATGACATCATAAATTAGCATATCATCAACCCAGCACCCCTTTTGGTGATTAACACTTCTCTCCTTTCAACTCTTTGATAGAACCACACAAGTTCTTGGAAGTTGTGAAGAAGTGTACTTTGCAAGGGCTAAAGTACTTTTGCAATGAGCTACCAGGAGTGGTCATGATATGATTCCTAAGTCATTGTTAGATCTGCTTCAGGCATGTTTCCAATGGCACATCTTTGCCTCTAGCATGTATTTCAGGTTGAAGAAACTCTCTCCTAATCTAAATTGCCCAAGTTGTAGAGCTTCCTCAGTAAGTATTAGAACCTAGTTGTTATTTCTTCTCATATAGCACACCTTTGCACCACGTCATTATCCCACAGGTTTTGATTTAGGAAAAGCGAGTAAACTTTCAATATTAGCATGAGTAAAATAGAATTGGAAAAAAAAATATGCTCTTGCTGCCGAACACTCCAAAGCCTATTACTTCAATATAAGCCATTAATTTGTGCATAAAGTGTAGTGATGCTTCCTGATGAGATCTTGTGTGTATATTAGATAAGGTAACCTGGTCACTGTACAACAGACATGAGCTGTATATCAACTTGAAAATCTTTAGGACAAAGCACAATAAGAATCAGTTTCTCAATCATATAATGTGTATTCCTGATTTAGTGGGTGGCATGAACTAATGATAACTAATCATCCAAATAATGATTAGGAAAGCCAGCTTTCTTTGATCTTGTGACTTTGTCATTTTTGATACAAGGCTTTCACCATTACCATGGAAAGGGAAAGGACATGAAAAGTTGCACATGTTCAAGGGCCAGTCTTAGAAGTGGCACGCATCACTTATGACTTGGCCAGTCACATGCAAGGAAGCTGAGACTGGTGTCCAGCTATGTGCTCATGGGGAAGAGGATACAGCTGTGGTCAGTAATTATTCTATCACTGCCAAAATTGTGTTCTTTCTTCCTTTACACCCTCTCTGTGCCTTTCTATTTTTTTTTATTTCTATAATGAAATGTTTGGCAGTATAACCTAAGTGTTGAGAATTTAAGAAAGAATCTGAAAATATACAATCTCATCATATTTTATGAATTTTAAGTTATATGAATTTAAAAAGTGTGACTTAAATGTTAGTAAATATTAGTAGAATCTCATTTGATGTGTAAAATTTGAAAAACTAAAATATAAATATATCTAATTTTAAAATAATCTATATAAATTTCAAAGCTGGCAAGCAAAGCAAAATGTAAAGCAGTTGTGATTTTGATACTTGGAGCCTTTATTTCAGATGACAACAGAAATATTCACTACTCTTTATGGTTATAACATGAATCATCAAATTCTTTACATGCATCATAATCTTTGGTGAGGATTTTAATGATTGGCGTGCTATCATCTTAATGTTCATGGTTATTCCAATTTAAAGTCTTTTTTATAACCTGAAACAATTCTATATAAGAACTCATGAAGTATGGTGTAAGTGCCAGTGTTGAAAGTGCACCTTCAAAAGTTTGTAATAATAATCAGGAAATAGAGGAGGATGGGAAGAAAAAATAGAATAACATAAAGAAAATAAGGTAAGCTATATTTAGGAGTACCAGACATTGTTCTAAACACTGGATGGTATTGACCCTTTTGTATTGCATGATGTTTCAGATTGTTCTAAGTGTTTGGATTACATTGACTAAGAAGGTTCCTCTATCACTTCTCTTGTATAAATTCAGAAATGTAATACTCTGGGTTGATGGCCTTATACCTCCAAATTCTGCCATGCCATGCTATGCCATTCATTTAGGAATGAATACTTTGTATACTCTTAGGGATGTTGAAAAATTAAAAGAAGATTTAAGCAATCTTTTTACTTGGCCCTATTCTAGAATTAATCCTATGGGAGAATTAAGAAGTATGTGTTATGATAATATGATTCTACAGGAATAAGTCTCATTCTTGTGATTTCTTCATAGTGCTGTCTTTAGAGCCCTAACTTATTGTCTCTGTTTTCTTACCCCTCCATTGCCTAACAGGTGGGAGAGCCTGTTACCCTCCCACCAATGGAGAAGGATTTAACTTTATTTTTCCTTCCTAAAACCCCTGTTAGATTAGACATTGAGTAATGAGAACAGAAACTGAGAAAGAGAAGAATGAGTGGGATGTACATAGGGAAATGATTGACAAATTCACTAATTAATCTCTTCATTTATCAGACTGTTATCAAGAGACACCAGGCATTTTTATAGGCAAGGGGGATTCACAAAAGAGGAATCAAGGTCCACTAAGGAAGCCAAGGGTTAAAGAAACAAAAATAAACAAGGAAACAAATGAAGTAGATGACAATGATGTGTCTAAGTTTCCTTGTGAAAAACTTTACAACCGAAGAAATGATGTGGTGTTCTATGTTTCTGGTGTGTTGTCTGTGCTGGAGACGACTACTGCCTTAGCCTTGGGTGATAGGAACTCCTGTCTTGAGTCCAGCTCTTTAGGGGGTGTCACTCTGGCAAGAGGATTATGGGACCAAGGACCTGCCAACCTGAAGTCCATGCTCTAGGTCTCCTGGAACATTGTGCTTGGATGACACCCTGGCTCTCTGCTGGCAGTTCTCTTGGCATTTTCCTCGTTACAGTTTCCTGCAGGGTGGGAATGCACAGAGAACAGAAGCATCTTCAATCCCTAAGTGGGGTCAGAGGCCCTTTGCAGGATGTTGTGACTGAGCTCTGACATCAGACAGGGGTGTCCACAGTATTGCCTATAAGACTGGTCACATGGGGAATTCAGGGGTGGAACAAGAGGTGGGTAGGGTGCAGACCCAGAGCACTGAGCCTTCCTTCCCTGTGTCTCTATTTCCCATGTGGGACTCTGGGAATTCTAAGAATCGTAAATTCACTCCTGATCTCCAATTACTTTAAGCAGTTTTGTTTGCTAGGACAGAAAACTGGAGCATACTTAATGCTTTATAAGTTTTATTTGTCAATTTTCATCTTCCTACATAGGATCCATTTCTACTATGGCCCAGGCCACACAACTGTAAAGTGTGGGCTTCATGCAGAAGATGAAGCTAAGGAGATAGGTTGGGTCAAACGATGCAGATCTTGGTGTCTCCTGCCAGTTAGCAACAGGGAGCCCACAGACATATTTAATTCATGATCAGATGAATTTTTATAAAAGACAACTTCAGGCACTTAGCTGGTTGGAAGCTGTTGCCCTTGATTAGCTCACTGATGATCAGGAACTGACCTAAGGCTGTGGAAGAGATGGGGAAAGTGAAGTTGAGAAGCTGAGGGGGGCCTGGGTTCGAAGGACGTTTATGCACTTTCTTGATTGATTAATAGGTCAGTTAATATGTGCAATGACAGAATGGAAGTTGGGGGAGTTAAAGGAACAGGACTCATCAGAGCAATTGAGAAGGGCTTATTTCATTGTTGGCTGGGAAACTGTAAGAGGTAAATGGCATTGATTGAGATTGGAAGGCAGAGTTTGAAGAGATAATGCCTTCAGTTTCAGGCTCCCTGAGTTGGAGGGAGGTGTCTCTAAGACATCTGCAGTTGTGTAGCTGACCTGGAAAAAAAGAAGTCAGAGATAGACCCAGATTTTCCCACCTTTGCATCCCAAAGCCACATGCCTGTGTTGTAGCGTGCAAGAGTTGATCAACACTGTATACAAAAATGAATGACCAACAGTAATTATTCCTTGGACTAAATGGACTAATGCTTGAGTCAATTCATATTTGAAACTTAGACTGTGATAGACTCTACCTTTTAGGTCATTCTTGTATCTCATGTCACACGAGGCTTCAGGGTGATTAGATTTGCTGCCCAGAAGTATTGCATTAAATATGGAATAAATCTGCATGTTCTTCCTTTGATGTAGCTGATTTGTAATAAAAGACATTTCTATCACAGACTTTTTGCCCTGGTCAATGCCTTCACTCTATATTTTATATATTCTTGATTTAAATCATTTTATGTTGGAGCTGTGTTAGCTTCTATAACTTCTAAAACCATAAAACATAATTATCTCACAGACATATCAGATAATGTTATGAAAGTAACACTGAATCAAAATGACTTTCATTGAGTCATATAAAGAACTCTCATGATTTCTTTCTTCTAATGATTTAAAAAATTATAGGGCAGGTCATGTTCAGAAAAAAATCAAATTATAGGTAGGGGAATTACATTGGATCTGTGCCAAAATTCTTAAGATACACCATTGCCAACGATCAGAAGGTTTCCATTGGACTTGGAAACATGTCTCCACAATGCAGTGGTTACTCATGCTAACCCTGAGAATGATTCTGATCCTTTAAGATTCTTCTCTAAGGAACACTGGTATCATGGTAATTTGTAACAATTCCTTCTTAAGGAATTTTGTCAAAAATTCTTATGATAAATAGATGAGCTTTAGAGAGCTAATGGGAAAAATATCTATTTATTATACTTTAATTATCAATGATGATGTAGATAATGATATTCCTATGCTTCCTCATTGCTCTATTCACATATTTTATTCATGTATTTATTCCTAATATTCTCCTATGTTAAGTTATTCTTCCAGGTAACAATTATAGATACTCTAAGGGCCATATTTGGCTATAGAAATTATGTGAGGCTGGCATCTCTTTAAAATAGTAATGAAATCTAAAGTCATGGTATTATGTTTTAAATGTACTATATAAATACAATTACTAGAAAAATACCTTAGAATTACTAATATGTTTATTGAATGGTATGACTGTAAGTCTGTCTTTCTTTATAGATATAGTATCTTCAAAAATATATTATATCTATAAATAAATATAGAAATTAACCATGATACCAGTGTTTCTTAGAGAAGAATCTTAAAGGGTCAGATTCATTCTCAGGTTAATTTCTCCAATGAACATACTACTCTTTCATTTGGGAAAAAATTAACCTATATTTTTTTAAAAAAAGAATAAAAATATGCATGAAGAAAATATATGGATGAGGAAGAGGGGTGGTAAGGTCCCAAGGGATCATAGGAAGACATGCATGCATGCACACTCACATTCACAGCATGGAAAGAGTAAAGCCAAGAAAAGGGGAGCAGTTATCAATATCTTGCCTCCCTTGTTGCATAGAAAGTAAGTCAAATCACAAAAAGTACTTGTTTTCTGTTGATCTCTGAAAAGTCACCAACTACCAATCAAAACAGATGTTTTTCTGGCAAGTAGAGATGACAATTTCTGCATAAGGAATATTTTTATTTTATAGCTGGGCGCAGTCATCCAGGCCTATAATCCCAGTGACTGGGGAGGCTGAGGCAGGAGGAGCACAAGTTCAAAGCCAGCCTCAGCTAAAGGGAGGCACCAAGCAGCTCAGTGAGATCCTGTCTCTAAAAATACAAAATAGGCTGGGGATGTGGCTCAGTGGTCAAATACCCCTGAGTTCAATCCCCGGTAACCAGTGCCCCCCGCCAAAAAAGAAGGAAATATTTTTATCTTATAATTTGTATAGCTACTATTATCATCTCTTTTTCATATCATTAGAGATTTGAGTACATAGGAAATTAAGGAGAAAAATAAAATAGCCATGTGCCCACAATCCAGCTTTGTCAAACTTTGCACTTCTAGGTGTGCTTCCCATATTGTGGTAGTGCTGTTGAGTATAACATTGCTACTTTTGGGGCTGGGAATGTGGCTCAAGCAGTCGTGCTCTCGTCTGGCATGCGCAGGGTGCTGGGTTCGATCCTCAGCACCACATAAAAATAAAATAAAAGATGTTGTGTCCATTGAAAACTACAAAATAAATATAAAAAAAAACATTGCTACTTTATAGTAGATTAAAATGGAGAGTCCTGGGGAAGCAGGAAAGGCTAACTATCAGTGGGGCAGTTTATATAATTAGTTAGGGAGGCATATTTGACTTTCCTTGGTTCTAAATTGAGAGTGGGGACAAAAATTAAGGAAGCTGGGAGGTAATAATCAAGTGCTGGCTATTTGGAGCTGATTGTTTGGGGAGGTTTTTTGTTGAGCTTCCCACTGTCATTGGTGATAGAAATCTGACTTCCTGCAGATTTGAATTCAAGCAGACTGGCTTCCTGAGCTGTTTATTGGAGATAAAGGGATTGGTTTCCTGGGCAGGTTGCTGCAGGTCCTGGGTCAAAGTACTATTTTTATATATGGTCTGGCTATTGTTCATTTTCTACATTCAGTCTCTCCTGATACCTCAGGTTATTTATGTCAACCCATTGAATGTTTCATTGTACGACTATACAACATTTTATCCCTTCTCCAATTGATAAACTTGGATCTCAGCTTCTTACCATTAGGAGCAATGCTTCATTGATCTTCACGTCTATTTGTAGAAGATATTTTTATTCAGTACTTCATATCATAACTTTCTTGCCATATGTCAGCTTTCTGGGATTTTTTTTTTTAACCAGAGAGATGAGTTTTTATAAGTCTTGTCTTTCCTTTTGGTCAAACCTAATGTACTATAACTTAAAAGCAGAATTAAATTATCTCTGGACTTAGTACACATTGCCCATGATTTGAAGAGTCTGATAGGTCTTATGACAAAAAGGAAAAGAAAAATCATTATTTCTCCTCCTTCTGCAAAAATACAAGTTCATTTTTCTGTGCCTCCTCTGTCTCCTGAAGTTAGTCAGGAATGGAAACTTCATCAATTCAGCAGGATGGGGACCTCTTTAAGCTAGCTATTATAAATAGCCTCCAGCGTTGCTTATTCAGGACATTGTCACATAAAGCTCACTCGGTGTGAATGTTTTTGGTCAAGGCCAGGTGACTTATAGATACTTAACTAGAAGTTAAATTGACCGCAAGTTCTAACATGAACCTTTGGTATTGAATAATTGTCAACATGGTTATTTTATGTTTATCCTCTCCTTTAAAAGTTCTGTGTACTGAATATTAATGTGGTACTCTATCCTGTATATGCTTTCTAGGATTTTCAATGGCTTTTCTCCTTACTCCAGCTAATTATTTACTGCATGTTAACAGAAATACTGTTTAGTTTTTTTCAAGAAATAATTAAAAAATATATATGGTAGAAAAATGTGAAGTTGTGATCCTTATGTAACCAATGTTTTATTTTTATTGTATTTATTTAAGGGGTATAACGTATTTTGATGTATTCATGCATAGTGAAATGTAACTCAGAATCCTTCATTTCACAAAGTTACCTTTGTGTGTGTGTGTGTGTGTGTGTGTGTGTGTGTGTGTGGTAACAGCCCCTAAAATCTAGTCTCTTAGCAAATTTCCAGTATTTGATACAATATTATTTACTACATTCTTCCTGCTATACATTAGATCTCTGGACTTATTCATCTTACATAGCTGCAACTATACACCCTTTGACCAACGGATCCCCATTTCTATGCTGCCCTCACCCTACTTGCCCCTGGAAATCCCACTTTTTTTTGTTTCTGTATAACAGCCTTTTTTACATTCTATATTTAAATGAGAACATGTAATATTTTTCTTTCCATATTTGGCTTATATCACTTAGCATAATAGCATTCTCCAGGTTCATCCATGATATCACAAATGGCAGGATTTCAATCTTTTTAAGGCTGAATAATATTCTATTATATGTATATTTCACATTTTCTTAAGTATTTATCCATAAACACTGGTTATTTCTATATCTTGGCTATTGTAGATAATGCTGCAATGAGCCTGGGAGTCTTTTCAATACCAGCCATTCTAACAGGTATGAGGTGATGACTTATTGTAGTTTTGATTTGCATCTCTCTGGTGACTAGTGACTTTGAGCATCATTTCATGTATGTTGGCCATTTTTTGTCATCTTTGGGGAAGAATCTACTGAGGTTCTTCACCCATTTTTAAATAATGCCAGTCGTTTTTTTTCTTTCCCTTGTGTGTGTTTATTGAGTCATGTGTTTCTTAAAGATATGTTTTGGCTATTAACCCTTTGTAAACATGTGATTCTCTAACACCATCTCCCTAGTGTAAGCTCCCTTTTCGTTTTGCTATTCCCTTGGCTGTGCAGGAGCTTTTTAGTTTAACCTAATTCCACTGGCTTGTTTTGCCTTTCATGTCAGTGTTGAGGTACTTTTTTCCCTGTGCTTTCTTTGGGGAATTTTATGGTTTCAGGCTTGACATTGAGGTATTTGATCCATTTTGAGTTATGTTTTGTAGGCAGTGTAAGATGAGTCCATCTTCATTCCTCTCCTGGTGCCTATGTGGTGCCATGGGGTGCCCTTGCCAAAAGCTGGTTGACCACACATGTATAGGTTGATTTCTAGGTTCTCTCTTCTGTTCCATTGGTCTCAATATCTGTTTTTCTGTAAGTAACATGCTATTTTGATTACTATAGCTTTTAAGTTTAATGTTAAATTAGGAAGTATAATGTCTTCAGCTTTGTTTTTCTTTGTTAAGACTGGAAGTATTTCCTCTACTTCTGTTTTTTGGGAAGAATTTAAGAAGGTTTAGTATTAATTCTTTGGATATTTGGTAGAATTAATCAATGAAGGTGTCCAGTCCGTTTCCTTTGTCAGGAAATTTCATTACTTCTGACTCTTCATTTGTTATGGTCTGCTTGGGTTTTCTGTTTCCACCTGTCTCAATCTTGGTGCGTTGCATATTTCTAGGAATTTGCATATTTCCTCTAGGTTATCCAATTCATTGGTGTATAATTATTCATACTATTCACTGAGGGTCCTTTTAATTTTTGAAGAATTGATTTTGTGTTTCCTCTTTCATTTCCACATTTCGTTGTTTGAATCTGCTCATTTTTAAAAAATCTAGCTAAGAGTTTGCTGAGTTTTGTTCATTTTTTTTCTGTTCTTTTCTATCACTGAGCCACATCCCCAGCCCTTTTTATTTTTAATTTTGAGACAGAGTCTCCCTAAGTTGCTGAGGGTCTCTCTAAGTTGACCAGGCAGGCCTTGAACTTGCAATTCTCCAGCCTCAGCCTCCCGAGTGGTTGGGATTATTAGTATGTTCCGCCACCCAAGTACTTTTTTCCTGTAGGTTTTCTAGGTTCTGTTCCATTTATTTCCACTCTGGTCTTCATTATTTCTTGACTTCTGCTATATTGGTTCACATCCTTCTTCTTTTTCTGCTTACGTGAGTTATAATGTTAGAGTGTTTGAGATCTTTCTTCTTTCTACATTAAGGTTTTTATCATCCTAAAATATGCCCTTTAGAACAGCTTGTTCTGCAACCTTTAGCTTTTGATGTGTTGTGTTTTCATTTTCCTTTACCTCAAGGGTAGTTTTTTTGTTTGTTTTTGGTTTTTTGTTTGTTTGTTTGTTTTTAAGAGAGAGAGAGGAGAGAGAATTTTTTAGTTTTCGACGGACACAACATCTTTGTATGTGGTGCTGAGGGTCGAACCCGGGCTGCACGCATGCCAGGCGAGCACACTACCGCTTGAGCCACATCCCCAGCCCAGGGTAGTTTTTCCTTTTTATTTCTTCTTTGACTCATTGGTTCAGAAGCATGTTGCTTAGTTTGCATGTATTTATGAATTTTCCTCCTGTTATTGATTTCTAGGTTCATATTATTGTAGTTGAAAAAGATACTTGCTGTGATTAAATCTAAAATTTTTTCAGACTTTCTTTGTGGCCAAACATATGGTCTATCTTGAAGTATGTTCTATGTGTGCTTGAGAAGAATGTATATTACACTGTTCTCTAAATATCTGTTAGGTCTGTTTGGTCTAATGTGTCCACCAAGTCCCATGTTTCCCTCTATCCAACGGGATGATCTATCCATTGTTGAAAGTGGGGTATTGAAGCCCCCTATTATTGCATCGCATACCATCTGCATGGAATATTCTATTACTTCACTTTCTACCTATGGATGCCCTTAAAGGTAAGATGGCTCACTTGCAGGCAACATGTAGTTAGATCTTGTTTATTTAGTCATTCAGCAACTCTATATTTTGTAATTGGAGAATTTAACTCATTTACATTCAAGGTAGTCACAGATGGTAAAGAGTTACTACTGCTATTTTATTCATTGCTTTCTCTTTGTTTGTAAACAAGGAAGAAATTCCTTTCTTCCTCTCTGCTCTCTTCTTTTTGTGAGTAGATGGTTTTCTGTAGAAAGATGCTTTGACTTTCTCTTCCTCTTTTGTGTGTGTATTCCTGGTATTGTTCTGTAATTACCGTAACGCTTATGTGGATAGTTTTTATTAATCTACTTTAAGCTGATAATTTCTATCACATATTTAAAAATGACTCTACAATTCCTCTTCACCCCCACATTTTGTCTGTGATGTCATAATTCATACCTTTTGATATTGTATATCTCAACAAATTTTTTGTAGTTATAGTTATTTTTCAGTAATTTTGCTGTGGCCATGTTTTAAAAAAAAACAATCTTCTCACTCATGAACCTGGTTCTTTTCGTATATTTAACTGTTTCCACTATTTCTTGCCTGAGTGTTGTTTGTCGTTGTTGTTGTTTTAAGACAAATCAAAAAACACCTTTCTAACAAATCTTACTATCTTTGGGCTTACCCTGCCTCGGGGGCTATTCTTCCAACAGTTATCAGAAAAATATTCTAAAATTAAAATCTAATTATTCCCCTGGTTAAAACCCATTAAGACTTTTTACCATCTTTAGGATAAGGTAACACCTACTTAGACTGACATGAGAAACACGTTGTGACCTGAACACCACCACTCCAAGCTCCTCCTTTGCCACTCTGCAGCACAGACATCCACCAGGCAGCCCAGCCCTGTTCTCCGGCTACACCCAGAGGTTGCCAGATCTGCACAGGGCTCCAGACCATTGGCCTGAAGTACTCCTCCTTCCCTTTCTTGTCTTTCCAACTCATCCTTTAGGATTCAACTATAGAATAATCTGCTCTATAACTCTGTTTCAGAGCTTACTCCCTCACCTACAGAGTCAGGGACGCCCCCTCCTCTCTATGCCCCAGCCCATACATTCCTCCATTCCTCCAATAAGGTGCTTGACATGAGGTTTGTAATTAAGAATCTGTTTGCCTCCTCCCACAAGAGTTCGCAGAGGGACTGTGTCAAATTTTTTCATTTTTATAGATTTTAATTTAAATTAAAATATATTTACACACATATATGTGCAAGCACACATACATAAGTACACCTTTCTTTTAGCTCTGTCCTGGCACTTGCTTTCTGAAAGTTGACATGTCAGTTAATCCCAAGCCTTCAATTTCCTTATAAAGATGTGAGTTTGGGTTTTGGAGGACTCATTAGAAATCTCAACCTAAGATCCGTCAAGAATAAGGCTGTTTCTTCGGGTTCCTTTTCCTATCATCACATCCAGGAAAAAGTTTTGTCATTTTGTTGAATAAATTGAAGGAGGAAAGAAATGAATGAGGAGGAATAGTGGGGAGGGAGGGAGAGAAGGAAGACAGGAGAAGGAGAGATCAAAGGAAGGGGCAGAAAGGGATTGTGTAACTCCATGAGGCATTGTTGAAATCGACACAGTGGAGGATACACCTAAACTATATTAGAATCTGATGGAAAAGAGGAAAAAGAATGAAACTAATACTAACAATATTCCTACCAAAAATATTTGGTGATGCTCAAAAAAAAAAAAAAAAAAAAAAACAGACATGAAAACTGCCCTCAAAAGCTGTCTGTCTGATAAAGGAGATTAAAACATGTGTCTATATAAAAGTATGAAGCAAGCAATAAGAATTGGTGCATTAAGCCTTCTGTAAAGATCTATTAAATTAATAAATAAGTGAGCAAACAGAAATATAGATGAAGTTTTTAGGGGGCCATGGAGCAGAAATAAATTCCATCTAACTGAGGGATTATGAGAAGGGAAAAATAATCCTTGACCTAGGACTTGAGGACAGGGAGAATTTGTATAATACGGATAAGGGGACAGAGATGGAGTTGAGGGGAGGATGGAGAAGGGACATTCCAGATGGACTGAAGAGTGAAGAGGGGTGAAGGGAACCTGATATTCATGGTTTGACCAAACAGTTCTGTTTCAATGGCTCACAGTTAAGATGGCCACGTCTTCATTACTACCTATTCTGACACTTACACACACATTATTTTATTTCTTGGCATTTCCACTATTATGGTAACCCACAAAATACCATTTCTACTTCTCCAAAAGCTTTAAAATCTACTCAGAAGTAGCCAAAAGAGCATTAGTTAAAACAGTGATGTGTAACTCTTGTGACCCCAGCCTTGTTCCAGGGCTTAAACATGGAGACTGGGAGGTGAGCTCCTGTGAGCATTGGGGGTGGGTAGTAGCAGAGTTTTCATAGCCTTGTTTCCTAATGAAGGATTGGAAAATCTTTAACCAGAGTAAACCAAAGGCTAAACGAGATGCCAAAGTCCTCAGGGTCAGGAAACCCGAATAGTACAGAGAAATGATAGTGCCTTTGACCACAGAGAATTGCATTTATGCAGTGCTGCTCAGGAACCTAAACTCCTGTAGTGAAAGAGTATTTTTCCAATCATCAAAGAGTAACCTTTAGCGATTGTGACAGCTATCTTCATGTGCTTCTCACAGGTGCTCCATTGAGAAGGTTGAGTGTGACAATAAGAAAGGGAAATCGTGTTTTCTGTTTTACAGACATTTAAAAAAATGTTAAAGTTTAATAGCATGATCTTTTTCTTCTAGTAACATTTTAAATTTTAAAATAGATCTTTGAAACTTCTCTTTTTTTTGTATTATAAGCAACCCTACAAAAGTAGGAAAAGTGAAAGTTTAATGTATTTTTAAGTATCATAGAAAAAAACAATTTCCTTATCTTTATGAATTATTTCCTGCTTCCAAGCGCTTACCAATCACATTGATTCTCTGGGGTAATTTAAATGCATATACTCCTCAACTTATAGTGGGAATACATCCTGATGAACCTATTAAAAATGCAAATATTGGGCTGGGGATTTGGCTTAGTGGTAGAGCATTAGCCTGGCATGCATGAGGCTTGGGTTAAAACACACACACACACACACACACACACACACACACACACATACACACACAATAAAAGTTGGAAAAATCATAAGTCTAATATGCATCAAATGTGCCTAACCTATCAAGCACCATATCTTACACTCACCTACTTTAAGTGTGCTCAAACATTTACAGTAGAATACAATGGGCATCACAATGGAGTATCATACAGCATGTTGCTAGTCTGGAAAAAGTTCAAAATTCAGAATTTGAAGCATATTTCAAAAGAGGAAGTATAGTTCTAAAAATTGAAGTACAGTTTCTCCTGAGGGCATATTGCTTTTGCACCATTGTAAAGATCAAAATTTGTAAGTTGAACAGTCGTTAAGTTGGGGATCATTTGTCCAGTTTGACAAGTGAAAAAAATCTTTCTGTTTGATTATAGACTGAGAGTCTATGAGATCCTAAGAGACGGTTGTCATTCAACGTTCAATAAATAATGTTTACCTGCTATGTCTGGTACTCGGCTTGGTATTAGGGATAGAAGAGCACAGATATACCCCTGAGAAACAGGAGGAGCAAGCAGGGCCTAGCAATTGTGGGCCTCACACGTGAACACAGAGGCAAGCATGGGGATCTTCTGGGGCTTGAAGGAAGGCTCTTCACCCAGTTTTAAAGGTTAAGAGAAGATCCTAGAAGATAGGGCATAAAGGTAGAATAGGCTTTAAGTCAAAGATAGAGACTTAAACAGAAGAATCAGTATGCTTAGAGGATCAGAGAGAAAAAAAAGCATCACACTCAAGAGATGTTGCAAGAAATGGTGAGAAAACAAAACAAAAATCCAACACGCTACCCAAGCTTCAAATTCAGTGTGCACAGGCATGCTGTATGGTAAATGGCCTTTCCTGTCTGATATTTATTCTCTAAATTGATTGGTGAAACAAATAATTGTAAAATCCCCTTATTTCATAGTATATTCTTTAGGACTGACTCATTATTATGCATTATTACTCATTTGTGAAATGGCTGTCATCTTGCATTTAGTGTTTTCATAACTGGTAAACCCTCTTTTACACACAATTAGTTATTGGAGAAACATGAAAATCCATTTCCTTGCAGTTTGTAGATAGCCCCATGAGAGAAACATGGAGTTTCTATACAGGAAGACTTCACAGAATCCACAGGCCTTGGTTCACCAAAGAGGCTATGACATTCCTGATGGCCATTGCCCAAGGTCGCAGAGCTTATTGAGAGTTGAGTTAGATCTCTGGCTCAGGGTTTAAATTCCCATCCACACCAGACACTCAGTCCTGAATTTTGCAACAAAGGCTGCAAAGGGATCCTCTAGTGCTTTTGTCAAGTGTCCACCCTGATATTATTCTTTGCTTTCACTTCCCTCCTCCCCATGTGGAGCTTTCAATTAATTTATGAAAGGTCAGGTTGACAAATGATTCACTTTCTGATGGGATTTTGATACGCCTTGTTGAGAGTGATTATGTGTGCACATTTTAGGAAAAAGTAGCTGCCTGACAGTGTTCATTTACATGTCTAATTGCTGTGGGCAGCACATGTCAGCCAGCCCTATTGAGTAGGGGCAAGCCAGGGACAGGGAGAAACCCAAAAGGACATAAGACAAAATATCCACATTATGCTCTTTCATGATTCAAATGCTCAGTGGCACATTTTAGATAAAGCCAAGTGACTCATTATTACTGTTCTCAAGGTCCTTTTACTTGAGGCTTCAGATGGTCATAGAACTCAGTGACCTTGAAAGATGAGCTGCAGGTCATAATGGACAATTTTTGATAAATTTCTTTGCAGCATAAGAGGGTCAATGAACTCTCAAATACCAATAAAAGGCAAAGGTCTCTATAATTCTTAACAAAACTTACTGAGACCACATGTGAAACCTTATTTCCTTTTCTCTGATTGTCAAACACATTTATACGATTTTTTATTTTATTGACTTTTTTCTTGTCTTTTTATTATAATGAACTTAGTTAAGTTATGAATATTAGAGCCTTGTGATTCTTGCCAGCATTGGTGACCTTTGTTTTTAATCTTTGGTGATTCAATTTTTGTATCTTGATTTCTGAAACAGATCACTGGATGCGTAGTCTGGTGTTGTACACAGCACACTAATTATCTGAAAACAGAAACCTGCCATTTCTAAGCTCTTCCTTTTTTTTCTGTAGACATAGAGTTCAAAACCTACTATGGATGCAGGCTCTATAATCACACATTCTTGGACTCCTCTCCTAGCTTATACTCCTCTCATCACTTGCCCAGGGTAAGTTTACCTCAACTTTCTAAAACAGATTTCTCACCTGCCCAAAGGGATGATCATGGTATCCATGTTACAGGACATTAATGAAGGTTAAGTGAAAGTAGGTAAAGCCTTTGGCAAGGTGCTTGCCCATCCCAAGAGCTCAGTAAATGCTATTAAAATATAATGTGACTGGTCATGTAGAGTGTTTTCAACTTTCCACATTGTACTTGGTATCTCAGACTTTCATAACTGTGCTGACCCTGAGTTCCATCATGGAGAAATGTCCAACTAGTGTTCTAAGTGCAGAAGCATCTATTTCTTTTCTTTTCTTTTTTTAAAAAAATTTATTTGTTTTAAATGACAGTAGAATGTACTCATATACTTTGATATATCATACAGAGCATGTATTTCTTTATTATTCACTAAGTTGTCAGTAAATGGCCACAAAGTGGTATTTGTAGTGAATGCTATGCAGGAATTTGATTTTGGTGAAAAAAGATCACTTTGAAAGAATAACTGATTTTTCCCCATTGTATTACCAAGTAAAATGAGGGGGAAAGGGCTATTTAGGAGATTCAAAATAGTTTTCTTTCAAGAATTGTGTTAATTTGGTTCATTGATATAGACATTCATAAGCTAATAATAATAAGATTCTTATCACAAATAAGAGTTAAATTTTTAATGCTTCTTTTAAAAACTTCGAATCATGAAAAATTTCAAAGACTATACAAAAATAGAAGAATATAATAAGCCTATCACTCAGTCTCAACAATTTACAATAAATTTATGGCCAGTCTTGACATTCCCACTCCCTCCCCTCCTGCCCCATTATACTGGGTTATGTTGAAACAATACCAGACATCATATCATTTCATTCCTAAATAGTTGGAAATGTATCAAAAGAAAATAAGCATCTGTTCATTTTAATAAAACCACAATATCATTATTACCCCTTTAAAAAATTAAATTCCTTACCAACATCCAATACCCAGTCAGTTCTCCAGCTTCTCCAATTATTTTGTGAACATTTTTTACAGTTTGAGTATTACTTTTGAATAAAAGAAAATGGAAACATAAATAAGTAGAAAGTAATTTGACTGTGAATTTGGGTCATGTGATATAATAGAACTTTTAGAAATTGCCTCTCAGGGAGTAATTGAAATAGTGAAAAATATGTCTTTAGTGGTTAAATTTTAAAAGACAACTGCTGGATGTATCTAGATACCAATGATATTATCAAAGGTTAACATCACATTGGGGATTAGAATTATAGTGGCCAGCTTCTGCAGTACTGTATTATACTTCTGCCAGATAAGAACTGAATCCACACCCCCCTTCCATTATCTAAACACTGGCCTAATGCAGGATAATTTATGTTTTCAATTTTATATTTAGGAAGCCTAATGCAAGACTTTCCTTTGATTTGCAATTTGAGCTACATCTAAACCACATTGTGTCTGGGGAAAATATCAATATCTAGGGAAGGTCAGAGCCATATTACTGTGTTTTATAGTTATGAAGGAAGGCCCTAGCAAAGAGGTAGCTATCAGCAAGAGCAGCCATATATAGTATCTGCAGCAAGGAGGGTCATAGAGTGGAGAGGGATCGGGGAAGCCACCAGGTATGGCAGGAGTACTGATCTGTGTAGTACAGGAGGAACATCTTAGGGAAGATATCAGTGACTTACATTTTCTTAGGGTGATGGATAGCAGAGAAACATTCTCACTTATCACTCTAGTTGAACATTATTTTTAAGCTAGAGTAGCCTAGGAAACATGGGTTGTACAATGAACAAACTCCCTAGAATTATTTTTGGAGGCCTTTAAGGATCAACGGATACATAATAATGAAAATGGTAGTGGAGGCTTCTGATTTTCTCCATGACAAAATTTCAGGGAAGACTTTTCTGTTATACATGCATGGATTTATGACAAAAGTTCACTGTCTGTTCAGTTGGCAAATTTTCACACACAAACAACAGACTCAAATGCAACATTCTTTACCTAAAGAGCAGTTTAAGCTGTCTACTGTGTCAGAAACATCATGACAGAGGGGAGATGCAGCTGCCTGGAGGTGATGGAATATCTTGCCAGCCAAAGGTTTCTCTTGGTATGCATCTCCTCTGTGTTCAGCAATATCATACTTTCTTCTTTGATGGGGTCTTCTTATACATTTCATCTTACTTTTTTTACCTTTTTTAATGAAAGCAGAATGGACTGTCAGAACTGGAATTGCTTCAGGGATACTGTACTCAATTTTCTAATCCCATTTTTGTCTTTTGTTTTACTCATTGAAAAAAAGCAAAGATGGGTGAGGTCACAGAGAGAAAATACCAACATAAGCAGGCATGGTAAACTGTGCAGAAATAGTACCTTCCCACACTTCCAGATTAGACATTAACTCAAGTGAACAGATTTCTCAAATGCAGGCAGCTCTGGAATGTTTACTCCTCTGTAGGGTATTACATTTTTGTTTTTCCAATTGATCACTTAAGCATCACATGCCTCCTAGGCAGATGTCAGTTTTCTCCATCTTGGGATCAATACCCCTGTTGAATGATCCAAAAATCCCATGGGGTGAAAAGGGGAGGTAGGTGAGGCCTTCCTGATCACCAGCCTCAGAGACCACAGGAGCCCATAAACACAATGATTGATCATTGCCAACCTGTACAATAGAGGGGAGCTGCTGGGGTCTCCAAAACAGGTTGATTCTAGCTGGCCATAGGAATTCACTAGGGATACTTGGGTGAGGATGGGGAAAGCTTGTGTTTATACTTTCCAATGACAACTTTTTCTAGGCCTGGACAGCTTTTTCAGGGCCTGTTTCCAGGACACATACTTGATCCTGGGAACCAAAGAAGAGGGTGGGGAAAAGAAACCAGGCCACTAGAATCAAAAACTAAAAAAGGAGAAGCAGTCATATCAAGAATTTACCAACCTACTATGTGAGTCAGCTTTCCGTTACTCTGACAAAATAGTTGAGAGATCCTTAAACTTTTAAGGAAAAAAAAAGATTGATTTTAGTCATGATTTCAGAGATTTCGGGTCATGGTTGGTTGGCCCTGTTGCTTTGGGCATGGTGGAGAACTCTTCCCCTTATGGTAACTGGGAAGCAGAGTCAAAAAGGGCCCAGAGTCTCAATATCCACTTCAGGGGCATTCCCCCAGTGACCTAACTTCCTCTCGCTAGGCTTCACCTCTTAAAAACATTCTACCACCTCCCAGTATAATTACAGACTGGGGAAAAAGCCTTCAGCACATGGGCCTTTGGGGGGCATTTTAGATCCCAACTATAGCACTTACTCTATTTGTACTTTTGTTCATTATCAGAGAGTAGCAGCAACACCCATTTGAAGGTACCCTTTGTTCTGTTGTCCTCTTTAGTTCTTGGTTCAACTCTAAGAAAGCCTCCAGTATGCCCACCCTAAAATCCAGTGCAAAGTGTAAATATAGTGCCCTTTGCCCGAACATCAAGATGGAAATATAGTGCCCTTTGCCCTTGCAGATACTAAAACACATAGCCTTTTCCTTTTATCCCATGCTTTCTCTCAACTTGTCATGGTGTTTTCCACTTGCTATTTACTGTCTTTCTAAGTTAAAAAAAAGAAAAAAAAACTAAAAAATTTCAAATCCTTGGCATGAATTTTACTGTTCATCTTTTTATTGTGTAGTGCTGGTTTTAAATGCAAATTGTAAGATAATTTAACCTATCTGTGGAATTACTGAAATGACACAGTTTGTATTTTTCAGCTCATACGTGCCTATGTATTTTATTCATACCACAGAGTAGAAGTGCTTCATAAAACAAATTCAACTATGCTTACTTCATTTCTGCCAACTGGTGAATAAGGAATGATTGAATGAAAAGAAACTATGTAACTATGCCTTATCTTTTTCCTTCTATGTCATTATTTTCAGCACTAAATGGCTGGATAATACATAAGTACCCCAGCAAAGGTAAATCAGCAGATGTTTCAGAAAAGAGACGAAATTCATGGTTTTTCTACTTGCCAGGAGGGTGTGCTCTTTGGAATCATCAACACAGATACCTGTTAGCAAGGAAGAGAGAGTTTGTGTGTGTGTGTGTGTGTGTGTGTGTATGTATGTGTGTGTTTATGTGTATTGCTCCCATCAAACTCACTCAGAACATTGAAGAGAAGAAATAGTTCTGAATTTATTTAATGAGGCTAGAGTTGCCCTGATACTAAAACCAGAGAAAGCTATTAATAAAGAGTGGGTATTATAAACAATGCCCCTTGTGAATATAGATATAAAAAGTCTATATTAGTCAGGGTTCTCCAGAAGAACAGAGTCAATAGGATGTATTTAGAAATAATAAATATATAACGAGAAATTGGCTCCCATGATTATGGAGGTCAAGGAAACCCACAATTCATCATCTGTAAACTGGCATCCAGAAAAAGCTGGTGGTATACTCTAATCCCCAAAGCCAGAGAGCCAGGGGCATTGATGGTATATGTCCTGATCTGAGTCTGAAAGCCTAAGAACTAGAAATCAATGTCCAAGAGCAGAAGGAAATGGACATCCCAGCAAAAACAGAGATAATTCATGCATTCACCACCTTTTTGTTCTGTGTAGGCACTGAATGGATTGGATACCATCCATCCATATTGGTAACAGCAATCTTCTTTACTCTGTCCACTCATTCAAATGCTTACCTCTTCCCCAAATACTCTCATAGATGCATCTGAAAAACATCTTTACCAGCTATTTGGCAGCCCTTAGCCCAGTCAAGTTGACACATAAAATTAACCACCCCAATTCCACCCCTTCTCAACTTGACATTGGATCATATTTCCTTAAGCCAGACTAAATCTCCAAAGACTATAGGAAGGTCAGAATTCCACCAAACACAATACTATCCTGTATACAACACCAAATGAACTTAATCCCTTTCCCAGAAGTGGAGGTGAAGTCCTTGAGTAACATTTACTCTTCTCCTGATATAATATAACCTTGATACTATGATGTTAAATTGACAGTGCTTAAATATTGACTCATATAAAGCCAATACTTTTTATACTACATGTTAAAGGAATAAAGCAAATGTATTTGCTTTAATATATGTACATATACACACAAACACATTCATAATAAAATAAGGAGGATGTAGATATTCATGACCATTGGAGTCCTCATTTCTATAACCAGTCACATGGTCATAGCTGGTGCTTAATAATTACTTTGAACTATACCCATTCTATATTCTCTCTGGAAACACATCAGTGGGTTGTGATTTTTTACCTGGAAACTTGAGATGACTTATTTACCTGGGAACTCAGGGTGACTCAGAGCTTCATTCCTGAAGGGGAATTAGTAGTCTTGCCTGGATTTGGTTGTTATAGTTTTCCAATAATCTTTATCACAGAGCATGGTCTGAGAGATGCCCTAAGGGATCACCCGTGTTCCAGACATACTGTTCCTCACCCCTATATAGAGTAGTAGTCCAATTCTCCCTTGGCAGTCTAGATAGATCATACATGCCTGTAGATTCATTTCCTTCCTGGCCTGTTGTAGCCATGTGCAGCCAAAAGTAGCCAGGAGGCAGCCTTAATTTCTATTTCAATGGAATCATTGTCATGTTTCCTGATGGAATAATTTTCCCATCTGGAACTAGGAACTTTAGACCAGCAGAGAATAAGGTTGATAGAAACAAGACACAAAGATTATGTTAGTGGGTTACTTAATTCCTAGAGCCTGAATCATGTCTAGGGGAGAAATAGCACTGTATAATCAGCACCAATTCAGAACGTTTACAGCTTCCTAGAAAACCAGGCCCAGCCCTGCAAGGTACTGACACCTACCTGGTGCTGTCACTGAGTCTTTAAAAGGCCATTCCACCATTCTTTTAAACTAGCTTCTTTGGGCTAGTGGAGAACATTAGAACAGTGAATTCCATGAGCATTGGCTCATTGCTACACTTCTTTGACTATGAAATGAACTTCTTGATCAGAAGCAATGCTATATGGAATAATTGGTGGAATATTGGTGGACATGGCATTCTCCAAGTCCGTGGCTGGTAGATTTGGAGGAAGCATTGTATGAGGAGAAGTCAAATCTTACCTACAATTTAAGAAATACAATCAACTTAGTTGACTAGTCCAGTGTAATCAACCTGACACCAGTAACTAACTGGCTAATCACCTCAGGGAATAGTTCCATAATAGGATATCAGTGTTGGTCTCTGCTGGTAGTAGATTTGGCATGCAGCAGTGATCATAAGGTTAGTCTTGGTAAGTGGAAATCACCTCCACTCCTACCACCATAGCTACTTTATTCAGGGATGGATGGGAGAGGCTTATTTGTGTCCATAGAATGGTTTATCTTATCCACTTCATTATTAAAATCTTGCTTGGGTGAAGTCATCATTTGTTGAGCATTTACTAGGGACACAAATATCTTCATGTCCTTTGCCCATTTAGAAAAGACCTAGTAGTAGACCAGGAATTTTCTCCCCAAAAGAGAGTGGCTGTCTGAAGATGATGGCATGCTTTGCTTAAAAATCCTGGGGTCCTATGCTATAATTCAGTAATAAGGACCTGATGAAGGCCCCGAACAGCATCCCTATCTGCTACTGATATTTTGAGACCAATGAATTTGCAGGCATCATATGACCCAAATGGCAGAGCAACTTATATAAATAATAGATACTTTTCTTACTCTAGGCCCCACTCAAAACTAGCAGCTTGGGGCTGGGGTTGTGGTTGAAGTGGTATAATGCTCACCTAGCACATGTGAGGCCCTGGGTTCAATCCTCAGCACCACATAAAGATATTATGTCCATCTAAAACTAAAATAAATAAATAAATAAATACTAGCAGCTTGGGCCTGGGGTTGTGGCTCAGAGGTAGAGTGCTCACCTACCATGAGTGAGGCATTGGGTTCAATCCTCAGCAACACATAAAAATAAAATAAAGCTATTGTGTCCACTTATAACTAAAAAGTGAATATTTTAAAATTAAAAAAAAAAAAAACTAGCAGCTTTTAGGGTCATTTGGTAAATGGACTAGAGTAATACACCCAAATGGGGACATGTTGCCTTCAAAATCCTAAGAGGGGCCACTAAATACTGTACTTCTTTCTTGGTTGTAGGAGGAGCTAGAGGCAAAAATCTTACCCTTCACCTTAGAAGGGATATCTTGTCATGCCATATACCACTGGAACCCAAGAAATGTCATGAGGTAAAAGATACTTGAATTTTAATCAGATTTGTTTCCAACCCCCTGACACATATATGTCTTACCGATAAACCCAGAGTAGGTGACACTTCTTGCCTATTAGATCCATACACCACAGTGTCATCAAGTTAATGGACCATGTTGATCTTGTAGAGAGGAAAGACAATAAAAATCCCCAAAAACTAAATTATGGCAAAGGGTGGAAGTGTTGAGTAGGACAAAGAAAGCGTATTGCTGGCCTTGTCAGCTCAAAGTGAACTGTTTCTGGGTGTCTTTTACAATGTATGGAGGAGGAAAAAAGCATTTGCTAGATCAGTAACTGCATACCAGGGGATGTGTCAAAGCAATAATTGCTTTTATTGCCAAAACAATAAAAACACATCTGGTATGGCAGCTGCAATTAGAGTCAACACTTTGTTAAGTTTATGATGATCCAGTTCTTCTCCCAGATTCATCTGTCTTCTGAACAAACTAAATAAGAAAGTTGAATGGAGATATATTAGGAATCACCATCTCTGTATCTTTCAGGCCTTAGATGGTGGCACTAATCTGTAATCCTTCTGGAATGTGGTTTTGCTTTTGATTTTCTAGTTTTCCAAGTAGAGGCAGTTCTAGTGATTTCTATTTGTCCTTATCTACCATTATAGCCCCTGTTTCATATATGAGGGAACTAGCTTGTGTATTGTGCTAATTGTTGGTATATCTAGTCCAATTATTCATTCTGGAACTAAAGAAATGACCACAAGTTGGGTTTGAGAGTTCACTGGACACACTGAGAAAAGGAACTAGATTAAAACTATACTGATCACCTGACCTCCATAAGCCCTTAGTCTGAGTGGTGGGCCCTAGTGATGTTTTAGTGTCAGATCAGAATGAGTGTTACATAGTCCCTGAGACCTCTGATTGCTTCCTCTTCCTCAGTGTGTGGGTACACTGGTAGAATATTGCAGGTCTTTTGGGGGAGGGATAGGAGAAAGATTAATGGTATATATTCTCAGCATTGTTTGAAGATTCTTCCTCAAGAGAACATGGGCTCCTCTCCATTCAAGGAGATTTGGGTCTAAAAACTGGACCAATTCTGAGAGTTGATTGAAGAGCTCCACATTTATCTTAGGAAAGAAAAGAAATGAATTAAATATTGATTTTATATTCAAAAATCAATCCGTGCATTTCATCATATGAAAATATAAAAAATAAAAATCACACAATTATCCCGATGCACTGAAAGCATGTGATAAGATTCGAATGTACATTTCTGAGATTATGAGTACTCCACTAAAGTAGTAAAAGGACATAAAATGTATTCAGATTGTAAATGAAAAAATAAAACTGTCTATATTCACATATATGATATACATGGTTATTTATATAAAAATATGATGGATTCTTCAAGAAAAGCTATTAGAAATAATAAAATAGTTTTTCCAAAGGTTGTAGTAAAAAAATTAACATAAACGTTTAAACCTACTTAGATATTATAACAGCATACAGTAGAAAACTGAAATTAGTAAAGCAATACTACTTAAATTAGCATAAAACATGAAATATATAGAAGTAAACTTCACAAACTATGTATGAGACCTGAAAATTATAAAACACATGTCAAGAAAAATGAAAGAAAAACTAAATAAATGAAGTCCCACACTATTCTCAAGGCTCATAAGACTAATACTGTTAAGATGTCAAATTTCCCCTAATTTACCCATAGATTTAATGGAATCCTAATAAAAATGTCAACAATTTCTATAAGAAATTGAAAAGTTAATACTAAAATTCGTGTGGAAATGTTTAAATGCCTGCTACAGCCAAAAGTGTTTTGAAAGTTTGGAAAATTAACAATATCTTATTTTTAGTTTTATCACAGAGCTATAATTATTAAGATTTTATGGTTAGCATATCTCATGAAACATAATTAGCATAATTCTAGACAAGTAGATCAATATAACAATATAAAGAATCCAGACACAAAACTACACACGTGGATAAATGATCTTCAACAAAAGGTAATTCAATAGGGAAAGGATATAGTTTTCAACAAATGATGATAGAACAAGGAGCTATTCATATTTAATAAGATTGACTTTGATTCTAATGTATACACTCTCAAAAATTTAATTCAAAACTGTATATAGACCTAAATTTATAAAGAAAAATTTTGTGGCTGTGGGCTAGGTGAAGATTTGTTAGATATAATGGCAGAAAGACATTCCATAAAAGAAAAATGTACTTTATTAAAATTAAAATTCAGCTCATCAGAAGACAAAAACAAAAAAACAAAAAACCAACCACCCAAACAAACAGACAAACAAAACCACAAACCAAACTACAGTCTGAGAGAAATCATTGGTAACAGCCATATCTGATAAAAGGTATATATACAAACTCACGTACCTATATACATATGTAAACTTAAGACAAATTAATAAGCCCCTCCCAAAAGAAAAACCAATCAAAGTAGACAAACAATTCAAGGAGACATTTCACAAATTAAAATAGATCAACTGACAATAAGCAATGAAAAGAGATACTTAAAATCTCGGTTGGCCATCAGGGTGATGAAAATTCAAATCAGTGAAATGCCATATCTATTAAAAGAACAAAAAACTAGGGGGACTGACAGTGTTGGAGAGATTGTGAATGAACCAGAACTCTCATCTACTTCTTATAGCGATGTGAAATGATGCCAACTAGAAGACAGTCTGGAGGTTATTTAAATGTTAAGCTACATCTACCATATCTTCTAGCCATTCTACTCCTAGGAATTTACCCAAGAGAAATGAAAGCATATATTTATACAATGACTTATAGACCAAAGTTCTAAGCATTTTTATTTATAATTGCTTCAAACTGAAAATAACCCAAGTGTACAGAAATGAAAAAAACTAATTATAGTATCTCTAAACAATGGAGTATTATGATCAAGTAAGAAGAAATAACTATTGATAGTATATGCAACAACATGGAAGAATCTCAGAACAGTTCTCCTGAGTGAAGAACACATCCCGGGTGATCCCATTTATATAAAACTTTAAAAAGTGCAAATTAATCTCAAGTACCAAAAGCAAATGAATAGTTTTCTGGACATAGCAGGTAGAGAAAGGATTGGTAGTAAGGATAAAGTAAGGGAGCAAATAAAAAGGGGTGACAGGGCCTGGGGATATAACTCAGTGGTGGAATGGTAGAGCAGATATTAAAATTTACCCAAGTATACATTTTAATACATGCAGTTTATTGTATGTCAATTACACTTCAATAAACTGTTTCAAAAAACAATCTAGGACCTAAACAAACATACCTACAAGCCAAATATAACTCAGGCTGCCAAGTTTCAATTTCTGACAACAGAATGCTTGAGAAAAAAAGACACTTTATAGGTTATTATTCCCCTCACTGTAAGTCAAACCATATGTCCCCAAATGAAAGAAGATGCAGGAAGACTGAATCTAACCAAATCACACTTTTCCACTCAGTCTGACTTCTTGTCATGTTCTTGGACTTGTTAAACAATGATCCCCTATAAAGTACTCAAACCCTGCTAAATATAAATATTACATTTAAACTACTTCTAAAAAAAAATTTTACTGCTTCTTGAGGAAGGAGAAGGAAGGTTCTTATCAATGTGCAGACAGCCCTGCTTGGTCCTCACATGTCCTGAGTTTCCATTCGTTATCTCAGTTGGCACGAGCTCATGCTTCCTTTGATTTTTCATGTATACTTTGCTCGGTATTTATCATGATATTCTTTTCACACTGTTTACTAAGAACAGCTAGGTCTGGTATTAGAACTGATTCTTAGTGGCCCTGTACCCCAGCCTCCTCCAGTATAAGGTGATGACAAATTCCTGAGTTGCATACAAAAATGCAATGTGTGAGAGAAGAGCCCCAGTAGTAGAGTAGTGTTGTTTAGTAATTACTTGGATGAGTGAAATACCTGCTGGTTTTCAAATACTGATGTTTAAATTTTTTCATACAAATTTAGAGGGAAAAATAATGAGAACCAGCTTCATCTTAGGAAGACATCAACTGAGTGGTTTCAGATTAGTGAAACTCCTAGGTGAACCATGCACTAAATCCTGACCCATGTTTCTCATCTGACTTGCCAGCAATGCTTGTTCGGTTTGTCTTAGCAACTCCTACCCCAGAGTTCCTGCTCTTTGTTTGGATGGGGCTCTGCTTCATCTTATGAGGATGTGAACCCATTCCCAGCAGAGTGCCAGGGCCTGACACATAGCACATACTTCAAAGCCACTTGCACATAAGCCAGTGAGTGGAGGAGATGCTGATCTTCTCAGGTGGCTGCTTGTTAGCTGCTACCCTGGTGACCTCTTCCTGCATGCATCCTAGCAGGTAGTTCAGGAACCATGGCAATGAGAGGCAGGCAGGCAGCATGGGTCCACATACTCTCAGAGGCAAAGCTTTTTAGGTTTCCTTTGTATGAGTTTTTAGGATGTGGCTTTGTCTGGTCTCACAGTGGTGCTTCTGCTGATGATATTCATGTCTGAAAGGCCCCTTTGATGTCTCTTACCATGTTCTCATGACTGGCATACAGCCCTGAGTTTGTCATAGATGACACTCTCACCAGAGGGGTATGTTGGTGCTCTTCCCTTTTTTCCTCAAAATGTAGATGAAGGAAGCATAGGAGATCACTGATATGTCATGGGGACACAGACAGTATATCAGGGAGGAGAGGTACAAAGTTCTGCAGCCACGGGATGGGTGGTGTGTGCTTTTTGCACAGGATGCTGTTGCCCCTAACTATTATCTGGCTCTGTGCCATATAGCATCCATTGCAAGTGTCTCTAGAGAGAATGATTTAAGAAACTGAAAAAGGGAGAAGAGTTTTGAGGCACATACTTGGTTAATTGTGGCAGGAGCCTGATGACTCAATTCATACCTGGAACTCAAAGAATTGACTATGGTAGAAACACAGATACTGGAGGAACCAAACAAAAGCAGATGCTGAGAACAAAAGAAGTGACCCAGAGCAACAATGTTATTGGTTGCCCCAAAGAAGGTATGAGCTATTGGTACCTTTCCATAAGAAAGGAAGGAACCATGAGCTCAGGGTACCAGAGATGATTCTGGCCAGGGACATAAATAAATGGTCATTTTCTTTGCCTTATATTTGCCATTGGCTGATGGATTCAGAGAAAGAAGAGTATACCTGGGGGAAAATATTCCAACTACAACTCATTATACTCAATTACTCTTTATTATCATCTCTTAAATATACATCTCACTTTTGGTGATTCTTCACTCCTTCTTTGCAGGTCCTTCAGGTTCTGATTTGGCTGTAGCTGCTGAGATATTCCATGTCCACTTTTCTCCCATTTGTCCAAGCTAGCAAATCTATCCCCTGGCCTAATGTTAATGTGATGAACTCTTTTCTAGCACATTTTCCATTCTTTGAATAAAAATGTATCCACACCGAGTATGGTGGCACACGCTTGTAATCCCAGTGGCTCAGAAGGCTGAGGCAGGAGGATCATGAGTTCAAAGCCAGCCTCAGCAGTTTAGCAAGGCCCTAAGTAACTCAATGAGATGCTGTCTCTAAATAAAATACAAAAAGGGCTGGGGATGTGGCTCAGTGGTTAAGTGCCCCTGGGTGCAATCTTAGGAATGAAAAATAATATTAATAAAATTAAAAATGTATCCACAAATGTTGATTTTGGGTTGGGGATTGTGGTAAGTGAGGGAGATGAAGATGAATTGGAAACTATCTCTAACCTTGCTGGAGTAAAGTGAAGAAAGGTCTAATGGATATTTAGGGTTATAGACCAACTGTTATGGTTTAGATATATGGTGTTCCCCCCAAAGCTCATGTTTTAGATAATACAAGAATTTTCAGAGGCAGAATGATTGGATTATAAAAACCTTGACCTGATTAGTGGATTAATTCCCTGATATGGATTAAATGGGTAGTAAGTAGGCAGGTAGTGTGTGATTGGAAGAGGTAGATCACTGGGGGCATGCTTTTGGGTCTATATTTTATCTCTGGTGAGCAGAGTTCTCTTCTCTGCCTGAATGTCATGTCCTGAGCTGCTTTCCTCCTCAGGAAAGCATCAGGGCTGCTTTGCCTGCCCTGATGCTCTGCCTCATCTTGGGCAAGCTCAGTCCCTGTTTATCTGTGATAGAAAGCAGACAGTTGGGGATGAGGGTGCGGTGTATCATCCTGAATGTCTGACTCCCAGGAACTATGAATGGAGACAAGAGCCGGTTCTAGAAGCAAGTTGCTAAAGAGAATAAGGTCCTCATCATGTCAAGCATTTTGAATATGGATTTGCAAAGCTAAGTGTAGCTGAGGAGAATCAAAATGCAAAATATGCTGTAGCTAGAAATCCAGTACTTCAGGGCAGAAACAAATGACCAACATCATGAATAAGAAGAGTAGAAACCTAATTAATGGGAAGGCAGAATTGGTGGGCCACCCAGCTATTCCATCTTTGTCTTGGAATCAAGACCCAAACCCAGTGCAAACTACCATACTCCTTAAAAATGAGATGGGTTGAGACTTTTTGGATGTCTACATGTAGATTCTCCCTTGCAAATCCTAGGCACATACCCTCTTCCCTCATCCTTCCCTCCCACTATCACTACCATTAGGAAAACAAATACTATATGATATCACTTATATATGAAAACTCCAAAATTTGATCTCAAAGAAGTAGAAAGTAGAGTAGTGATTACCAGAGCCTGGGAAAGGTAAGAGCAAGAAGGGAATGGAGAAAAGATGGTACAGAAGAGCAGTTGGATAGTTTCTAATATTCTATAGCATAGTAGGCTAACTATGGTCAACAACAACTAATTCTACTACACATAAAAATAGCTAATAGAGTGTTTTGAATGTTTCCAATACAAAGAAAAATAAAATGTTGACAGTGGTGAGTATGCCAGTTACCATAATCTGGTTATTACACATGGTATACATGTGTTAAAATATCACATTATATGCCCAAAGTATATACATGTATTTTGAATCAATCAAAAAAGTAAATTTTAAACAGAATTAGAAAACAAAACATTTTTTTAAAAAAATCCATAGCATATATGATTCCATAAATGTTTGTTAAAGGTGTATTTATATATTTTGAATGCTTACAATAGGATATGGAAGGATACATGCTTATGCATCAAACCATTACTAGTTAAAAACAACAATTATTTAAAAAAAGAAAAATACAGATCCTCTTAACGCCTGGGATGAGTCATTCATTCTTACCTATTTTGCCTATTCTGAGATTCCACAGATTATAGGATATACAATCTAATTAATAAAGGCATTCAGGAGTGGAATAAGGGCAGGAAGAGAACAGTACACTAAGTATCTGCAACTCAAACAAACAAACTGAAAGTAACATAGTTCCTCTTTTTCTGAGTTTCCTTCTTTTGTCCCACTGGGTTCTCTTCAGTCACCATTATGTACATGAGAATTATTCCTAGGTACATACCCTTTTCCATCACCCTTCCCTCCCACTATCACTACCATTAAGACCCTGGCTCAAAGTCTTTTCTGTTCAAAAAACGTAATGCAGTTGGAGAAAAACAGACCACAAGGGAGAAAGAATTTATTTAAATTTAGGAACACTCACCTCAAGGGAACCCTGGATACTGATCATGACCTTAGTGGGCTCACTGGCTCATCCTCCCTGAAACCATTCTACATAGTTTTGAATCTCCCAAGAACCCCTCCAAACACCTCTGTTCCTCACTCTTCATTTGTATGATGGTTAATTGTATGGGTCAACTAAGGAATCCCCAGATACCAGGCAAAACAGAATTTCAGATTGTGTTTATAAGGGTGCTTCGTGAAGAAGTTAGCATTTGAATTAGTAGAATGAGTAAAGAAGACATACTCTCACCATTATGGGTGCACATCAACCAGTCCATTAAGGGTCTGAATACAACAAAACAACAACAACAAAAGTGGAGGAAGGGCAAATACTTTCTCTATTTAACTGGGACTTCCATCTTCTTCTATCATTGTACATCAGCATTTCTGGGTCTTGGTCTGTTGCTTTTCTTTTTCAAGTCTTTGGACTGCTACAGAATTATACCATCAGCTTTCCAGTTTGCAAAAGGCAGATCATGGGATTTTTCAGCCTCTATAAATATATGAGTCAATTCACATGATAAATCAATCTGTGTCTAATACCCTTCCCCAAAACATAAACATACATAGTCATTCCTCAGTGTTTGAAAGGGGTTGGTTCTCAGACCCCCAAGGATATCATAATCTGTAAACACTTAAGTCCTTGGTGTAGTATTTGCATAGGGCGTAATGCTTTAAATCATCACTAGATTATTTATAATATCTAATACAATGTAAATGACACATAAATGGTTGTTATGCAATTAAATCATTTAGGAAATAATGGGGGGGGAAGAAGTCATATGTTCAGTGAAAACTTGTCTTTTTTTAATCCACAGTTCTTTGAAACCATGAATGTGGAACTCAACGTTAAGAGGTACAACTGGACTCTGTGTGTGTGTGTTGTGTGTGTGTGTGTGTGTGTGTGTGTGTATTACTCTGTTCTGTTTCTCTGGAGAACAATGACTAATGTTCCCAATATATTATCTTATTTTTTATCATCATTTTTGTGGAGATTTAAGTATAGGTGCTCTTTAACTAAGGTTGGAGTTATTTCACAATCAATCCATTGTAAGTTAAAAATATGATAAGGAAAAAAATGTATTTACTATACCTAGTCCCCTGAACTTCCTAGATTAGCATCACAGTGCTCTGTAGCTTTGATTGTTTTCCACATGATCACAGGGCCAACTGGAGCTGCAGCTGCTGCACTGTTCAGCATTCTGGTAGAGTCTTGTATGGCACATTACCAGTCTGGGAAAAGGTCAAAATTCAAAATTCAGAGTACAGTTTCTACCGCATAGATGTTGCTTTTACACCATCATAAAGTTCAAAAATCATGTCAAATCAGCATAAAGTTCAGGACCATTCATAACTAAAAAGCCTTTTCATCATCTCTCCCAACCTCTCAGCTGACTATCTGTGTGCCTATAAGCCTGCCTTTCACCTTGTTAAAGAGGAACTGGGGCTGACATTGTGGCTCAGTGGCAGAGCGCTTGCTTACCATGTGTGAAGCACTGGGTTCAATTCTTAGCACCACATACAAATAAATAAATAAATAAGCACATAAATAAATAAAGGTCTATGAACAACTAATAGAATATTAAAAAAAAAAAAAAGAGGATTAGAGCTCCCTGCTTCTAAGGCCCACCTCTCTCCAACCCAGGGCTTTATTCCTGCAGCTCCCTCTGCTCCACCTCCATCATCACATTTTTCCCTTGTATTAGATTATTATAATGAACAAACCAATATGCTGGAACAGATTTCATCTCCAAGGCCCTCTCAGGTCCCCATTGTCACTGATGTCTTGGTCCTTTTCTCCTTCTTTTCAGAGCCATCCTCCCTGAAAGCACTGCACATGCCTGCTTCCTCCATCCATGTGTCCCCTTCTCCACAGAGCCCTTTCCAGGTAGGCTTCTGACCCCAATACAGCTGCCTTGCCAAGATCAACAGTGTTGTGAACATGGGCAAAGCCAACAGCCATACTTGGTTTCCTCTTTCCACAAAGCCTCTTTTATGACATCAGTTTACAATGATAAAAATATAAAAGATGGCCCCAAGAACAATAGGAGGTAAAAGAAATTATACTAAAAATGTGCAGATTTTATAAAGAGCAAAATAGAATTTTAAGATTTTTTTTACATTAAAAATAACATTTTGAAATGTTTAAAAATGATTTAGACATACAGATAAGTTGCAAAAATAGCACAGAAGATTTTTGAGTATGCCTTACCCAGCTTCCTCTAATGTTAATATCTCATATAACAATGGCATCATTATCTAAACCAGGAAATTAACATCAGTACAATGCTATTAATTTAACTGCAGTGTTTATTCACTAATATTGTTTTTCTCTTCTAGGATCCAATCCAGGCTCCACACTGCATTTAGTTATTATGTCAGTATATTCTCCTATACTGGGACAGCTCCTGAGTTCTTTTTAAAACAAAATATCCCTCCATTCAGATATATCTAATGTTTTCTCATAAGTAGAAGAAAGTATTTTGTGCAAGAATATAATACAGTTTCAGCATTCCTAACCTGAAAGTCTGAATTTTTGAGAGCAATATGACCTCACAAGTGGTAAATTTCACACCATGAAACTGTTTAATGGACAAAATTATTAAAAGTAATATCTAAAGTTACCTTTGTTTCAAGTTTATAAGTGTATATGAAATCTAAATGAGTTTCATGTTTAGACATGGGTCTTGTTCTCAAGATATCTCATTTAGATTATGCAAATGTTCCAATACTGGAAAAAAATTGAAATCTGAAATGCTTCTGGTCCTAATCATTTTGGATAAAGGATATTCTAGCTGTAGAAACTCAACCTTGTAAAGTTTTTTAATCTGTTTACCATGAGACAGATAAGATTCAGGTATTTCTAAAAATATATTGGTTTAACAAACCTTTTAAATCCCTCCAAAAAGTAATACATATTTTTCATTTTACAGATGAAGAAACTGATAAACTAATTAGCTGTCCAACTTCTCACAATTATAAAGGACAAGGTTGAGATGAGAGCCACAGCTCTGACTCAGCAGCCCACATAATTTTTGCGGTGGTGAATATGGGTGCAGTTTGGGTGGGTAAAGGAAGGATGAAGGAAGGAGAAACTTCTGACAAAGCTCTTTAAAGAGGAGCCAAGTTATACTTAGTGTTTGTGATAGTCACAGGGGTAGGGGGTCTTCAAGAACAGGTAAAATACCTCTAGGCAGCTTTCATTTGACCATGTTTGTCAATCATAAAATAAAACTAAAATCCTAAATGACACTGTTTATGCCATCCATCCCTGTTCTTAGGACCCAAATCTCTTTTTTATTTAACCTTGGGTTTCTTTTGTGTTTAATTTTATTTTAAGGTTGGGTGTCAACCTAGAAAGACTCCATTGCATCAGAATTACAAGCTACTAGATAGAAAGTAATGTTAAATAACAAAAACAGGCATGAGAAAAATGAAGAGTCTGTTGTGAAAGTCATTGATTCTGTACTATCCTCAAAAGTGAATCATAATGTGCATGTTATAAATATCTCGTTAGTAAGCCTTAGAACTTTTTAATAAGTAGAGTGCAAAGATTGAGCTATTCAACATTGCTCCCCTGTACAATAATTAATTGCCTTATTTTCTCTTACATGCAAGACATATTAAGGAACCCTCATGGTCCTTTTATTTTACCTAGCAAATGATTTAACATTCTATTAAATATTAATCTATCATTATAACTGTGCTTGTATCTTGGTCATGAAACACCTTTGAACAAGCAACTGTTTCCAGATAGATACATGAAGTCACCAGGGGGGGAACCCATTGTAGGCATCACAGGGGAATTGGCTGGAGGTCTGTACCGAGAGTGGCTATCAGTGATCAGTGATACCTGGAGTAAAAGAACAGGTGTTTCCCCAGTGCCTGGGCCCTGGCCTATTATTGTTTAACAGCTTTATCAATGTACCTGGGTGAGATGGGATGGAAAGCATGCTTCGTGCATTTGCAGCTGAGACAGTCACGTGGGGACAGATAGGGCCCTGGAATAGAGGACTGAAATTCAAATTGACCTTGGTGAACATGGCTCCCATAATTCAGCAACATGCATTGACTAGGTTCTGAGGATAGGGAACAATCTTAATGAAAAGAGAGAATTAAAAAGAAAGTAGAAAATGTTTTCTGTTTTTCATCAGTTTGCCAAATGATGGGAAGAAAAGGCTCAGCTCATAGGTAATGATGTAGCCCCAAAGAACTAGGAATATGTGTGTATGCACAGTGAACAATGAGCTTGACAGTACTCAGAGATCCCTGAAGAAATGGATTGGGTGGAGGGAGATGAAACCAGGTGTGGGTGACCTGACAGTGGGAACCAAGTATCTCAAAGTGAACCTGGGGGAGTTTTGCTTATGTAGCAAGATGATCTGCAACAAGAGGCTTTATCAATACTATGGAAAATAAGTAACAGAATCAAGCAAAAATAAATAAATTGATTCTTTAAGGTCATGGAAAGTACATGCCAATAGAAACAAAAGGCAAATTGTATGGGAAATGTCAAGCTAAATATAAGAAGTAAAAGCTGTGGATAGGAATTATGATTGGAGAGAATCAAGGGTTCTACATTTGGAGATGGAAGAGAAGCAAAAGTGTTGCCATTGCTGGGAGATGTTCTTTATATTACTTGCACTGTATTTCCTTTGAAAGCTGAACAAACAAGAACACACAGAAGTAAATGCATGCATGCCTACATACTTAGGTAAATAAAGTGTGTGTATGTAATGGGATGCTCTTTGTCACTTTTTAAATTGAAATGTAATTCACATGTAAAATTCACCCCCATAAAGTCCTTTGTAACCTATGCAAGAGGTAGCAGAAAACCACCAAAAATAATAAAATAAACTGTTTATCAGTGCTTTAGAAGTGATTTGATCCAGTACCTGGTGGATAATGTATAATTTTCGAAGTGGAGCAATCGATTTCCTAATGGAACTATGGTTGCTAAAGGAGGTTATGAAGTTTCCCCCCCATAAAAACCTTTGAAATCAAGATCCATTCTGATATTTCTGGTGGTCTGAGCAACATTAAGATCAGCTCTTAAGACTTCAGGGCCATGTGTGTGCCATTCACTTCTGGTGTTCATCAGTTCTCTGTGTTGTGTTGAGATGTGTAAACTAATAGAGATGAACAGTTGAGAAGTGCTAAAACAAACAGTCATTAGCCATTTGGGCCAGTGTGAAATGTAAATGTCTTCTCAGATTCTGACAAAATAACCAAATAAGCAGCTGTGTGTTCTCTACTATTCTTATTGAACAGTGATGCTCCACGTTGGGAGTTTTAAATCAGCCACCATGATGAAACCAGATGGCATAAAATAGTGAAATGTCAATAAAATGTGAAATGTCAATTATTCTGCCAGTAGGGCCAGAATCAAACAGCTGTCAATCTCAAATAAATAAGATGGATGAAAGAAACTTTGATGATCTCCCTTGCCCACTGTCACAGAGCTTGCAGCCCTGGTGACCCATCCTGCCATCTCTGACTAGGGATATCCTGCCATCCTGCCTTGAAAAGAAAGACCTGTCACTCAGTTGCATGATAACCATCTGAGTATCCCCCTTTTCTCCTACTTTCTATAGAGGGGAAAAGCAAAATGTGGACCGCAGCTGTGAGGAGTATTTCACAGATGGTGCCAACTGATCCACAAAAGCCTTTTGTTTTCAGGTACCCTGCCATCTGACAGGTGTTGATCCAGTGGACTCAGTGATCTGCATGCCGTTGACCATCCTCTGAAAGACATTGCTCATTTGATGGAGGGCTGGGCTCCAACCAGGGGAATTAAGCAGCTGTTCAATTTCCACCTAAGGTAATGGGAGAGGATGTTTCTCCTTTTATCTATTTCACATGTGCAGTTTCTTCCTAATAAGCTCTATCTATTTAGATGGACCTACAAAAAGGTGTCAACATGCATTAGACTGACACATGAGCCTTTCAAAACATGCAATTCTCTCGCTATATTTGCAATCATCAACCCTTAAGGTCTCTTCCTCCTGTTTGCTTTTGTGCACCTAGTGAATAGAATGGATACAAGCATCCACCTAGCAGAAATGTGTAAAATTCCCTGTCTAGTGTAGATGCTACTGAAATTACCAAAGGTTAACAAAAATAAAAACAGTTGTTCCCTCACCCCCAGTTAAATGAGAGAACTATTAGAAGAGAGAATCGGGAGGCATTACTCTAGGATTTAGCCTGCTTGTAAAAGAAATCTGTCTCTAAAATATCAACACTGAGCTTTGGGGCCTGGTGTAGACCTTTCTTCCACAGCTAACATGCTGATATGTTTAACTCACTAAAAAAGTCAATTGTGCTTATTTGGAAATTTCCAAAGAATATTAGTTTATTCCTTTTCAACTTAATATCAGCACTTTAATATACCTTTAATATTTAATATAATGTCTAACCAAATTCTAATAACTGCAGATTGGAAATGGTTGTGTTGTTATTATGACCTCAGCAATAAATTCTCATTAGAGAATTTGCATATGACATTGGGATCCAAGCTGAAATATAATATGATGAAAATATAATCACTGCTCAGTTATCTTGGCCATTTAATATGCCTTTTTGCATGTAAAATTCTTTCACTGAATTATTTTAATGACATTGTAATCATTATACCTTTCTTTTAACTTGGAAGGGCATGATCTTATATGTGAGCTTATATACATAGTGTGACTTTAAATAGTTCAAACAAATGTTGAGAATGCTTGCTTCTGATATTGGGGTTTGTGGTGATTTTAATCTTTTAAAAATTTTTGCATTATTTCATTTATATTTCTTGTTTCATATATATTTCTTGTTTTCAGGTACCCTGCCATCTGACAGGTGTGGATCCAGTGGATCAACATAGTGTATATGAAATTAAATTTTTTAATAAAATTAAAGTTATTTTTGAAATTGCTTGAAAATATCAACTAAGATTCAGTCTTCTTCATTTTTCAGTGATGAAAATAAGGTAGCAAATGTGTTACAGGGACATTAGTAAGTTATTAAATTGAGGAAACAAGCAGTTTTCATTCATCTGTTCTTTGGAAGTTTATTTGGTTATTCATGGCATGCCTACTACATGTAGAAAAATAGAATTGTTAGTGGATATAGTTAGTCAATAATCCAGAACCCCCACATTCAAGATTGTCTGTTAAAATATTAATCTTAAAACAATTGTACAATTGCATATAACTTCCAGAGGGAAACTATTGCTCTGCAAACTAGCCCCTCATCACAAGTAGTGGTTTGTGAATCAGAGGTCTCCACAGAAGCCCCAGTTTCCATCTATAAAATGGGATGATAAAAATGCCAGTGAGGCTGAGGATGTAGCTCAATGGTGGAGCACTTACCCAGCAGGTGCAAATCCTTGGGTTTAATCCCCTGAGTTGCAAAAATTAAAAAGGACAAGGCAGTCATATGGAATCATTATAAGCATAATGTTAGTTGTTCATATTAACAATTATGTTGGCATATGAAAGAATCAGCAATTAATACATGCAAAATTCCTTTTAAATATTTGCTTTATGCTAAATGTATCTGCAACAGATATTTTGATTTAGTTCTTATAGCCCGCCAATCAGATGAAACTTTAAATGGCCAGGATAATTTGAAAAATAAAATTATAATTAAAACTTAGTTATAATGTGCTTTATATGCCTTTACCTGAATTAGTCTATCATATGAATAAGATATTTTCCTGAGAATATTAAGCCCTGAAAAAGCAGGGAATTTAATTCTTTACTATGACAGCAAATGGAAAAATAGAAAAGAAATAATGCAAGTGATTGTCCTTGATCTCCACTAATTTCTGCACCTTCCCTCCTCAGCTCTGGCAATAGATGGAAAGATTTTCCCATCTCAGACCTCACTGATATCTGGACATTTAACTTTTATTTTACATGTGTATTTCTGAATGGGCACAGGTTACAAATTATCTCTCTCTTCCCTTCGATGGGAGGAAATTGGAGAAGATAACAGGACATGGGATCTCTGACTTCTCTGGCCCAAGATATAGTAATTAAACTCCATTCCTCTTTCTCATGTGCAATTTAGGCCCATTTCCAAAGAAAGAGAAATAGATTTGATTGAAGAGAAGTAGTTATTAATTGACTAATAAGTTTACATTGATGAGATAAAACAAGGAGAAAAGATATTCACTATCCTGCTTTTTGCTTCAGCAGTAACTGCTGGGCAACACTTCCTGGTTAGCTGTCTTATAGTCATCAGTGCGCACAGTGAAGCATATTCAGACAGTGGTCTCAAAGTTAGAGATTCCCAAATTGAACTTTCTAGAATACGGAGCACAGAGGCACCCAGAGTGTCTGTGGTCTCTGGATCTGATGTTACCAGGAAACACAATAGAGCCTGTCCAGCCGCAGGGCTGATCAGGTTTCAAATCCACACTGTGATAGCACCTTCCAAATAAGGAAAAGGATAGGCCTGCTGTGCATTGTGAAGGCAGGTGTTAAGTTTCAGTCCACGAGGAAGAACGTATGGGATCCCTGGTGTCAAGTTTGGTTGGCATCCTTCCCTTCCGGAACTCCAGATACTCAGGGGCCTGTACAGCAATTTCTTGTTGCATTAGCGAATCTTTCCCAAGTGTGGAGCAGCCCCATGTCTGGGTGACATGTGTGGAATGTACACTGAGCTCTATTTTATGACTTTATAAATTTAAATCTTGTTTTCTGTATATACTGACTGTACTGATTTAAAGCCAAATGATACAAAAACAAATTGGGCCGCAACTGCCTATAAATTGTGAAAAGGCAAACACAACAGAAAGGCATATCCTTTGCTTACCGGCAAAAACACCGGATTTGAAGCTGGAATTCTCCAGATCTGACCCACAGCTTGTAATTATCAGGGCTAGAAACTTGAACACATCATTTAAAACTTCTGATGTGACCTTTTGTAATCTGTAAAATAGGGATGATGATAATGAATACCTTACATAATTGCTATGAAGCAGCAATGTTTTGTAGGCTGGAAATTTCCAAACTGATCTAAGGAATCATTGTATGACAAGAAGTGAATTACCTCATGTGCAGTTTAACTGGTAGAGAGAGTCTGAACAGAAAATTCACAGGAATTGTTCCAAGAAGAAATGGAGTACAACTCCAGTGGTATCTGTGCAAATCCTGTATTGTAGGAATATGCAAGTATTTCTCCTTAAGATCATTGACCTTTAGCTATTTTGTCTAAATTCTAAACTGTATGCTAAAATTTCATAGATTACATAGCTTTTGTCTCCAAGGTAAATTGACTTGACCCAATCCCAGAGCTACTTAGTATTGGATTGAAGAGGAAATTGTGGACAATTTATAGTGTATGATTACTATGAGTTGCTCCTAAGTCACACCTTGAGAATTCAGCAAATAAAATCAATAAAAAATGTGAGCCCAAGGGCCTACAGAAGTTGTCCTGAAGGATAGACATGTCTGCATGTACAAAACTCTGGGTCCTGTTAACATCTGTGCAGGAAGATTTAATAGCAGAAGCAGTTCCATGCATGCCCTGTATGGGGGCCTCAGGGTCAGACTTGGTCAAATCTCTCCGGCTTTGTGCAGAGGAGATGGTGTCTGACCTGTAGGCTTGGTGTCAACAGGGGGAAATGGTGGCCTTAAGCTATGTGAACTCTAACACCTTTGCCTTCAAACTGACTCTGGCTCCGTTTTTCTGGTTATGATATAGGCTTTCATCATAGGACCAAGGAAACTTCCTATTGGATGTGACTAATATCACTTCTTGATATCGATACATCTTGCCATTATTTATTAAGTTGGTATCTGATTTTTGTATCAACCTCTTGTAGTTTTTGGTTAATGGGACTTCTTTAAACAGATCAGTATTGGGCTCACACATACAAGAAAATTTCCCCTTGAAGACTGGTGACAAAGACCCCTGAATCGAGAAGACTTGGCAAGGACATAAAGAATCTTGAGAGGTCATACACAATTGGCCATATACTCCTCCCTCACAGTCTTCTTTCTAGAACTTCTTTAGAATCATGCCACCTGTTTTCAGTCTTGTCCTTGTGGCAGTACCAGGGAGTACCAGAGGTGGCATCCATTCTCACCCAGCTGTTCCATTGCTCTTGCAGGTTTCATTAATTCATCAAGCCTCACTTTTCTCCTGAGCCTGGAAGTGGCCCACTTCAGCAGCCACTGCAATGAGATGCTCGTGCTTCTCAGTGAGAGTCCCATGGGTTGAGACTGTTTGCCAACCCTACCTCCCTGCTATATATGACCGTGGCCCTGACGGTTCTGAGCTGATTGTGTAGGTGTGGTCACTGAGATTGTACAATTTACACACTGGAGCCCGAAAAGATAGAAAACCAAATAAACATAATATTTACAAGTGGCTTTTCCGTATGACAATGCGATAGTTCCGGTCATTACGCAGCTTTTCACAGACAATTGGATGACACTGTGTCATTGGATGAGATGTTATTTCTCCAAGTTGTAGCATGTGGGAAACATTAATTGGGATTATTCCACCTGTACTGTGTTAAATAACCATTTTCTGTAATAGATGGAAACTGGCAACATGGGAGGATTTTCTGTCCAAGTTTCCACACTCTCCCTGCTAAGCAGGTTTTACTAAGTTGGAGAAGTTTGACAAAGGCGGCCTTTATCCATCCCTTACTGTAGTTTCAGTATACTGTTGTTCATTTTGGTATCATTGATTTTTGGCCCAAATCCAGTATTTCCGGATTGAATTAAAACTTAGTTTACAAGGTTTCCCAAATGTATCAGATTTATAAAAATTGAGTCAAGTTGTATTGGAGCCACGAATATGAGCCTCAATTTTACTACAAAGAATAAACTCATTAAAAGAAAAACTAATTCATATGAAGAGAGAGGGAGCGAGCAAGCTACCAAAGCACTATTTTTGCTTGTTGTTTCTCCTACTGGTTTGAACTAACTTCTTAATCTCAAAACACTACTGCTTTGTGTTACTTAATTAGATCTCTTTTGGTTTATTAACCCTGTTTATTAATTACTATATATTTAATGAGGCCCTACTATGTTTCAGAAACTTGTCTATGCATTGGGTGCATCATGCTACATTAGAAATGGCTTCTGGGGGCTGGGTTGTGGCTTAGTGGTAGAGTGCTTACCTAGCATATGTGAGGCACTGGGTTCAATTCTCAGCAGCACATAAATAAATAAATAAATAAATAAATAAATAAAGGTCCAGACAACTTAAAAAATAAAAATAAATGGCTTCTGCCTGGTAGGGGCTTCTGATCTCATGACATTTCATGGTTCATCTCTTCAGGGTTCTGTTTTCAATGGAACAGGTCTTGTTCTTCTAATAAAATCTTGGTTTCATTCTATAACTCCCACTGATCATCTAATTAAGCTTTTTTACTTTTTATTTTTATTTTTGTTAGATGTCACACATATTATCAAGTGCACAGTTCTTATAGAGTTTCCTGAGTCTTAAGAAATGTATGTACCTGTGTTCGTACACTGTAAACCCAGATATAGAACAGAGAGCATTTCTAATACTCTGAATGGTTCCTTTGTACCCCTTCCCTATCTGTTCACCAGAGGAACCTATGTATTCCTTTGCGTGTAGTTTCCTCTTGCTGTGGCTTTGTCCATGTAGTTATAGTTCTTTGTACTCTGTACTGCTCTGCAATATTCCATTGTATAAATATATTCCAAATTACTTATCTAGCCTAGTCTTGGTTTGCTTTTGGGTTGACTCTAGTTGTTGACTGTTATAAGTAAAGATGCTAGCCCCATTCTAGTTTGTGTGCTTCAGTGGACATGTACGATTGTTCCCCTTTGTGGTATATCTAGGAATAATAGAGTAGGCATATGTTTAATTTTAGAAACTACTGGTAACTTTCTATAGTGGATGTGTTCCACCAGCAGAGTAGGAGAGATCCAATTGACCCATATTCTTGTCAACACTTGATTTTATCAGCTGTTTTAATTTTAACCATTATGACTTGTTTTTAGAGGAATCTCTTGGTAGTTTTCATTGCATTTCCTTGATGACTCGTTTTCACCATAAAGGAATAATTGGACATTTTGTTTTCTACATGTGGCTTTGGTGAATTTAGTGAATGTGCATCATTGTCCTTGATCAAATCTGTGGTGGGCTCATAGAAAAAGTGGTGTTTTTATTTGAACTGAGACAATGATAAGAAAATCTCCAGAGACCACATCACAATTTTTTATTTGTACCAGCACTGTGCTTGGTCAATTGGATATCCACCCTCTCAGCTTACTCCTTTTGTTGTCCAATTTTTTTCAACCCATGTCATCTAGATACTGACCTGTCTTCTGTGTATCCCTATCTCCTCAAAACCTTATCACATAGGCCCCTCTCCTCTATTAAAATTTCTTCATGTAAGAAAAAAAAAAAAACATTAAAATATCCTTTGTGAACATTTTCAATGCCCTCTGCCTCTCTTTAATGACACTCTATGCTCCACTAATGGAAACACACTCCTCATGAAGCCAGGCTTTCCTTACCTTCCCCTTGCTGACCTCTCTACTTTGTCCTTTGATGGTGTTTGGTTCAGTAACAGATCCTTACATGGAACCCCCAAATCTCTTTGGCCCTGTTTCCCTCTACATACCTACCCTTACAGGAAAATATCACCTTAGTTCTAGTTTCCATATTTATACTGAAGACTGTTAAATCTGTACCTCCATCTGAAATCCAGGGCTGGTTTTGAATCAGCTTAATTATACAGTATTTAATGTTTTTCCTAAAGCAATTGTGTAAAGTAAGCACATTGTCTCTCCTCAACTGTGATTTTACTTTCTGTACTTGGAGTTTCCTATGGTCAACTGCAGTCTAAAATTATTAAATAGAAAGTTTCAGTAATAAACAATAAGGTATAAATATCTTGTTTTCTAGTGTATTGCTATACTTTTTAAAATATTTTATTATTAGTTATTTTGGTTAATATTTTACTATGCCTAATTTATAAATTAAACTTTATAATAGGTATGTAAATACAGTTGGACCTCCATATCTGTGGGTTTTGTAGCCACAAATTCAATCAACCATAGATTGAAAATATTAAATAAAAAATTGCAGGGCTCAGTGGGAGAGCTCTTGCCTAGCACGTGTGAGGTCCTTTCCAACCACCACATACACACATACACAAAATTGTATTGAATACACAATCTTTTTCCTTCTCATTATTTCCTAAAAATTTAGTTCAACAGCTATTTACATAGTGTTTATATTGCATCAGGTATTATAAGTAATCTAAAGAGGAATTAAGGTATACATGAGGATGTGCTTAGGTTACATGCAAATACTATACAATTTATATGAGGGACTTGAGGATTTATGGATTTGGGTGTCTGAAGGAGTTACTGAAGACAGTCCCCCATGGAAACGAAGGAATGATTGCATAGAAAAAAAAACAATACAGAGATAATTTGGTACGCTGAGCTTTCATGCATCTCCTGAGGATTTTGGAACATATTCCCTCCAAATAAAGAGACATTGCTGTATTTTGTGTACTGCATGTCTCTGCCTTGCAGCATGCTGAAACTTTATATTGGGTAAAAGGGACACTTTAGAGATGGTTTCATCAACACCATAGGATTTCAATTTGGTCTGGACATAGTGGAAGTTTGTGGGAAAGTTGGTAAGAAAGGAGAATCTGAGGCTGAGAACAACATGTATACAGTTATGGAGGAATGGTGGCTCGGCTGTGCTTAGAAAACCACATCTTACAGGTGCATGAGGACAGCTCACATTCTTTTTGTGCTTGACACAGAAGCACAGGCCCCTTGACACAGCCCCTTGCAGTCTCTATTAATGCATTTCAACACATGGAGTGTCTTAGGTCTCCTGACATGGTTCCTTGGGGACTGTGGCTCTCCCATAGTGACTGGGTTCCACCTAGGTCTCTAGTTTCTATTCTTAGAAGTGAGCTGCCACATACTCTTAGAGGTGCAGGCTCAGTCTTAAGCCTCTCCCTTTTGAGGGCTCTTCCCTTACCATGTCCCACCTGCCCCTATCTCTCCTGTTTCTGACTTCCTTCCTCCTTCTCTTTCTGTCGCTGGTCCTTGGATCTGGCCTGTTGTGTTCTCTTTCCATCAGAAACTTTAGCCTCCTACAGAATGGTTTAGCCATTCAATTCATGTTCTATCCCCAGATGGCTGGGGCAATCCTTTTTCTGGCTCAGTGCAGCCTCAGGTTTACCTAGTCTAGCTTAGTCCCCATAGATGGATTTTCCATCCATGCTGCCTTGACTACACGGGCAGTAAGGGTGCTTAGCAGGATGGTCGGGACCTTACTTGGGGAAGGCAGAAAGTGCTGAAGATGGCTGAGCAGAGTGTTGTCATGATATAGATGGTTTCAGAATCAGTAATAAAGCTTAGTTATCTTATGTGGGATTAGAACAAGACAGATTGATGCTAGTGGGAAGTGAATGGGTTGCAGACATTGGGAAAGAAAAATGAGTTGCCTGTTTATAATCTTGGTGACTGCTACAGAGAACAGCCATGAGGAATCCACAAGGAATTCTGGGATTTACTTTTAAGTACAAGTTTGCGAATATATTGGTTGAGCCATGGCTATGAAATAGAAACTCTGAATTCTTATCTTCATACAGAAAGGGGAACACTTTCTTACTCACTCCCAGCCCCTGATGGTTTGGATTAAGAAATCATGTGTGTTTTTCAAGATTAAAAATTTTTTTAAATTACTTTCATTATCTAGTGGACTTTGTTCTTAGCCATACATCTTACGGACAAAAAAAAAAAAAAAAAAAAAAAACAGTTTGCAAGATGGCACCTTGATGACAGTCACATGGAATACCTGGTGGGGACTTGTGGGCTCAGCTCCTTCTTTTTTTTTTTTTTTTTTGCTTCAGTCTAAGCAGCATTCACCTTTATGGGTTTGTAACTGGGGTTACAGGAAAGATTTTACTTGAATGCAATTTTTTTTTCTACTACTAAAAGAAGCTTAAAACAATTAGGCTTGTTTGTTATTACATATACCAAATTTTAAACTCTAGAATGATGATCATGATGGTTTTAAATTTCCTCTATTTGTTGTCTGATTGACATAGCTACCATAGCACTATTTTTAAACATTTTACTTTATTTGCTGCAATCTTTTTTTTTTTTTTGTACCAGTGATTGAACTCAGGGGTGTTTAACCACTGAGCCATATCCTCAACCCTATTTGCTACAAGTTTACTTTTTTCTATACCAAGAAAAAAATACCCAACCACATATTGAAGTGTTTGGGTCTCCTCACCCTGACCCCAGAACTCATGGGAAGTGTCAGTCTCTTTGATTCTTCCAGGGAAAAGCAAACCAATGAAAACTGTTTTTGTCTTATAATATTGCTAGGAACCTTTCAAGGATTTCAGAAAAAGAAGCATTTCTGCCAGTAGAGACTTTGCTTCTATCACTCTGTAGGTGTAAGCACAGGCATTGTGTGCTGAGCACAGAGCCATGTGTTGGATAAAATACATCCTTGATCCATTGCCTGGTTCTCTTCCTTGTTCATGCAGATGCATTCCCACAACCTCATGTCCAAGGTCACTGAGGGAAGAATTGGTATCCAACCAGGATCTGAGACTACTTTTGCCCTCTCCCCCTTTATTACAACCGTAAGGACAGGTGCTTGTAGTTCAGAGGCTGCTTTGGGACATTTTAATTACTACAGAGGCAGGTGAGCAGGGCTGAGCTGTTTGCTACTTGTAGCTTATGGGCAGCATGTCAGGAGCCAAGCAGTCTGGCTGCCAGCAGTTCCCTTCTCAAGGCATTGCTCCTGGCCAGAGATCTTGTATAAATCAACCACTCCCTTATTCTTTTATTTATTTTTTATGGATAATAAATCACCCTGTAATTGTGAGACTTCCTCCCTCATTTCTTCTGTTCCTCCTTCATGTTTAACCTTTTAATGTATCATACATGGTTAATCATTCCTTCGATGTGGCCTCTGAGGTAAAAATTCTCTTGGACATTTGTTACCTCTGATCATCCTACACGTCCTTTCTAGGAAACTGTAACTAGGTGAAGAGAGTGCCAAGGGTATCAAGGGCCCTTAGTCACACTGTGACTGTCCTCTGCTGTTTCCTGAAGATAAAAGAGCCATGGGTGACCACGATCCTCTAGTATTAACTGATACGTACCTTAACTCATGTAGAAACAGTACAGAACATTTTGCCTACCACTTGAATAAACATAGTAAGTAAATGTTGGGTTGAACTTCAGCAAAGAATGACATTTCTGCTCATTCTGAACATGTCAGCCTTCAAATCTTCCTATTTGGTATGGCCTGACATAAATGTTTTCCACATTGAAGAATGCCAACATCATCAAATGTAGTGTCTTGTACATTCCGTTCTGGGTTAGAACACCTGGCTTTTTGGCCTAACAATCTTCATCATTTTATCAGATTTGTTTAATCCCTTCTTTCAAGACTGTAAAACAGGAGAAAATTAGTTTATATTGCCCTCTAGTGATTAATGATGGCAAACCATCATTAGAGGATGTATAGTATTGTTTCATTCTGCATCTGAAGACCATGCATATTTGTGTTCGAGATATAAGATGTATCTGGGTCTCTCTTCTAAAACTCAAGTGTATTTATCCAAATACCTACTGTGTGATTCCATCTGGGGGTCTTTGTGACTCATCTCAAGCTTGAGTGACTCCAGCAAACTTCTCTGCAGAGAGTACTCCTTTCTTCTCTTGTTGTGGCTCAAGACAAAATCCCCAAAGTCATCCTCCACTCCTCCCAGTCTCACACATTCTCCAATTTGTGCTGGTGTCCCTATTTATAAAATAAACGTTTCAGAATTGAATCCTTGTCAGACAGCACCAGTTCTTTCCTGCTGAGTAGAGAAGCTGTTCTTTCTTGCCTGAATTCTAGCCACAGCCTTTTTTTCTGTTCTCCCTGCTTCCAGACATATGCATTGTGAGTCTATTTCCCCTATGTACTGCATTGAGATCTATTTAAAACACACATGCAATAATGTGCCCTTTCTCTTCAAGTCCTCCTAAAGACTTTTCCTTAGGAAAGGGCCCATGTCCTTGCAATGGCTTTCCAGCCCACAGGATCTGTCCTGGCCTTTTCTCTGAACTCACCTCCTGAAACTCTCCCCCTGGCTCTCTGGTGCACTGTAAATGTTTAACAACTGGGTCCCCTGGTGAGAACACACTATGATTTGTAGTGTTTGCCAATTTCCGAGGTGTAAATACTTCAATAATAGCCAATTTCAAGCTACTGATATGTTGTCAACTTGCACACAGATTTCTTTAAACATTTAATTGCCTGCTCCTGTGAGTCAGGCAAGTAGCCCCTAGCATATGACCAATGTCCATGCCAATAACTAGCATCATCCTCACTGCTCCCCTGGCTCCTCCTGGAACATAGCTGGTGGTTTTCTTTTCAGTGTCTTTGCATTGGATGGTCTACTGCTTGAAATACTTTTTCTTTTTTTCTTTTCTGATAATTCTGTAGCTTATTCCTCTTCTTTCTTCCAGTCACTTTATCAGAGACATTTCTTGCTAGTGTATTTAAAGTTACATTTCCTAATCTAACTTCCTGCCATATTTTTCTTTGATATTCAACATAATTTATTTAATACATTTATTTATTGTTATGGGCTGATTGTGTCTTCACATCCTGACCTCATATGTTGGAAATCCTAATTCACAGTACCTCATAATGTGACTGTATTTGGAGACAGAATTTTTAAAGAGTGAATTAAATTAAAATTAAGTTGATCACAAAGGTAGGCCCTAATCCAGTATGACTTATGTTCTCCTAAGAAGAAAAAAGAATTGACCCAACAACTACATTTTCAGAATTTGTCTTAAGAAAAAAATAACTAAAATATATAAAAAGTTGCATGTGCAAATACATTCATTATAGTATTATGTACAATAAAAGTTGGAAATAAAGCCAGTGTGAATGTCCAAAATATGAAGGAAATGGTTAAATTGACTTATAATGCTTATAGCATATTTTTATGGTGCAGTTTAAAAACAAAGTTTTTGGAAAACTTTATTGGGATAAAAGTGCATGTTAAAAGAATAGATATGTCAAGCACAATATCAAAGAGGTATATAAAAGTAGAAAAAAACTTTGAAATGAGAAAATTAGGTTATATAAATTAGTTGATATTGGTAAAAATACAGGCAAAATGGATACTTTCATATATTTCTGACAGAAGTAAATAATTGTAAAGTTACTCTGGACATACTTTTAGAAAAATAAACAAAATAAGAAAAGTGAAAAGCAAAAAGAAGAAATCAGGATATAGAGGGATCACTTTGTGAGGACAAAGGAGGAAAGATACCATCTGCAAACCAAGTGGAGTGGCATCATAGAAACAAATCCTACCCCCACCTTGATCTTGGATCTGGGACAATGAAAGAATAAATTTCTCCTGTCAAAGCTACTCAGCATGCGGTACTTTTTCATGGTAGGAACAAACTAAAGGAAAGATCTATGCTTCTCTTTCCCCTACTGAAGATTAGCTACATGAGCCCAAGGGCTTAGTTGATTCAGAATAGTGCTGTGTCCCCAGTACCTAGAATTGATTGACATAGTCACATACTATCCATCAATATTGGTTGAATAAATAATTCGACTGCAACATAAAAGCTAAATATTCCCTATAATACCCACAACCACCACTTGTAGTGTTATTAAAAAGTTACTTATGTTTGTAATTACTATCAAACTGAGACCATAATATATGTCATGATTTTTTTATACTATGTGAAATATCATGTGAAAACTGAGAAAAAAAAACCCACATATTTACAATCCCTCTTTAGTGCCATCTCAAAAAAAAAAAAAATCACCAGAGATGAAGTTACAGGGTCAAAGACTTTTAACAAACTTAAAACTTTAAAAAATAATGCTTCTTTTTCTGTTGCTAAAAGTAATATCTGACCACACCATTAAAAACTTTATAAAGTATAGACAGGTAAAATACAAAGATGATGTGAAATGAAAACTAACTAAAATATCATTAAGCAGGGTTATTATGGGTCAAGAATCATGAACTTTTTTCTAAAACTGGGGAAAGTAGTTGTCACATGGTTTCTTAAAGGATAGAAGCAGCCAACTATTTCCCTAACTGATTTAAGGTAATTTATGCAGTACTGGTACTGCTATTAAAGAAAAAAAGTTTTGTATTTATATATTAGGATACATTATCCTTACATCATTCTTTGACAACTGGAGAGGGCTTATATTTTTTCTTATGCTTTTATTTAGCATTTTTGAGCTGTTTATGCTACAGGGATCACATCCCACTTGCTGCATGTGTTCAGTCTCCCTAGGAAACTAAAGAGGAAGAGACTGAGAAAGGGAAATTCCTTGTATTCCTTAAATGGGGTGCAACCTTGCACCTGTGGGCTGGGCAACCCTGATTCTTGCTAGTGAACGAATGTGTTTCCTCTCTGAGCAAGTCTAGCTTTTGAGCAGAACAGACATGCAGATGGTGAAGGAGTGCTGTGACATTATAGGAGGGCCAGAGGAGCAGACTCTAGTCCCAGTAGGCCTCCTGAGCAGTCCTGCAGAGCTGGGGGATGTGAGGTGGGGTGGTTATTTGCTATAGAGCCACAGACTCCATATGGTCAGGAAGATGGGGAGTCCTGCCAGGATTGTGGAGATGAAAAGCTCATTGGTCTGTTTGTCCTCCAAAGCACAACACTGGAGTGGAGACAGAAGGACACTGAGCCTGGGCCTTGTCACTGCAGCTGCTGTGCAGTGTTCATGAAGCCATGAAGCTTCTGACAAGATCCTGACTCCAGGACCCCAAAGGAAGGAGGCAATGTGGACAGCCCCATCCTCAGTTTTGCCTTGCTCATTGCATAAAAGTGCATCAGATTGGAGGAACCTGATTTCCACTCGGAAATCACATTGAAAGAGAGATCTAGAAGTATAGGGCTTGACCATTCCAGCCTCTTCAGTAAGGAAAGGTGTTGCTATGCTCAGCAGGTTTGTGCCGCTCTGAAATCAAGATGCTGAAACCTAACATCCAGTGTGAGGGTACTAGGAGGGGGTCCTTTGGGAGGCAATTGGATCATGAAGGTGGAGCTCTCATGAATGGGCTTGGTGCTCTTATAAGAGGACCCTAGAGACATTCCCTAGCTCCTTCCACCATGTGAGGATATAGTAAGAAGATGAACAGCTTTAAAACAGAAAATGGGTCCTTATCAGATGCTGAATCCGCTGTTATCTTGATCTTGGATTTCCCAGACTCTAGAATTATGGCACATTTTTGTTGTTTCTAGGCTACTCAGTCTGTGTTTTTTTGTTCATTTTTTAATAATAGCCCAAATAGACTAATGCAGGCATGCTGGAGGACTTGGGGGATGGGCTCTGGAATAGGGCCAAGGTCCGAGGCAAAGACACCAATTGACTCTTAGTGGACATCCCATCCATCCAGCACAGAGGAATTCTTCTGATGAAGAATGTCTAATGTTGCCAGATTATAATAACCTCCAGTTTGTGTTCACCATCTGAGGCTAGGCTGACCCCTAAATTCCTGCACCATCTCCTTAGTGTGTATGCATGTACAAAATTAAACTTTCAAAGTTCCTCCAACCCCATCTGTCTATGAGGCAATGATGAATACAGGAGGTGACTTCTATACAGGGTCTACTCAACATCTGTCTGTTCTAGCTTCCCGGTCATGTGGTTTCAGAGTCATCTCTAGCACTTGATTAACTAACAATTGTATAATCCCCTTAGCCAAGAACCTAGAAACCTCTTGGACATTATCCCAAATGTTTATGTGTCCCTTTCTGGTGAGACTCCAGAATAACCTAGAGATGCCTTGATTTTTTTTTTTTTTTTTACAATAACCATCTTGAAAACTAACCTCCCAAACATGAGAAAATAATTTATTAGTTCCAAGAGACTTTCCCTGGAGCATTGTGTCAACTGATCAATGAATTCATACTGCCAGTGCTTTTTTGTGGTGAACCTCTGCAACTCACTAGTGAGTGCTGCTGTCTGAGTAGGGTCCTCCACTTTGGTGCCTATTTCTTGGGTCTCCACTGCAGAAATCAATTGAACTTCCTTGTTGGAAATACAATTTTCCCATTATCAGAGGCTATATTATGTTGACAGGTTACTCTGACCCTGACCCAGGGCAGCTGTGGAAAACCCTGAAGCTCATTTCCTGTTGATCAGGTAAGAGCTAATTTTGGAACTTAAGTCTTTCCATTCACTGTTCAGAGTTGGGAGATAGCCAACACTTAGATAATGCTGTGTTCATTTAGTTCCACTCTAGCTGCTTGGTGATTGCTTGTGGGCATCAAGCACCCTCAGCTATTGCAAAGTGTCTGAGGGACTTTGGAGCAAGGAGGCCCACTGGGACCTGCTGTATGAAAAGTGGGCAGCTGTGAGTCTGCTAAACAACTGTGCATGGCTCACTTGCTCATGTGACCCTAGAGTATTCATCTGTTGCTCTAGGATTCTGAATGCCCTTAGGTTTCATTCCTATTCCCTTTCTCTCTCCATTACAGGCACTATAATAAAATGGTGCTTTTCTTTCTCTCTCTCTCTCTCTCTCTCTCTCTCTCTCTCTCTCTCTCTCTCTCTTTATTTCTTTTTAATTTTGGTACTGGGGATTGAACTTGGGGTCACTTAGCCACAGCCCTCTTTTAATTTTTATTTTGAGAGAGGGTCTTGCTGAATTCTTAAGGCCTCACTAAGTTGCTGAGATTGGTCTCGAATATGCGATCCTCCTGCCTTAGCCTCCCTAGTTGCTGGGATTACAGGTGTGCACCACTGAGCCCTGAAAAAATGGTGCCCTTTGACCATTGTTCAGCCTATTGTTTTCCCAACATCCCCCGATCATTGCATCCTTATACAACAATGTTGCCCTTCATGTGCATGGACTACATAGCCTGTGGATCACTAGTCATCTTTCTGGTATATTTTAGCATTGGATGTGATCCCAACACTCATTATATATTATATAGGGGATGGGCTGTATTGTTGTAATAAAGGAGATAGGATTTTTTTCTAGGCTTAGTGCCCAAGATATGAATTCCTTACTTCATACTATGTGATTTTAACCTCAATGTTTAGTGCAAATACAAGCAACTATTCTAACTTGCTTTTCTAGGAGAAATGACTTATGAGATCAAATGAGATGGTAAGACATGAAAGTGATGTTGAGAGTGTATTTTAGGCAGGGCTTCTCTCCCCAACTGGGAAGTTGGACTGACAGGAGAGGCTGGCAGAGTGAATATATCTGCATCAGTATAGGTGCTTACAGAAATACATACTGTCCTGAGAAAGTCATGCTGACTGTTTAGTGACAAAGTTTAACAACACAACAAACTTTCCTGAACCCTTCCGTGTATGTGTGGCCCTCCATGAGTCTCTTCATCATCAAGGCTCGTGATGGAGGCTTTCTGAATTCCTGTTTACTTGTCCACCAGATACTAGATGTGGGGAAAATACTGAATTGAGGCTGTCCACTAGGTACTTGCAAATCAACTACATCTCTGTACTGTGATTCATGACAATATGGTCAGACCACCTCACTTAGTGCTACCATGTTCTTGTATAAGTAGTTTTAACAATTAGTTGTAATAAATTCTATAGGAACAATAGCTTCAACATCCCTGTCATTTTCCTGTATTTCCTGATTTTGATTGGGGTCCTGCTGTGATGAATGAGTCCATGATAACTCTTCTAGGACACTCACTGGGCTCCAAGGGACAGCTGAGAAATTACTTATTGTAAAGGTTAACTGATTTAAACATTTAAAGCTATTAAAATAGTGTCTTATATATGGTAATGGCTCAATGGATATCATCACTCACCATCATCACTACCATCATAATAACTATTACCATCATGATTGCCACTATCATATCATCACCATCATAATTTTCATCACCATAATCACCACCATCATCATTACCACCCACCATTATTATCACTATCACCAAAACCATCTCCATTGCCAAAACCATATCCATCCCCATCACCATCATGACTATTACTATCATCACCATCATCATCATCATAACTACAATCATCACCATCACCATTGTAGATATATTTTATTTATTAGTTGTTCAAAACATTACATAGTTCTTGACATATCATATTTCATACATTTGATTCAAGTTGGTTATGAACTCCCATTTTTACCCCGTATACAGATTGCAGAATCACATCGGTTACACATCCACGTTTTTACATACTGTCATACTAGTGTCTGTTGTATTCTGCTGCCCTTCCTATCCTCTACTATCCCCCCTCCCCTCCCCTCCCCTCCCCTCCCATCTTCTCTCTCTACCCCATCTACTGTAATTCATTTCTCTCTCTTGTTTTTCTTTCCCTTTCCCCTCACTTCCTCTTATGTGTAATTTTGTATAACAATGAGGGTCTCCTTCCATTTCCATGCAATTTCCCTTCTCTCTCCCTTTCCCTCCCACCACTCGCCCTGTTTAATGGTAATCTTCTTCTCATGCTCTTCCTCCCTGCTCTGTTCTGAGTTGCCCTCCTTATATCAAAGAAGACATTTGGCATTTATTTTTTAGGGATTGGCTAGCTTCACTTAGCATAATCTGCTCTAATGCCATCCATTTCCCTGCAAATGCCATGATTTTGTCATTTTTTAGTGCAGAGTAATACTCCATTGTGTATAAATGCCACATTTTTTTTTTATCCATTCATCTATTGAAGGGCATCTAGGATGGTTCCACAGTCTAGCTATTGTGAATTGTGCTGCTATGAACATCGATGTAGCTGTATCCCTATAGTACGCTCTCTTAAAGTCTTTGGGGAATAATTCAAGAAGGGGAATAGCTGGGTCAAATGGTGGTTCCATTCCCAGATTCCCAGGAATCTCCATACTGCTTTCAAAATGGGCTATACCAATTTGCAGTCCCACCAGCAATGTACAAGTGTATAGTTTTTTTTTGTTTTTTTTTTTTTTTTTTTTTTTAATTGGTTGTTCAAAACATTGCAAAGCTCATGATATATCATCTTTCATACATTTGACTCAATTTGGAAATGAACTCCCATTTTTACCCCAAACACAAATTGCAAAATCACATCGGTTACACACTCACATTTTTACATAATGGCATATTAGTGACTGTTGTATTCTGCTACTTTTCCTATCCCCTATATCCACCCTCCCCTCCCCTCCCATCTTCGCTCTCTACCTCATCTAATGTTGTTCAATTCTCTCCCTTGTTCCCTCCCCTTTCCCCTCACAACCTCTTATATGTAATTTTGTGTAACATTGAGGGTCTCCTACCATTTCCATATGCTTTCCCTTCTCTCTCCCTTTCTCTCCCCCCACTTGTCTTTGTTTAATGTTAATCTTTTCCTCATGCTCTTCCTCCCTGTTCTGTTCTTAGTTGCTCTCTTTATATCAAAGAAGACATTTGGCATTTGTTTTTTAAGGATTGGCTAGCTTCGCTTAGCATAATCTGCTCTAATGCCATCCATTTCCCTGCAAATTCTATGATTTTGTCATTTTTTAGTGCTGCATAATACTCCATTGTGTATAAATGCCGCATTTTTTTATCCATTCATCTATTGAAGGGCATCTAGGTTGGTTCCACAGTCTTGCTATTGTGAATTGTGCTGCTATGAACATCGATGTAGCAGTGTCCCTGTAGCATGCTCTTTTTAGGTCTTTAGGGAATAGACCGAGAAGGGGAATAGCTGGGTCAAATGGTGGCTCCATTCCCAGCTTTCCAAGAAATCTCCATACTGCTTTCCAAATTGGCTGCACCAATTTGCAGTCCCACCAGCAGTGTACAAGTGTACCCTTTTCCCCACATCCTCGCCAGCACTTGTTGTTGTTTGGCTTCATAATGGCTGCCAATCTTACTGGAGTGAGATGGTATCTTAGGGTGGTTTTGATTTGCATTTCTCTGACTGCTAGAGATGGTGAGCATTTTTTCATGTACTTGTTGATTGATTGTATGTCCTCCTCTGTGAAGTGTCTGTTCAGGTCCTTGGCCCATTTGTTGATTGGGTTATTTGTTATCTTATTGTTTAATTTTTTGAGTTCTTTGTATATTCTGGATATTAGGGCTCTATCTGAAGTGAGGGGTAAAAATTTGTTCCCAGGATGTAGGCTCTCTATTTACCTCTCTTATTGTTTCTCTTGCTGAGAAAAAAACTTTTTAGTTTAAGTAAGTCCCATTTGTTTATTCTTGTTATTAACTCTTGGGCTATGGGCATCCTCTTAAGGAATTTGGAGCCCGACCCCACAGTATGTAGATCGTAGCCAACTTTTTCTTCTATCAGACGCAGTGTCTCTGATTTGATATCTATCTCCTTGATCCATTTTGAGTTAACTTTTGTGCATGGCGAGAGAAAGGGATTCAGTTTCATTTTATTGCATATGGATTTCCAATTTTCCCAGCACCATTTGTTGAAGATGCTACCCTTCCTCCATTGCATGTTTTTGGACCCTTTATCAAATATAAGAAAGTTGTAATTTTGTGGATTGGTTTCTGTGTCCTCTATTCTGTACCATTGGTCCACCTGCCTGTTTTGGTACCATTACCATGCTGTTTTTGTTACTATTGCTTTGTAGTACAGTTTGAACTCTGGTATCGCTATACCTCCAGATTCACACTTCCTGCTTAGAATTGCTTTTGCTATTCTGGGTCTTTTGTTTTTCCATATGAATTTCATGATTGCTTTATCTATTTCTACAAGAAATGCCATTGGGATTTTGATTGGCATTGCATTAAACCTATAGAGAACTTTGGGTAATATCGCCATTTTGATGATGTTAGTTCTGCCTATCCATGAACAGGGTACATTTTTCCATCTTCTAAGATCTTCTTCTATCTCTCTCTTTAGGGTTCTGTAGTTTTCATTATATAAATCTTTCACCTCTTTTGTTAGGTTGATTCCCAAGTATCTTATTTTCTTTGAGGATATTGTGAATGGAGTGGTTTTCCTCATTTCCATTTCAGAAGTTTTGTTGCTGATATACAGGAATACCTTTGATTTATGTGTGTTGATTTTATATTCTGCCACTTTGCTGAATTCATTTATTAACTCTAGTAGTTTCTTTGTAGACCCGTTGGGGTCTGTTAAATATATTATCATGTCATCCGCAAATAGCGATAATTTAAGTTCTTCTTTTCCTATTTTTATGCCTTTAATTTCTTTTGTCTGTCTAATTTCTCTGGCTAGTATTTCAAGAACTAAATTGAATAGAAGTGGTGATAGAGGGCATCCCTGTCTTGTTCAAGATTTTAGAGGGAATGCCTTCAGTTTTTCTCCATATAGGATGATGCTAGCCTGAGGTTTAGCATATATAGCTTTTACAATGTTGAGGTAAGTTCCTGCTATCCCTAATTTTTCTAGTGTTTTGAACATAAAGGGATGCTGTACTTTGTCGAATGCTTTTTCTGCATCTATCAAGATGATCATATGGTTCTTGTCTTTAAGTCTATTGATGTGGTGAATAGCATTTATTGATTTCCATATATTGAACCAGGCTTGCATCCCAGGGATGAATCCTACTTGATCATGGTGCACAATTTTTTTGATATGCTTTTGTATACGATTCACCAGGATTTTATTGAGAATTTTTGCATCCAAGTTCATTAGAGATATTGGTATGTAGTTTTCTTTCTTTGAAGTGTCTTTGTCTGGTTTTGGGATCAGGGTGACGTTGGCCTCATAGAATGAATTTGGAAGAGCTCCTTCTTTTTCTATTTCTTGAAATAGCTTGAAAAGTATTGGTATTAATTCTTCTTTGAAGGTTTTGTAGAACTCCACTGTATACCCATCCGATCCAGGGCTTTTTTTGGTTGGTAGTCTTTTGATGGCTTCTTCTATTTATTCCTTTGTTATTGGTCTGTTTAAATTGTGTGTGTCTTCCTGACTCAATCTGGGCAGATCGTATGACTTAAGAAATTTATCGATATCTTCACTATCTTGTATTTTATTGGAATATAGGGTTTCAAAATACTTTCTAATTATCTTCTGTATTTCTGTATTGTCTGTTGTGATATTCCCTTTTTCATCCCATATGTTAGTAATTTGAGTTCTCTCTCTTCTTCTCTTCATTAGCATGGCTAAGGGCCTGTCGATCTTATTTATTTTTTCAAAGAACCAACTTTTAGTTTTATCAATGTTTTTTTTTTTGTTTCAATTTTGTTGATTTCTGCTCTAATTTTAATTATTTTTTGTCTTCTACTACATTTGCTGTTGTTTTGCTCTTCCTTTTCTAGGTTTTTGAGGTGTAGTGTGAGTTCATTTATTTGTTGGTTTTTTCTTTTTTTGAGGAAAGAACTCCAAGAAATGAATTTCCCTCTTAAAACTGCTTTCATTGTGTCCCATAGATTCCGGTATGTTGTGTCTGTATTGTCATTTGTCTCTAAGAATTTTTTTATTTCCTCCTTTATGTCTTCTGTAACCCATTGATCATTCAGTAGCATATTGTTCATTTTCCATGTGATGTAGGATTTTTCCTTCCTTCTTTTATCATTGATTTCCTGTTTCATTCCATTATGATCAGATATGGTGCATGATATTATCTCCACACCTTTATATTTACTGAGAGTCGCCCTATGGCATAATATATGGTTTATCTTTGAGTAGGATCCATGTGCTGCTGAGAAGAATGTGTATCCACTTGATGATGGTTGATATATTCTATATATGTCGGTTAAGTCTAGGTTATTGATTGCGTTATTGAGTTTTATAGTTTCTTTGTTCCGCTTTTGTCTAGAGGATCTGTCCAATGGCGAGAGTGAAGTGTTGAAGGCCCCCATAATTATTGTGTTGTGGTCTATTTGACTCTTGAACTTGAGGAGAGTTTGTTTTATGAACGTTGCAGCCACCATTGTTTGGTGCATACAAATTGATAATTGTTATGTCTTGATGGTGGATGGTTCCTTTTAACAGTATATAGTGTCCTTCTTTATCCCTTTTGATTAACTTGGTTTGAAGTTGATTTTATTCGATATGAGTATGGCCACTCCTGCTTGCTTCCGAGGGCCATGTGAGTGGTATGATTTTTCCCAACCTTTCACCTTCAGCCTGTGTATGTCTTTTCCTATCATATGAGTCTCCTGAAGGCAGCATATTGTTGGATTTGTTTTTTTAATCCAGGTTACTAGCCTATGTCTCTTGATTGGTGAATTTAAGCCATTAACATTTAAGGTTACTATTGAAATATGGTTTGTACTTCCAGTCATGTTTATTTATTTATTTATTTTAGTTTGGCTAGTTTTTCCTCTTTGGTTATTTTTCTCCCCCTTTACTGAGATACCTCTCACTGTTAGTTTTGGGCACTATTTTTCAATTCCTCTTCTTGTAGTATTTTGCTCAAAATGCTTTGCTGTGCTGGTTTTCTGGCTGCGAATTTTTTTAGCTTTTGTTTATCGTGAAAGATTTTAATTTCATTGTCAAATCTGAAGCTTAATTTTTCTGGATACAGTATTCTTGGTTGGAATCCATTATTTTTCAGCGTTTGAAATACATTGTTCCAGGATCTTCTCGCTTTCAAAGTCTGTGATGAAAAATCAGTCCTAAACCTAATTGTTTTACCCCTGAATGTAATCTGCCTCCTTTTTCTCGTAGCTTTTAATATTCTCTCTTTGTTCTGTATGTTGGCTATCTTCATAATTATATGTCTTGGAGTTGGTCTATTACGGTTTTGAATGTTTGGGGTCCTGTAGGCTTCCAGGATTTGGCAATCCATTCCATCTTTCATCTCTGGGAAGTTTTCTAGAATTATTTCATTTAATATGTTGTCCATTCCTTTGGTTTGAATCTCTATGCCTTCTTCTATCCCGATGACTCTCAAATTTGGTTTTTTTATGACATCCCATATCTCTTGAATAGATTGCTCGTGGGATTTAAGCATCTTTTCTGTGTTGACTATATTCTTTTCAAGTTGATAAACTTTGTGTTCATTATCTGATGTTCTGACTTCTACTTGATATAGTCTATTTGTAATATTCTCATTTGAGTTTTTAATTTGGTTTATAGTTTCCTGCATTTCTAGGATTACTGTTTGATTTTTTTAAAGATCTCTATCTCCTGGTAAAGCTCATTCTTTGCCATTTGAATTTGTTTGTTTAATTCATTTTCAAAATATACTTTTATTGCTTGGACTTGCTGCCTCATGTCTTCTCTAATATTCCTTTCCATCTGAGTTAGGTATGCCTTGATTTCTTTCCCTATCCCTGTTTCTGATGCTTCTAGGTCCTCCTGTAGAATTAAGTTGTCCTGCATTGTTTGTACTCCTTTTTACCCTTGTTTTTTCATGATGTTCACGTTACTTTCCAGCTCTATTTGATTGCTGTGTGTTTCTGCTCTCTTATATAGATTTGTTTTGGTTTTTTATATCTCTGTTGTCTCTCCTTTGTGTTGGTAGACTATGCCTGCTAAAGTGGAATCCACTGGGAAGGAATTCCAATGGCCGAGCTCCAGTGATGTCACCTCTCTGCTATGGCTGGCCCCAGGCTCCTTGCAGGGGTGTCTGAATGGGGGAGTGGGACTGGACTGTCTCTGGTTGGTTTCAGCTCCCGGTTGCTGGCAGGCGTGCGGTCTCCAGCCGCCCAGTCGCAGGGGCAGCGGGTGGGCTGTCGCCAGCGGGCAGGTGTTCTCCAGCCGCCCAGTCACATGGGCAGCGGGTGGACTGTCGCCAGTGGGCGTGCGGTCTCCAGCCGCCCAGTCGCTAGGGCCTGGCCTCTAGTTCCCTGGTTTCTCCTGCTAGTCCTGGTTTCTCCTGCTAGACCAGATTTCCCCTGAGTGATGCCTCTCGGCAGTCAAACTGTACTCTGGGCCTGCCGTTTGCTGGGTGTGGAGGGTGTCTATTGGGAACCCCAGCACTCTATTGTTTTGATTTTTTCCACTTGCCCCTCCCCCAGCGCTGGCTAGACAGGTTTCGTTTTCGCCACTAATGGGAGGGGGAGTTGAAGGTCAGGTGTCTCTAGTTTTCCCCGAGTCTTTATGCAGGCTTGCTCTGATAATCCCACCCCCAGAAAGCCTAGGAGAGATTTTATGCGAATTCACCGCTGTATGGGAGCTGAGCTGAGTAACACACACCTGTTTTATTGTTACAATCTGTCAGAGAGTGGCAGTGGTTACTTCAGCTCTCCAACATGGTGGCTGCTGGTTTCCTTGGTGGAGTTTCCGTTGTGGGGGATAGACCTGTACCGCTTCCTTCCCCGTCTGAAATCCCGAACTCAGCCCGGGGCTTAGTGGGGGCTCAGCCGGCAGGATTCCACAGAATCTGAAGCAACGTTTCTCCCTGCTTGCTGGTCGCTTCTTGGTGGTGCCCCGCCGTCTGTAGCCGCGTGGCGGGCCGCACGGATCAGTCAGCCCGGATCTCCAATTTGTACATTTTAAAATGTATATGCTCTACTTCAACAAAAAGTCTTTATAAAGGAAAACTGCTAAGAAGCTACTTGTAAAATATTTGTCCAACAAAATAATAGAGACCTCCTACAGCTCAATAAGATAGACATCTCAATAAAAAATCGAGCAAAATAATTGAACACACTTCAGAAAAGAGGAAATCATATATTTGATTTATTCGAAAAGGTGCTCAACCTTATTAATCTTCAGAGGAATGCAGATTAAAATGATTGATCTCTTTATACCAAAATTGGCTAACATGAAGAATCTGAGAAAACAGTACCTAGTGAGGATGTGGAGCAATGGGAACACTACTGCACTTGGGCTAGGAATAAAAATTGGCACAACCACCTTGGGGAATGGATTGTCGTTACATAGTAGGTATGGAGGTAATATGCCAGGTGACTTAGTGATTCCTCTGTTTCAGAAATGGGTGCTTATGGGCACCAGAAGATGTTCAGAAGAGTATTTATAATAGCCTTGTTAACTATATCCAAACACTTGAAGTAATTCAAATATCTAACACAAGAATGTGTACATAAACTGTAGCATATTTATACAGCCATGTACTACATAATAGAATGAACTTTTCTGCAGAAAAATTCATATATGATATACATACATGTGAATATGTATATATATAAATATAAATGTATACATATTCACATTTTTCATAAAATTTCAGAGGTGTTTCTTAACTCTCTGAAGTTCATCCCAGATGTCCAGGTACAAGCCCCTCTTCTAAAAGTACCCTAATTTGTCAATCAAAGAAGATGCATAAAAGGTATTATGTATATATTTAATGATATCAGCCTGAGCCCATTTAGGTTTGTTAATGCAACAGTGGAATGCAGCCTCCAGGCCTTCCCATTCTTGCATTTGTCTGTATTGTCTTCATATTTGTTTAAATTAAAAGTAATACATTTTTAACAGCACTGTTGAGGTATAATTTGCATATCATAACATTTCCCTTCTGTAAGTATAAAATTCATTGATTTTTGACACCTCTATAGAGTTTTGCATCTGTCATCACTATACAAGTTCAGAACATTCCCATCACCTCCCAAAATTTCCTCAAGCCACACTTGCCATCAATCAAATGTGTATTTTCAAATGTAGTGTGTTGATTGCTTCATGTATATCAAATAACTCATCATTAAAAGTAGCATAACACATTGTTGAATAGAAACTTGAAAAACATCAACCAAAATCTTTTGTTAAGTGTATTTTGAGGTTCTGTATACATACTTGATTAAAATCAGCTTATTTGCATCTGTTCTCTATTGGTAGTTTCAAAAAAGGGAACATACTGAACAGTTGATTTCTTCCTTCATATGTTCTTGGTGGGTGAATGTTGTCATGTTGTTCTGGGTGGGTTTTTAGTTTTAAAATTTTTAGTTGGTTTGGGGAAAATTTTCAGTTATGCAAATGGCCCTTTTATATGGCAGTCTGTATAGTACTAATTTCTGAGAGAATAAATCATACAAAATAGAATGAAGAATAGATGTTAGACTATATAGTTAAATTGAAACATAAATATCAAATTGTAAATTATTTTCTTTATTAGGAGTAACTAAAGGAAAGAATGTATTGATCAACTCTGATATTAAATGTCTCAGATTTAGGACAGTATAACAAGTATTTTAAAAGCTTTTCCTGTCTTTGTTCTACCACTTCATATTAAGATGCTGAGTATAATATAGAAGTACATATGGAATATAAATATTATGTGAGTGTATTATACTATTATGTATAATTGGGCTTCCTCAAGTGATGTTTTAACAAACTTTTATTATACATACTATACACTATTATTATTATAGAAATTATTATTTTCTGCTTAAAGGTGATTGTATGCTTGGGAAATGCAGATATATTATGTGTAAAATTAAATATTTTTCTAAAAAAGTATAACATCAGATGTTCATGAATTTTGGAAATAAAAATACATAATGCCTAGCTAGTTCTTAAGAGGTAGGCTACATCTTCTGTTTGTCAAAGTATTTACTCTGAATTATTGGTGGAGCTAACTTATTATTGAGGTTTCTCTGTTGCCAGGTACTTTATTACCAAGGTTGCCATCAGAACCGGGAATGACATTACTCACTATCAGGATTGAGAAAATTGGTCTGAAAGATGCTGGACAGTGCATCGATCCCTATATTACAGTTAGTGTAAAGGGTAAATAACTGGCAAATTGCATTATGTTTTTTCTCATATGGGACAAAGTTTTTGACAGGGGATGGTCTTGTATATGTGACAACTTACTTTAATGCATTCTATAATGATGCAAAATCCTAGAAAAGATCATAACAGAACATAGTTCTGAAAGACTTACAAAAAATATTTCCTACTTACACACTCACTTTTGCTTTTGAGTTTGTATAGATTTTTGCTCTTCAGATTCCATCTAACGTGTGGACTAAACATACACATTGTCCTTAACAGCAGCTACAGCCTTCAGGATGTAGATTAACAATAGTACCCCTCACCTTCCATGGGTGTGTAGTTTTCTACACAAAGCCCCATATCCTGTTTTCCCATCTCTCCTGCTTCAGCCCCTCTTCTTCCTGTGCTACTGAGGTATCTACATAGGTGAGTCCTACAGAGGCAGATGAAAATCAGGGGACAGGGAAGTAGGGTGCGCCCATAACATCCATGCCCTGAATGCAATCCCGTGGGATGATGATGTGATTAAGGAATAAATTATACCATTTTATAGAAATAACTATAGTTAGTACAAATAGCTTATTTTAATCTGTAGTTTTGCACCAAAGGAACAGATCGGTGCTGAAATTAAATGGAGAAACTTTTATCAATTGCAGAAATAAAGTCAGATCCATGGGTTCACTAGTGCTAATTAAAAGAAAAATATGACCACAAAGAAAAACATTTATTTAAAGAACATAATCCACAGCACTAATACTGGTACACTTTTAAATGCCGATGTTACCAGTTATCAAATATATAGTGTACTGGGAAATATTTATATTATTTGATAGGCCATTTGTAAAACTGCATACTCATTCAGAAAGTATACTTAAAACACAAAAATATTTAATGATGTTGTAAATGTTAAATTACCTTTGCATATGTTAAACTGAAATATTTTTATGTAAATATTTTTTAATTATTAAATGTACTAAATTGTTTTTGAGCTTTTTGAGACACATAAATGAATAACACGTAAACACTGAGGAGTTATTAAATGAGTCCATGTTGAATTTGATTAAACTGAATTTTCATACCCGGAAAATTAAAACTATATATAATGTACCATCTGGTTGTTGTAAATTCAGGGTATGTTGTAAACAGTATAACCAGAATTTAGATAATATATATGAAAAATTATTCATTAACAAAAGGGTTTTTGTTGGCTGTTCTCATCCATTTTTGGTTCTTAACAGGGAAATTATGATAAGGTTAGGTTTAAAGGCTTTTCTAAATAAGCCATATACTTGATCAAAGTTAGAAATTGGTGGCAGAGCTCCATTGTGGCAAATTATATACTCCAGATTTTTTTTTTTTTTTGCATAAAAAATATAGTGGGCTATTCCCTAAAGAAAACATGTTTGTTCTTTTTACCACTTCACTATGAAGATCAAGTTTTGTCCACTTGGCCATGTAAAGGCTTCCTTGTCCCCTTCATGAGGTCTCCTATCCAGTCTATATTCATTTCTCTCCACATACCCCATGAACTTCAACAACTCTCACATACTTGCTCACACCAAATAGGAATCTCTTAGCCTGAGAATCTCCTCTCAGCTCCTTCCATGCCTCTTTAGGAACTGTAACCTTTTCAGTTTCTAGATTTTCCGTCTGTATATGTGAATGCTCATAAGCAGAAACTTAGTTGTTTCTCCAGATCTGAATGGCATAGATTTAACTCCTGTGCAAGATACTCCTGTGGCTTCAAGAAGATACATATGTTCATTTTAATGTGGACATTGAGCTCCAGAAGCATATTGAAAAATTAACCAAAGGTTTGTAATTATCAGTTACTGACTTCTTAAGGACACAGTACTTATCTGGGTTTGTGTTCATAGTATACTTAACACAAGATCTTACGTCACATAGTTATGAATATTGACTTAAAGAAAGTCAAATCGACATTTTTTTTTAAATATGAGAATTAGCAGTTGCATTATCTAGTTGTGTAATAATGTGGTTAAATATTATTTGATAGGGAAGTTTTTCTCATAATACAGAGTTAAGGAAGCAGGGTCCCTAATAATTACCTTAAGTCCTTTTAGGAACCTAATGATTACTTTCTAACAGTTAAAGAATTATTATTTTTTTTCTTTCAATAAGATGCATTGGGTAAAAAGATACTATAACTGGCAGTTAGTTTGTAAGAATATGGAAAGGACAATCTGGGCTTGGTGGTTTCAGGAGGGAGAGAAATGATGTAAGCTAGAATTTTTTTTTAAAGGAACTCTTTTAAATTTCTATTCTATCTAATATAGGTGCTTATTGAAACCATTTCTATAGGTACTGCTGATACTTAAGTAACTTCTGTTTTTCTTGTGGTATTTAATATTTTATATTCTTTGGTAGTTTATGATTCTACCTGTGTACATAACTTACATTCTTGCTATACAATTTTGTTGTACTTTGTAGAATTAAATGATATGGAGAAATGCCACTCAGACATGGTAGAAGAGCTTGGAGTGACAGCCACAGTGAGTTATCAACAGTTGTGTCATCAGACTGTTTGACACGTTAATTTGTAAAATCATAGGCTTCTGGTGACACGTAAGAAATGTGTGGTCTCTGGCTTATGTGGTTTGTTTTAATTCCTTAGGTGCAGCTATCTTCTTTGAATTCAAACACTACAAGCCTAAAAAAAGTTTTATCAGCACCAAGTGTTTTGCTTTCATGGAGATGGATGAGATTAAACCTGGGCCAATTGTAATAGAACTGTAAGTGATATACATATAGGATTCTTACTGTTTTAATGGTTACTAATTCATGTTTCTTCTTAGTCCCTCTTATCTAGAATGTAACATTGGAGTAGATCAATCATCAAAGTATTTTAAACAATGATCTTTCTATTGTGGTTACAGATACAAGAAACCCACTGACTTTAAAAGAAATTGCAGTTATTGACCAAGAAACCACTTTATCTTCATCTACATCAAACTTTGCACAAGGAATGATTCTGACATGAGTAATGTGGAATTTCTGTGAATTTTACCACTCAGTAGAAATCATCATAGCTCTGTATAGCATATTCATCCTTCAGGAGGCAGGAAGTAAGCCGTACCTATAGGCCAGTGAGTCCATTGCAAAGCTGTACCACAGAACTAAAGTCCAGCACCTCATTGTTATGACTCCTTTGGATACAGGTTTATTGTAGACTTTGAAACATGTTTTTATTTTCAATTAATTGTGCAATTAATAGTCTGTTTCCTAATTTACCACTGTTCCTACCCTGCTTCCTGGAACAATACTGCTGTGGTAGGTATGCTCATCTTCAAACTTAATAGAGCAATAAGAATGTGCTAGAGTTTACACATTTGCTCACTTTTGCTCCAATATGGTCTTTTGATTTGAATTAACTTCAAACTTTTGAATTGAAGTGGGTAGGATAGTACCAGATTGCTTTGAAAGGAAATTGGATCAGTTATGGTCTGTCTTATAGGCTGTTCCTTAGAGCTGGCCTAAATTCACCCTCATCTGATAGTTCTACTTAGAAATAGTGTGCCTTGACCAGATCAATATCTTATATGGGAGTGTTCTCTAGGTTGTAGCTGTGACTTTTTTTCAGATGACCAGATTGTTTTTCTGAAAGTGAGCATATTTTTAGTCATGTTGATTAGTTGTTCTACATCACATTGCTATTGTTTCTAGGGTTAACAGTAAAACCATCTCTCTCAGAATAATTACAAATTTTGGGGTGGGTTTACGTCTTCTAAATCATGTCATCTAAAAATAATTGAGTCAGATGCTAATGAGATACTGCAGGAACAACTGCTGTTTTTCTGACAACTGATTGTGAAACCTTAAAACCTGCATACCTTGTCTTTATAAAGTGATGAGTATGCAAAATCTGGAAAGATATTCTATTTTTTATAATATAGGTAGATACAACTAACATTTATTTTCTATTTAGATATATTGATATTCATATGAAAATATGCAGGTCATTAGCCTATTATAATTTCACTATTTACATTACTTTTAACTTAATGATGAGACATAAATAAAACTTTCATAGTACATGAGGTGGATATTTGATACACAGAACATAAAGATTTGTGAGGAGCTTTTTTGTGGGTTACATGTAGAACCCATGTATTTTAATATTCACTGTTTTAAATGAACAATGCATGAAGGGAATGCAATACTTGGCCTATTTTTAAACTAGTGTAAACCCTAATGATACCATCCGTTTGCTTTTTAAAATGAATAACAGTTGTTTTAGCCCTTGCACTTCAAGAGATCTAGTCTTTAATTTTTCAGTTGTCTGTTAGGTCAATTTTGTTTACTAGATGAATATTAATAAATATGAGCCTGAAAGAATTCTCGGCCAAAATTAGTCTTTCATCTGGATTGGGTTAATTTCACAAATGCAAAAATAGTTCAGTCTACAGTAGTTCTAGGAAATGAAGAATTTGCCTTAATAAAATGTTCACTCAACTGAAACTCTGAGTAGTCAAAATTTCCAGACTGTAAACTTCTCAAGAGAAGGGCCTCATCTTCTCCATGTCATGTAAACTTTCCAAGGTGCTTGGGCAGCACTCTGTACCCTGTGGAGTACTCAGTACCTTTTTGTTTGATGTTACTGATGTTTGATGTTGCTCCCTTAAAATCTACTATTAAAATGTAGCAAAACTGATACATTGTTCTTTGTTTTCTCATAGACTATAAAACATGTATATCAAAGTGATAATAAAAAAAAAGAACCTTTTTTTTTTTTGGTTGTAGATGGACACAGTACCTTCATATTTATATGTGGTGCTGAGGATCAAACCCAGTGCCTCACACACAACCCCAGCCCCTCAAAGTGAAAATTTATATGAAGAAACATTTAGCATCCTTCACATAAGAATGCTTTATTTTTTTTAACCTCTATTTATTTATGTGGTGCTGAGGATTAAACCCAGGGCCTTGCCTGTGCTAGGCAAGTACTCTACCACTGAGCCACAACCCCAGCTGCCACCAAAGAATGGGATTATATGAAAAAAAAGGATGCTTTGTATGAATGTCTTTCATCAGCATTAAATGAACTTAAATTGAACATTGTCATCAGCTTAGCTTTAATTCAGACCTGAATGACCAAACCTCCCCCCCCCCAAAAAAAAAGGTGATTTTATCTTGAAGCAATTAACACAAAACAATCTGTATCTCACAAATTAGTTGTTTAAATTTACTTTCTAGTGTGGTAGGGGATGAGTCACTGGACAATAGTTACAACTATAGCAGTAATACTTTTCAGGTTGAAACACTACTGCTTCACAAATGAAATGATTTTAGTAACTAAACTCAAACACAATTTTCTGGAGAGGACTTCTAAAACTTTTGAGATACAAAAGTATAATTGAATCAAGGGACAGTATTCTCTACACAACCTGTATATGGGCAGCTACCTTGGGCTTTGCTACAGAAGTGGTACAATCAGATGGATGTAAGGAGAGGCAACTATGGGTGGGTTCAGAACTGCTCAGATAAACTACGTAGAACACATTATAGCTTACTAATAGAATAAATACAAAAAAGGCTTTAGAGGGAAAACTACTGTTGCTTTGAATAAAAAAATAAATCTGCCTTTCCTTGAAAATCTATCTTCCTAACTGACATCACCTTTATTTAAATGCTATTTTAAAATTAGAAGTTATAGTAACTTCAGCATTGCCTTGTGTCCTGTAGAGGTTGAAAGATACGTTCAAAATTGGTATTTGTGACTTAAATTTTATTTTACATGGTTAAAAATGGCATAAGCTATTATATGGTTTTCCTCTTACACACAGCTGCTGCTTCTGATATTAAATGGAGGTTATGTAGATTGAATTCTTCAGTAGTTTAGAGATTTTGTTTCACAGAGATTTTGTTTCAAACTGAAGCTTTTGCCCCTATTTTCAGAATACTTAGGGGACATAAAAAGAACAATGATATGTTATGTTGTAGGTTTCAACAATCCTATTACTTCCTAGAACTTAAAAGAATGGAAGAATATGGTCTAGCAGTAAACAAAAGTACCAGGCTTTTATAATTTTATTTAAATCTTAAACCTCTTAAAATGTACTGTTAAAATTGCCGTAATTAAAATTACAGCTCTGGAGAGCTAGTTCTTAGAAACATTGTTTTAAAGACAGTAGTTACAGATTCAGGACTTGCTTTAATTGATTTTTAAATAAAATATATTTGAGTATCTATCAAAAAAAAGAATTTAATTCAGCCCATATTTGCTAATTAAAGACATTATAAGCCTTAAGAGTTTCATTCATTCTTTCTCAGAGGATTATACTTTTCTAATTTTTTTTTTATCATATTCCTTGAAAATCAGTGGCAAGGTATGGGAAAGAGAAGAGTGTGTGTGTACATTTTTAAAAAGAAATTTCCTTATTTTTTATAGACACAACATACCACCTTATATTTTACTGTTATAATGCAATAATGGCAAAAGCAGTAGAACTTCAGGTCAAACAACTCTTGCTACTAATGTAAACTCATTCTCAGAAAAACATTCTCACATGGACAATGGTTAGAAAAAAGTACATGAATGTGCTACAAAAATAGAGCCACAAGACTTCTCACAAGTAAAAGAAATCCTCTGTAGAAGTTCACAGTTGACCAAGGTCCAGCCTCCTTAACAGTGAGCAACAGGGAATATGCTGCCAAGTCACCATCTTCAGTTCTGAGAGTGAGTTTACATGCTTCCCCAATGGCACAAAGTCTCATGACGATCCAATGAATCAAAAGACACTTGGGAAATATTAATAAACAATTTTTCATGAACTATTACAACAAAGAACTTCAGCAAGAAGGAAAATGAAGTTTATGATCTTTGAGTAAACATTTTTAGCATAACAGTCTCTGTGACCAGATATTGGAAGAGAAAAATCAAGCTTATAAAACACCATTTCTCTATCAACTGGAATACACTAAAAATAGGATAATGGAAATACATGTTCTTAAAGCATTTCCACAGGAAATGTCCATAATTATGACATTCTAAATCATTTAGCAATTGTATATGCTATATTAACTAAAACAAAGGTATTCCTTATTGCACGTTTTAAAGTTGGAAGGATACTCTAGCTTAAGTGGGGGATATTTAGGGGGAAAATATTTTGGCTCAAAATGTGTACTGCACCAAGGCAGCTTCATTCTAAAAACACAAACCATTTAAAATAAACTTTTATATTTTGAAGCCAATAATCCTTTAACACAATGAATAGTTCATAATCCACTTTCTGACTAAGTGTCAGAGGTTAATTTTATGGGCCCAGTTTTAAGGCCTGTGAACAGCCCTCACTACTCTGAGAATCAGGTGTAGGTGGAGGTTCATCTTTAAAGCCTGAAGGCATTAAGTCTTTTGCAACAGGTGGTGGCCCATAGTCTTGGGGACCATGAGTTGGAGGTGGTAATGGGGCACCAGGAATGAAGTACTCTCTTGGGCCAAATGAGCCTAAAGGTCTAAATGGTGCGGGTCCTGGAAAAAAACCACGAGGGTCAAAAGGCAAATCCCGTTTTCCAGGTGGAACACCTGGTGCATATTCGCTGAAGCCTATTGGTGGACGCATACCAGGACCTGGAAAATAAAAAGGAAGTTATGTAAATACCCAGAAATTTCTGAACTAGGGTGATTTCAAGTATGTTAATATAGTCTTTAATTTCTCCCAAGCCTAGAACATCAACTGGTGAACATCCTGACTTGCCAGATGAGGCAAACTGAGATGGAACAAGTTTAGGTTATAGCCTTTGGCCAACCAGCCATGAAGCAACATATTAAGGATTTAAACATGGCTCTACCTAGCTCCAGGCTTGTCTTTTTTCTTTCCCTACTATATAATTGCAGAATTATTTCTATCTCACAAGAGCTCCATTTATATTTGGAAGTACTAATTTACCATGACAAGATGATAGATTATGAAATAAGAACTTTACTACATCAAAGAAATTTTGATAAAAGGAAATCCCACTATTTATTACTGTATCCATTAAAAATTCATGAAGTATTTCAGCATGGACTTTACACATGCCATCAGAATCAAGGTGCATGCCCTCCTGGAAAAGGCCTTCCACAGCCACCTAATTAAATCAGCAACATTTATTAGGTCACTGTTAAATCCTCCTCTTTAACACTTCCCTCTGACTTTTCTCAAGGTAAGGAGGGTTTGACTTTTCCTTTTCTATATTCTATAACCTACTGCTTATGCTTCCATTATGGGTGATTACAAACTTTATGTTATAGGATTTTCATATCTGTGACAAAATTTTAAGTTATGGCATGTGTCTCATCCACCTTTCCATCCATTGCAGTGCATAGCAACAGATTTTCAACAAACATCTGCAGAAGTAATATTTCTTGCTTTTCTGTATATAGCCCCTTATCCTTATCTATGAGAGATAGCTATTGCCTATCTCAGTATAAGATTATGTAGTGTCCCATATGTTCCAGAAAACTGGAGGAAAAGTTAAAATGTACTCAGCTTCATCCTTTCATTGTTAAGACCTGAGATAGCAACCAACTGTTTTAGCAAGCAATAGAAATGAAAGATGAATGTGATTTATAAGTCAATCACTACTGTTCAGATCATCATACCAAATGGTGGAGGAATTGGCCGAGGCCCAAAAGGCCCATGGAACTGAAGTGGCGGTCCATACCAAATGGGAGGTGGTGGAGGCCGTCCCATAGGGGGTCCCATCGGGGGGCCCATGAAGGGTACCCCTGAGAAAGGAGGGGGCCCTTTCATAGCCATATTAACCTGCAATTTAAGATTTGAAAGCAGTTAAAAGTTTTAAAATTCCTATGTATTAAGACAAAGTACCAACACCGATAAAAGCTAAAACCCAAAACAAGCATCTGTCCAGAGAACACCATCAGTGCAACAAAACTCTCCCCACCCCTCCTGTGTATTCCCACTGACAGCTTACAGAAGTTAGAAGGATGCCACAAGAGGGAGCAGTTTGTTACTGATTATATCTGCACAGGAAATGGAAAGGCAAGAGGACTGGCAGAGGTTATTAACAGAGGTGATTTCTGACCAGTATGTCATGCTGTATTCACTACAATCTATATCAAAGGGAGTCCCCCCTCCCCATCACTTCCCTTTCATCACAATAGCTCATTACTTCCATATTAAGAATGAACAGAATAAAATGAAACATGCATTCTCTACCCATCTAATAATAGCTACTATTCAGAGTATCGTCAGTAAGTCTTTCATATATTATTCAACCTCTGAGATCTTTAAGTAGACTGTCTTGTTTTAAGTAAGAGGGAACAAAAGCAAATGGAATATCGTAATTTGTTGAAGGCCACACTGCATATTAAAGGAACTCAATCCCAAGGTTTGCCTCCAAGCCATGCTTTTCCCACCTCTACTCCTAACAACGGGTCTTTGCTCTCTTTTAAATCTTCTACTACAAAGGGGTTTGGGATCTTATCTAAGCTGCCCTTAGATTTCTCCAGAGATGTATATTCCTGGAATATATATACACTGGCACTTGAGAAGTATTTTCCAACACAGTGCTATATACACAAATTTCCAAGGAAGACAAGGCTTTAATATTTACTTTCATTTACTGTACACCATTTGAGATATTGATTTATCATGTCCTATGAGTAGTGGGTTTGAAACTGAACAATTAAAAATTTATTTTATTATAGAGCTGCAGAAGACCTACCAGATATAATAGCAACACAGTTACAAGAGAATGTACTTATGTGAACAAATGAGACCATTGCTTGGGACTGGCTCAAGAGGTCATTTCAGATTATCATTGTTTCACTGAAACAGTATGTCACTTTCAGAAAATCTGATACCAATCTAATTCAAATCACTCAAAATAGGGTTTGCACAATGGAGGAATTCTTAAATAGCATTCTTCCAAACAAAAATAAAAATGATGAATTATATAATTTTTATAATGAATTTACTTTGCCTTAGAACATTCAACACAAAACACCATATAGAGTGATAACTTTTCACATTCTGTAGTTCATTATAGTTGTACACACTTAAGCAACATTCCCAAGTTAAGGAGAAAAGTAAGCTCAATATTGCATGCAGTTTTAAAGCAAACAAGATCAGTGTCATGCTCTGAATATCCTTCCCAGAAATGCACAGAATAAAACCCAATTCAGTTCTCAACCTCTAAGTACTTACTCCAACTGGATGCTCAGTCAAAGAAGTACTGGTGGAAACTGAGGGGGTCTCAGGTTCTTGGGGAACAGTTTGCTTTTTAAAAAACAAATGGGATAGTACAAATAGAACACAAAGAAGGATAAAGCAAAGAGCAAGTACTGTAGGAAAGCTACATGTTCCTGCACGACCACATGATTCACAGTAACTACAGAACTTACCTTGCCCTCATCTGTCACCTTAGCTGGAGAAGAACTTCTGGAGCTGCTGTTCATGTGAGCTGGACCACATCCTGGGTCTGTTAGAGATCAAAGAATGGATTCAGACTTATTCTAACATGAAAAGAATAAAAATCCTGCATCCACAATTACAGATTCTTTGAAATTACTTGGTCCCTTTACCAGAGGCAACGGGTTTCCCAGATGCCTCAGAAGACCATTGAGTATGAGGTAAAGGTCCATCCATTGACCCTTGGGAAAGAAAGATCAGAGCCCTTGTATGTATTTTTCAGAAGAAATCAACCACTGGTGGACAGGTCAGGGTTCAACAATAACTAGAAAGCAACATTAAAAATGGGTTGCCCAGGGGTTGGGGTCGTAGCTCAGTTGTAGAGTGTTTGCCTAGCATGTGTGAGGCACTGGGTTTGATTCTCAGCACCACATTTAAAAAATAAAGATATCAAGTCCATCTACAATTAAAAATATTTTTAAAAATGGGTTGCCCAATAGTAAATCACAATTTATGAAGAGACTTAAATAAAATAAAGAACTGCCTTGGGTTGATAGAACAGCAGATTAATAAGTACTAGTCCTAAACTTTAAGCTATAGACTTGAAGTATGTGTAGGCTGGCTTTTCTTTAATCTGTATAACCTGAATTCCAATCTTACCAAGACTACAGTCCTATTTAGAATTGGAAATAAGACTCAGTATTTCATATTGGAAATATGTATGATACATAAAGTTTAAGGCTACTTTTATAATATTTGGGAAAGGAACATCATAGAGATTTAATTTAAAGACAAAGGTTTACACTTCACAGTGTAAAATTTAAAAGAAAAAAAAAAAAAAAAAAAACAATACAGGGACCTCCAGGAAAAAAAAAAATGTTTTCTATTCTAGAACAGATTTTACAGAAAACATTCACTAAGATAAAGTAAGAAATTATCTTCTATATATTGTACAGGCCCAAATTCTATGTTTTCATTAGAATATTCAAAAGGGAAAAAAAACCAAAACCTTGAAGCAGTTTACTATACAGCAACATGTGAATGCTCACCAAATCCATTTATAGGCATATCTCTTCGATTAAGGATAGCAGAAGGAGGTCTCCCAGCTGGCTCTGCTGTCAGTGGAGGGGAACATTCTCCACCACTCACGGGGGATGGACCAAAAGAGCCATTCTGGCTCAGGGGACCTAAAGACAACAATGCCGTGTTACTACTTTAAGGCAGCCTTCTCCCTGACACCAACCCCCACCTCCCGCTTTAGCAAATCATTCAGATTATTTCATAACCATTACACACAGAAATAAAAAGTAATTTACATAATTCTGCACCAAGAAATAAAATAGCTCCTTTTACAAAGTGCCCCCTACCTCTCCGAGGAGGATTTTGTAAATTTGGTCTTCCAGGCATTGGTTTTACAATCACAGGTTCTTCTTGCCGCATTGCCATCTTTTGGGCCATTTCCAATAGTCTTGAATATTGAGAAAGAATGGGCTAAATTATGAAACAGCAATCTATCATAGATAATATCTAGCATAATCTTAAAACACTATAAAACATATAGTAAGGTACCAAAATCACATACTTCTGTCTCAAATTAGCAACTTCCCTTTTCTCTTCAGCTACAGCTCTTTCTGCAGAATGAGCTTTGAGCTATCAAAGAGAAAATATTCAAATTCAGTTGTGGTAGGCTATGCACAAAATAAAGAAAAGGGGGAAAAAATCTTACCCAATTATCATGAACTTTCTTCTCTTGCATAGCAATCTGAAAAAGACAACACATTAAAAAAAATGTTTTTAGGGACTCATTATAATAGCCTATAATTGTCTGTATTAGATATCAAAGAATTCTGCAACTACAGGACAGTATTAATTACTACCTGGTTTTTAAATGAGCGCTCAGTTTTCTGTAATTTTTCTTCCATCTCTTCAATTCTCCGCCTAAGAATTACAACAATTGAATAAAATTTGAAACATTCTGACCATTTTCCCTTTATTCCATCAGCTATACTTTTAAAGACTTTATCATACATAAGAAAAACATTTCTATAGTTATATGAATCCAGTGTGATCAAAACTAATACTACAGGCCAGGTGCAATGCCACATGCCAGTAATCCCAATGATTGGGAAGCTGAGGCAGGAGGATCACAAGTTCGAGGTCAGTCTCAGCAATTAAGTGGGAACCTATGCAACTGAGACCCTTTCTCAAAGTGAAAAAAAGGTCTAAGGATGTAGCTTAGTAGTAAAGCACCAAAAATAAATAAATGAATGAAATAAAAACCTAATACTAATAACTTCTTTATCATTTAATTGCTAGAGATTCTGAATTGATAAATTATAATTTCCTTAACTGTTCATCAGTGTGTTCTCAAGTAATTCAGCTAGAAATATCTTCCTCCTTAAAACTTTTTTTCAAATTATATCCATAGAAGATTTCCAAGGTCTATCAAATGCCACACTTTTGTGGGTCTTGATACATCACACAGCAAACTGATTTCTTAAAGAATTACTACAACATACAAAACCCCCAGAACTGTTTGCATTGACCAAGTTCCCTATGGTCTTGCCCATTGGGTATAAGTAAATTTTTGTTAACATTTTTCATTCGTTAAGTTGGAATTTATTTTTTCTCCTGTGTGAATTGAATGTATTCATATTCTCTCGTTATTTATACTTCCATGCTATTTTCTTCTATCTACATAATGTAAAAAAAGATTAAAAAGAAAGCTAACACTAGTTCATTAGACATTGACACCCTCCTTTAGAAACTGAACTCATTTGTAATTTTTAACTTCCTCTACAGGGGAAACCACCTTTTCATCTGCAGCTGACAGCCGCTGCTCTTTTTCTAGTCTCTCATATTCTTCTTGACTCAGTTTCCTAAAATAAAGCCAGTTATCAAATCAAAAGTTTCTCTTTGTGAATATCACTTCCCACAATTCTATAAAATGCTTAGGCACATAAAATAGGAATTCAAACCTGCAATTTCATAAATCAAACTCTGGTAAATCACTTACATTTTCTAACTTCTCCTCTTAATTCTCTACTTACCAGTAAATAAAATAAATGTGAAAACAACATGTGCCCCAAGGGCAAGTCTCCTGTGTGTAAGATAACAAAAACTCACTTTACTTCAATGTGGAAGATCAGGACTGATCAACCTAACATAATTAAACATATTAGGATAAAGCAGGGGATAATTCTTTTCTCGTTTCTGCCATGGGTAGGACACTAAGTATATCTTTGTCATGGAGGAACTCTTTTCTCAATCCAAGACTGGCACCAGAATAAAGATATAGTCAGTCAAAGAAAAAATCTTCTAGAATATGTCTTTTAGCTATGCAATTAACCACAGAACATTTTTCACACTGTAGATATCTATTTCAAAAGAATTGTAATTAAGCAAAAAGACAAATCTGAGTTTTGATAATGTCTGTCAACCAGAAAAAGAAGCCAAACTGACCCACGATCAGAGTATTATCTACTGACAAGTTTTAACTCTGATCATGAAACTCAAGATGTTCATCTACTGAGACAAAGGTAGCCACATTTAATGATTTAAAAAATACTATTTTCTGCTATCCTTGTACTACTTTAGCCATAGTTCCAATTCAAAAGATAATTAACTTGAAACTTAATTTTCCATAAATCAGAAGAACTATAGTAAAAAAGGATTATTGATACCAAATAGAAAAAGGGGATTATATATTCTTATATAGCTTCTCATTTAATTCTTCAGCAAGTATTTTATGAGTGGCTATAATATACTAGTTACCTTGTAAGATGCTAAAGAATAAAAGAGCTCACTGTTTCAGGTATAAATGATGCCTAAAGGAATATAATAATTTTCCCCACTGGCTTAAGAAGGAATATGGAGAAAACTGAATCTTGAAGGACAGAGAGAATTTTGTTTCCAATTATCAAAGAGTTAGTCTGAGAGCACTAAGAACAATCAAAACATCTTTATAAGAATATAAAATTGTGTTTGAAGGGATCCAAGCTAAAAAGGCAGTGAAGATATATGTATGTGGCCAAGATCCATTAGAAAAAGGAATCTCAGAATTACAAGTAAGGCTGGCACTTTAAGGTACTTTTCTCCTAGGTTCACCCACATATTGAAGATAACACAAAGATATAATGAGTCTAAACTAAGCCTTCATCAAATTCCTGGGCTTAGAGGAAAAAAAAAGTGTTTGGGGCTACAAATAAAGGGACCCTTAATAAAAGCCCTAGCCTTTGAGTTTAGATTAGAAAGTACTGCACACTTAAGTGATGAACAGGCAAAAAATCCAAAAGGAACAATAATGAAACATTGAAAAGACAAGTCATTTTTGAATTATCTTAATTGCTGACTAAGTTTAAAGTAACAATCTTACTCAAGTAACCTCAACACTTTTCTATAAGAAGATAACTTCATCTTAGTCCTCAAATTTCATCTATAATTATCACAACAATGTTGGCCAATCAAAACTGACCAGGCACTCCATAAGACAAAATTCTGTGAGAAAAAATCCCACAGAAAAGGAAACCACCTAATGGGGTTATCCGCACATGTTTTAAAATCACTGTGCTTTTTATATAGTCAAAAAAGTAAAGTCAAGATTATGAATTTCAGTCTGGGAATATAGTTTAGTTGGTACAGTGCTGCCTCGCATGCACAAGGCTCTGGGTTCAAACCCCAGCACCACAAAAGAGGAAAAAAAAGATTATGAATTTTGTCAAAGGATTAGAAACTATAAAACCAAGAAATAGTTGGATGTGGTGACCTACCTACAGTGGAAGATACTCAGGAGGCAGAGGCAGAATGATGAGATTAAAGATAGCTTGGAAAGCAGTAAGACCCTAGTCCCTTATGCGAAAGAGCAAGGAGTCTGGGGAGGTAGCTCAATAGTAGAGCACATGGCTCAAGGTCCTGGGTTTGAGCTGTAGTACTGAAATAGGACTGGGGTTGTGGCTCAGGGGTGAAGCACGTGCCCCACATGTGTGGGGCACTGGGATCAGTCCTCAACACCACATAAAATAAATAAAATATTGTGTCGGGCTGGGGATGTGGCTCAAGCGGTAGCGCGCTCGCCTGGCATGCATGCGGCCCAGGTTCAATCCTCGGCACCACATACAAAGATGTTGTGTCCGCCAAAAACTAAAAAATAAATATTAAAATTCTCTCTCTCTTAAAAAAAAATCCTATTAAAATAAAATACTGTGTCCATCTACAACTAAAATAATATTTTAAACCCTGAATTTTTTAAAATCCTAAACTCAATGAATGATTTTAGCAGCAGATTTGGGAAGTAAAATAAATCCTAGCGCTTTTAAGACAGGTCAGAAGAAAATATCCAGAAGAAGTAAATCCAGAATGTAGGAGGCAGGGGAAATCAAATTCTAATATGCATTATTATAATCAGAAGAGAGAATGAGGTAAAATCAACATTTAGAAAAAGACTTGAAAATTCAAGAAATGTTTAATGGTCCCAAGCAACATAACTGCAAGAGGAAAAAGTGGGTGGGGTGGGGAAAACTACACCTAGGCACTTCCCAATACAACAGTTAAAAAAACAGAGAAATGACTACAGGAACTAGGGGAGGGATAAGACCAAACAACAATGATAATGGACTCCTTAAAGAAAAAATTTAAAACAGATGGTAATTAATTGGATATTTTTAAATTGCTAAAACTAAGTAACAGTCAAAATTCAGTAGCCAAAAGAAAGATCCTTTAAAAATGGAAACTGGTTTTAACTCTAATCATGAAGTTCATGTCAACCTAATACAGATTATAAAGGTAGCAATATTTAGTGGATAAAATACTATTCTCTGTTTATCCTTGTACTACTTTGATACACTAATCAAATCTATCATTAAAGGACAATGTTCAAATAGAATGAAAATAATTTCAAATAAGAAACAAACAGTGTAGAATGCAGAACTACAGAAACTTTAAATATGTGTATAAATTGAATGAATGTCTTGTGGAGTTCACAGTGTATGAAGTACTAACATACAATGCCACAACAGTTATCTGATTCAGGAGCTACTTAAAGCCCATAAAAAAAAAAAATAACAAACCTATTAATCTATGTCAGGTTTTTATTAAATCCAGAATATAGAGAGGGAACTGGGACCAAACACAGAGCAGGCCCAGCGGCCTGCTGAGGGGCAGAGCCGCCCCCCACCCCCCTCGCCTGCCAGGTAGGGGAAGGGTGACCACCGACAGAAAAGGCCCAGTGGCCCGCGGCGGGACAGAGCTTCCAATCACTCCTGCAAGGTAGGCGGGCCTGCGACCCACCGGCAGAAGAGGAGCAGCGGCCTGCTGAGAGGCAGAGCCGCCCACTCCCCCCCGCGCCTGCAAGGTAGTCGGAACTGAGACCACCATCAGAACAGGTCAGACCTGCAACCGAGAGACAGAACAGGCCCAGTGGCCTGAGGAAGGGTAGAGCCGCCCCCCCCCCACGCCTGCAAAGTAGGCGGACCTGCGACCCACTGGCACTACAGCCCCAGAGGCCTGCAGAGGGGCAGTGCCGCTGCCTGCGCCTGCAAAGTAGGCAGAACTGCGACCACCGACAGAACAAGCCTAGCGGCCCACAGAGGGACAGAGCCGCCGCCCGCGCCTGCAAGGTCGGTGGACCTGCTACCGACTGGCAGAGCAGGACCAGCGGCCTGCCGGCGTGGTAGGCACATTGCCCCAATTGGAGGAGGGGCAGAGCCGCCGCCCGCGCCTGCGAGGGAGACTTTGCAACTATACAAGGCCAATATAAATATATAGGGGGAAAATTCAATAGCACAACAGTTTCACCAAGAAGAAAGGAACGCGAACAGTATGAAGAGACAAGGAAAGAAAGGACCACAAGCATTGCAGGTCAACTCAACGTTAGAAGAGGTAATAGCTGCAGCTGATGGAATGTCAGATAAAGAATTCAGGATATACATGCTTCAGATGATCTGGAGTCTCAAGGAAGACATCAGACAGCAAAATCAGACAATGAAAGATCACTTCAACAATGAATTACATAAACAAATCCAAGAAGCAAAAGATCAACTATACAGGGAAATAGAGGTTATAAAAAACAAACAAACAGAAATCCTAGAAATGCAGGAAGCAATAAGCCAACTTAAAAACTCAATTGAGAATACTACCAGCAGAGTAGAACACTTAGAAGACAGAACATCAGACAATGAAGATAAAGTATTTCAACTTGAAAAGAACATAGACACCTCAGCAAGACTGTTAAGAAACCATGAGCAGAACATCCAAGAAATATGGGATAACATCAAGAGACCAAATTTAAGAGTCATTGGGATACAGGAAGGAACAGAGTTTCAAACCAAAGGAATGAGCAATCTATTCAATGAAATAATTCGAGAAAACTTCCCAGACTTGAAGAATGAGACAGAACCCCAAATCCTAGAAGCCTACAGGACGCCGAATGTGCAAAATCATAAGAGACCCACACCTAGACACATTATAATGAAGATGCCCAACATACAGAATAAGGAGAGAATTTTAAAAGCTACAAGAGAAAGGAAGCAGATCACATTTAGGGGTAAGCCAATCAGGATAACAGCTGATCTTTCAACACAGACTCTGAAAGCTAGAAGATCCTGGAATAACATATTTCAAACACTGAAAGAAAATGGGTTCCAACCAAGAATTGTGTTTCCAGCGAAATTAAGCTTCAGGATGGAAGATGAAATTAAAACCTTCCACGATAAACAAAAGTTAAAAGAATTTGCAGCTAGAAAACCATCTCTTCAAAACATCCTTGGCAAAACATTACAGGAAGAGGAAATGGAAAATAACAATGAAAACCAACAGTGGGAGGTAGGACACTAAAGGGGGGAAAATAATCAAAGTGGAAAACAAACCATGTTTAGTAACATAAATAAACATATATGGCTGGAAGAACAACCCATATCTCAATAATAACCCTAAATGTTAATGGCTTAAACTCACCAATCAAGAGACACAGGCTAGTAGAATGGATCACAAAACAAGACCCAACAATATGCTGCCTACAGGAGACGCATTTGATAGGAAAAGACATACATAGGCTGAAGGTGAAAGGTTGGGAAAAATCATATCACTCATATGGACTTCGGAAACAAGCAGGAGTATCCATACTCATATCAAATAAAATAGATTTTAAGCCAAAGTTAATCAAAAGGGATAAAGAGGGACACTACATACTGCTCAAGGGAACCATACACCAACAAGACATAACAATCATAAATATATATGCCCCAAACAATGGTGCAGCTATGTTCATCAAACAAACTCTTCTCAAGTTCAAGAGTCTAATAGACCACCATACAATAATCATGGGAGACTTCAACACACCTCTATCACCACTGGACAGATCTTCCAAACAAAAGTTGAATAAGGAAACTATAGAACTCAATAACACAATTAATAACCTAGACTTAACTGACATATAGAGAATATACCACCCAACATCAAGCAGTTACACTTTTTTCTCAGCAGCACATGGATCCTTCTCAAAAATAGATCATATATTATGTCACAGGGAAACTCTTAGACAATACAAAGGAGTAGAGATAATACCATGCATCCTATCTGATCATAATGGAATGGAACTGAAAATCAACGATAAAAGAAGGAAGGAAAAAGAATACATCACTTGGAGAATGAACAATAGGTTACTGAATGATCAATGGGTTATAGAAGACATCAAGGAGGAAATTAAAAAATTCTTAGAGATTAATGAAAACACAGACACAACATATCGGAATCTATGGGACACATTGAAAGCAGTTCTAAGAGGAAAATTCATTGCTTGGAGTTCATTCCTTAAAAAAAGAAAAAACCAACAAATAAATGATCTCATACTTCATCTCAAAATCCTAGAAAAAGAAGAGCAAAACAACAGCAAAAGAAGTAGAAGGCAAGAAATAATTAAAATCAGAGCTGAAATTAATGAAATCGAAACAAAAGAAACAATTGAAAAAATTGACAAAACTAAAAGTTGGTTCTTTGAAAAAATAAACAAAATCGACAGACCCTTAGCCATGCTAGCGAAGAGAAGAAGAGAGAGAACTCAAATCACTAACATACGGGATGAAAGAGGCAATATCACAACAGACACTTCAGAAATACAGAAGATAATCAAAAATTATTTTGAATCCTTATACTCCAATAAATTAGAAGATAGTGAAGGCATAGATAAATTTCTTAAGTCATATGATCTGCCCAGATTGAGTCAGGAGGATATAGACCACCTAAACAGACCAATATCAATTGAGGAAATAGAAGAAACCATCAAAAGACTACCAACTAAGAAAAGCCCAGGACCGGATGGGTATACAGCAGAGTTTTACAAAACCTTTAAAGAGGAACTAATACCAATACTTTTCAAGCTACTTCGGGAAATAGAAAAAGAGGGAGAACTTCCAAATTCATTCTACGAGGCCAACATCACCCTGATACCTAAACCAGACAAAGACACTTCAAAGAAAGAAAACTACAGACCAATATCTCTAATGAACCTAGATGCAAAAATCCTCAATAAAATTCTGGCGAATCGGATACAAAAACATATCAAAAAAATTGTGCACCATGATCAAGTAGGATTCATCCCTGGGATGCAAGGCTGGTTCAATATACGGAAATCAATAAATGTTATTCACCACATCAATAGACTTAAAAATAAGAACCATATGATCATCTCGATAGATGCGGAAAAAGCATTCGACAAAGTACAGCATCCCTTTATGTTCAAAACTCTAGAAAAACTAGGGATAACAGGAACATACCTCAATATTGTAAAAGCAATCTATGCTAAGCCTCAGGCTAGCATCATTCTGAATGGAGAAAAATCGAAGGCATTCCCTCTAAAATCTGGAACAAGACAGGGGTGCCCTCTCTCACCACTTCTGTTCAACATAGTTCTCGAAACACTGGCCAGAGCAATTAGACAGACGAAAGAAATTAAAGGCATCAAAATAGGAAAAGAAGAACTTAAATTATCACTATTTGCAGATGATATGATTCTATACCTAGCAGACCCAAAAGGCTCTACAAAGAAACTATTAGAGCTAATAAATGAATTCAGCAAAGTGGCAGGATATAAAATCAACACGCATAAATCAAAGGCATTCCTGTATATCAGCGACAAATCCTCTGAAATGGAAATGAGGACAACCACTCCATTCACAATATCCTCAAAAAAAAAAATAAAATACTTGGGAATCAACCTAACAAAAGAGGTGAAAGACTAAAACAATGAAAACTACAGAACCCTAAAGAGAGAAATAGAAGAAGATCTTAGAAGATGGAAAAATATACCCTGTTCATGGATAGGCAGAACTAACATCATCAAAATGGCGATATTACCAAAAGTTCTCTATAGGTTTAATGCAATGCCAATCAAAATCCCAACGGCATTTCTTGTAGAAATAGAGAAAGCAATCATGAAATTCATATGGAAAAATAAAAGACCCAGAATAGCAAAAACAATGCTAAGCAGGAAATGTGAATCAGGCGGTATAGCGATACCAGACTTCAAACTATATTACAGAGCAATAGTAACAAAAACAGCATGGTACTGGTACCAAAACAGGCGGGTGGACCAATGGTACAGAATAGAGGACACAGAAACCAATCCACAAAACTACAACTATCTTATATTTGATAAAGGGTCTAAAAGCATGCAATGGAGGAAGGATAGCATCTTCAACAAATGGTGCTGGGAAAACTGGAAATCCATATGCAACAAAATGAAACTGAATCCCTTTCTCTCGCCATGCACAAAAGTTAATTCAAAATGGATCAAGGAGCTTGATATCAAATCAGAGACACGCCGTCTGATAGAAGAAAAAGTTGGCTACGAACTACATACGGTGGGGTCGGGCTCCAAATTCCTCAATAGGACACCCATAGCACAAAAGTTAATAACTAGAATCAACAAATGGGACTTACTCAAACTAAAAAGTTTTTTCTCAGCAAAAGATACAATAAGAGAGGTAAATAGAGAGCCTACATCCTGGGAACAAATCTTTACTCCTCACACTTCAGATAGAGCCCTAATATCCAGAGTATACAAAGAACTCAAAAAATTAGACAATAAGAGAACAAACAACCCAATCAACAAATGGGCCAAGGACCTGAACAGACACTTCTCAGAGGAGGACATACAATCAATCAACAAGTACATGAAAAAATGCTCACCATCTCTAGCAGTCAGAGAAATGCAAATCAAAACCACCCTAAGATACCATCTCACTCCAGTTAGATTGGCAGCCATTATGAAGTCAAACAACAACAAGTGCTGGCGAGGATGTGGGGAAAAGGGTACACTTGTACATTGCTGGTGGGACTGCAAATTGGTGCAGCCAATTTGGAAAGCAGTATGGAGATTTCTTGGAAAGCTGGGAATGGAGCCACCATTTGACCCAGCTATTCCCCTTCTCGGTCTATTCCCTAAAGACCTAAAAAGAGCATGCTACAGGGACACTGCTACATCGATGTTCATAGCAGCACAATTCACAATAGCTAGACTGTGGAACCAACCTAGATGCCCTTCAATGGATGAATGGATAAAAAAAAATGTGGCATTTATACACAATGGAGTATTACTCTGCATTAAAAAATGACAAAATCATAGAATTTACAGGGAAATGGATGGCATTAGAGCAGATTATGCTAAGTGAAGCTAGCCAATCCCTAAAAAACAAATGCCAAATGTCTTCTTTGATATAAGGAGAGTAACTAAGAACAGAGTAGGGTCGAAGAGCATGAGAAGAAGATTAACATTAAACAGGGATGAGAGGTGGGAGGGAAAGGGAGAGAGAAGGGAAAAAGCATGGAAACGGAAGGAGACCCTCAGAGTTATACAAAAGTACATACAAGAGGAAGTGAGGGGAAGGGGAATAATAATACAAGGGGGACAAACGAATGTCAGTAGAGGGGGCAGAGAGAGAAGAGGGGAGGGGAGGGGAGGGGAGGGGTGATAGTAGAGGATAGGAAAGGCAGCAGAATACAACAGACACTAGTATGGCAATATGTAAATCAATGGATGTGTAACTGATGTGATTCTGCAATCTGTATATGGGGTAAAAATGGGAGCTCATAACCCACTTGAATCAAATTGTGAAATATGATATATCAAGAACTATGTAATGTTTTGAACAGCCAACAATAAAAAATTAAAAAAAAAAATCCAGAATATATACCATGGCCTTTAAATTATGAGAAGATGAATAAAATTATAATTATATAATTATAATTCCATTATAATTTATGATTACATCAAGCTTATACAGAGGGGATGAGGAAAATAATTAAAAATATTTAAACTATTAAAAAGATACAAGGAAGAAAAAAAGAACAGGTCATCAAATAGAAAGCAAATTCTTCATAAACCACAGGCACATATTGACATGGACAGACTTACATTTTAGAAAGTCCACTCAAGCGGCTATAGAGAAAACTACTAAGAATTTGAAATAAGTTATATAAAAAATATAAAAAATGGAGAATGAAGACAGATGATCTAGGTTAGGAACAGAAAAGATGACACAGGCATGAACTAACATAGTACCCGGGGATGAGTTTTTAAAAAGAGTACAAACCACAGATGATGACAATGAATTTCGGAGGAGTTGAGGAAAATAGTGCTACAATTTAATTGCATTACAAAGAAAATTAATTGCCATTTAGGTCATTCATATTACTAGTAGGGACACAGAAAACAAGTGTTCTTTAAAAAAAAAGTGATAAAATGAGAAATGTTTCTTTGAAACAGGCCAGGCATTTAGAACTGGCCTGAACAAATATTTGAGATTCTAAAAATGTCGCTTGGAGATCACAGAATTTTAGAAAAGTTAATGGAAAGGTTTCAATATTTAATGCATTAATTAGGCAACAGAAGTCAAAATACCTAAAAATAGTTAGGTCTGTAAGAAGGTCTGTCTTTGCTTTACAAGAAAATATATATATATATATATATATATATATATATATATATATATATATATATATATATATGCCGAAGAGTAAAATCAGGTGCAAATAAAATCTGACACAAAAAAACTATTTTTAGAGAATTCAAGTATTTTTGTGGATTAAAAACTTCAAATGAACTTTCAAAAAATAACTAGCCCCACACTGAGAAGATTAATATATAAATATATACTACAAACAAGTACTTCTGTAATCATAACTCCTAAGGTCCTTGCCAGAGTTCAATTTTTAGTGTGAACATCTGAGATATTCAAGTCCAAAACTTGTACCATCAATAAGTAAATATTATTCCTTTTTGAAGTTTTTATTCTACTAAAACATGTCATTCCAAATCACTCAGTATTTTTAAAGGTCCAGAGTTAGAGATACAAGTTCAAAACATTAGAATTACATAACTGATCACAATGAAAGGTAATTAAAATAAATAGTGGGATCATAGAAAGGGTCTAGATCTTTGAGAGGTGTTTCCACATCAGTGACTGTTAATACCAGTTTACCACTTCCTGCCTTCATATGAATTTGACAATTGATTACGATGTCCTCACAGCCTTAGTTTATGGTTCCAACTACCTCAGGACTCTTAAGACTGATGATGGAAAGAAAAATGCAACTTATAGGAAACAAAACACAAAGGAAAAAAGACAAATCTCTACTTATTACAAACTAGAAGAAATTGTAAATAATCTTAAGAAAAGATAAAATTATCTATTAGTTCACACAGTGATAACAATAACAAACAATGAAAATCTTACTTTTGTAGTGCCATCTCATTTTGCTGGTGGAGTTCATTTAAAATCTCCACTTTCTGCCTTAGAGTTTTACATTCCTCTTCCAGTACAACTTTAGAAGACTGTAGTGAACTGCAGTTACTTTCTAATTTCTTTATTTGGTCTGTAAAGGATAAAAAAGCTTATCTCTATATGTGTACAAGGACTTAAGAACTTGTTTGAGGGAGTAGTGCCAAGAAAAGTAAGAAGCATGAAAGCAAGAAGCCATTCTTTATCTTTCCAATAAAATTTTAAGTCTTTCCAACATGGCAATTTCTTCTCAAGAAGAACCCACCTTCTAGATTACAGTTTGTGGACATCGAGGCTCTTAGCTTAAGTTTTAAAAGTTTTAGATCCTCTTCAACTACTGATGTAGTTTGTGTCTAAAAATTGCAGAAAAGAGAGGTATTCTTAAAAGTGAGGCACAGGAAGAATTCACAGGCACTATGGGACTCTTACAAAGAACTATACCCGAGAGACATCCATCATCTGCTTAATTTGATCTTTGATCTTCTTATTCGGATCACCTAAAAAACAAAAGAATTTAGCTTTTTCTTTCCTTACTTTTAACTCTATATTCTCCTCACTTCCCCAAACTAAATAATGATTGTGTTCAAACAAAACAAAAAAATCAATTAAATAACTAAACTGATTAGACTAATGACTTTTAAGAGAATTGCAAGCTTAGATTTAAAAAAAAAAGAGAGAGAGAGAGAGGTGAATTTCAGGCTGGGGTTGTGGCTCAGTGGTAGAGTGCTCACCTAGCATGTGTGAGGCACTGAGTTTGATCCTCAGCATAAAAATAAATAAAAGTACTGTGTCTGTCTTAAAAACAAACAAAAAAAAAGGTGAATTTCTAGTTTGCACAACTGAAATGTCATCTATGTTATTCTTGTAAGATAAAAGCTTTTCTTCTCTCTCAGATCTATCTTCACCTGGGCAAGTAAGTGTCTTATTTAGAAAGATTCAATCCTCTATTTTCTCCCTGAATCTACTACCAGGTGTGGTTTGAAATACTTGCTATGTAAGCAATATCCAACTTGGGAGAAAACATCTGGAAATATTTTCCTCATCAGTAAACACTGTTACACTCCCTCTCTAGCTTTCTGATAGTCTCTAGCCTCTGTTCTCACAGCCTTAGTTTATGGTTCCAACTACCTCCGGACTCTTAAGACTGACTGTGGACCTTAAAACCACAGAGCCATAGAGATGATGAGTATCAAAATCAAGTATCATCTGAATAAAGAAATAAATTTCTCTTACTGTACAATGTTCAATACTTAGAGGTATAGGATGTGACTATTGTAGCTGCAGTGTACTTACTAGTTTTCAATGGGATAGAAAAAGTCAGTGTTCTTCACATGCCTATTGCTACATTATACCCCAGCAACCCACCTCTGCCAATGCAACAGACATATCTATAGATCCAATGATATGTGTCTACAACCCTGAAGCTTAAGAAGAAATTCAGCCAGCTGAAAAGTGGCATCTGTATACTTAATTAAAGACAGGAAAGCAAAAAAGGATTCAACCTCCCTGAGACTGATCTTACCTGCTACCTCTCCATTGGTTAATTCATCTGACTCCTCTTCTCTATTTTGATCCTCAGATTCAGATTCACATTGTAACCAATTCAACTGTGTGATACAATTAGTCAAAGCCTAGAAAAGAAGCAAAAGGTTGGAAGACTCTCGATTTTAATTCAGAAGATTTCAGGAGAATTCATGAGATGAAACATGTATTTGGAGTATAAACTTACATTAATAGTATCTTCTTTGTGACTAAGAGCTACTTGTAAATCTTTCTGGGACTTCTCAAATGATTTGATTTGTTCACTGAGCTCAGCATGTGATGTACTCCAGTCTTTGACTTCCTGCTGCAACTGAAAAGTCAAAACATATGAATTCCTATGGGTTAGGGAGAGGTTTCTGCACTGGATACATCAGGACTACAAGACTTAGACAAAGAAATAGAGAGCCATACTCCTCGGTGGCCTGCCTCAATCGAGGGGGTTGAGACCTTGGTTAAGGAAGAGGGCAGAGTGGCCCCAACTCTCATAGCTGCAGTAAGAACATCAGAGCTATCAGGAAGTTGACCCTGTTTATTGCATTCCCCAGAAAATTTCTGCCAATTCAAATAATTTACCTCCAGCAGGAATGGCTGGGCACATATGACTGTCTCCTAAATTTAGACTCCTTATCATGTAATCTTCTCTTGGCCGGTGAATCAGTAACTACTCAAAAGAGGATCATAAAATACTTTATTTTCTGGTTTAAAAAGTTTCTTTGAGGCTATGCAAGTTAATAACTGATTGATATTTGATAAGAAAAGCAATAATCCAAAAATCCAAAACAGATGGAGAACAAATATATGCACTCAATTTGGGGAGCACTGTTTAAACTTTGCATATCTAGTAAAGGTCCTACATGAATATTCCTTACCTCAGAAACAGATCCAAGAAAGATACAAGATAATGATATTCACTTCTCTAGTTTACATTATGTATGACATCAAATTTTCTTTACCTGCTCTTTCTTCTTCTTAAGCATGGTATTTTCTTTCTGAAGCCGACAGCATTCCAACTTCACCTTCTCTTCACGAAGCTTAGTTTCATTAAGGATAATTTGAAGCTAATGCAAAACACTACAGTTAGTGAATTAATTCCAAAGAAAAAACAAAGTTATACTTTCCCAAACCAGACATCATATAGTTCTCATTTTTTGCACATTTTAGCACACCTCAAATTTTTGGTCCGCAAAAAAACTAAGATGTAGTATTAATATCCGTTAGCAAGAGTTGGCAGCTTTACCTCTGAAAGTTCAGAAGTATTCACTGAAATGACCTCTTTAAGCTTCTCTATCAATTTCTTATTTTCCATTATCTGCCAGGTGAAAACAGAACACAAAATATGCATTAGGATTTCAGTAGAAATACTGATATATATATATATATATATATATATATATATATATTCTAAAAAAGATAAACACAACAAAATATTTGTCAAGCCATCCCATTACATTTCAGGTAAATGCAGGGGATCCAGCTTTGGACTAAGCAAAAAATCAAGAACTGAAAGAGATGAGGGAAAATGAAGTCATAAATATTTCATGGCATCCACAACCTTACGGTTTATGAGATAACCAGAAAAAAAGGTCAAAGTATAGAAAAACATAATGCAATAAGTAAATAAAATGTTTTAAAGCATAGAAAATTAACTAATTAATTACTGTTTCAAGTAAACCAGTTCAAATTAGTAAATTTTTTTTCTAGTGATAGAGAAAAAAATTTCCCAAGATCATTTTTAAAATTTTCTTATCTGAAGTAAAAAATGATAAAATTTAAGGGAGAATAGACTAATCTCACATACAGAAGAATTCCAAAAAATTTATAAAGATACTCGCTCCTTAAGGAAGTGGACATAACTCTGCAATCTTTGTTTGCAATGCCTGGGACTGAATCCTGGGCCTCATGCATGCTAGGCAAGTGCTCTACCATGAGCTGCATCCTGAGCTTGTAACTCTTCATACTTTAACTGTGGGCTGTGCATGGTAACTTCCAAAGAATACAATATGAAAAGGATTGGAAAGAATTTTTACAGTGGAGAAATCTGATAAATACTACCTCAGCTAGGTGATCAAGCTTACTTGGGGGTAGGATATTTCAGAACACACTCTCTACTATCTTTTTCAACTTTTATGTAATTACAGAAACTTATAGAAATTGAAAATGAAATATGTAAGTAAAATTTTTTTAAGTAGAGAAAATTGATTAATTCATTACTCTTTCAAGTAAAAAGTAAACAAATACTGTTCAACTGGACAATAGTTTTTTAGTTGTTCTGCATGTTTCCAAGGGCAGATCAAAGCAATATGAAAATTATCCAAGGTTGAGAATAAAAATATTTCCTAGGCCCATAAAAATAATTTGTTGTATCAGTACTTAAAAGTTCCACAAAATGGGCAGAAGTGGGTTCAACTTCCTTGACTCCTAATCTTACTTTAGTTAACAGCTGGACTAAGTTCAACTTAACCAATTTTACAAAATATTTCAAAAGCCAAATTACAGTAACACTTAGCAGCAAAACTCTTACCAAGTCCTGATTCTTAGCTTTCTGTTCTCTCTCAGATTCTAACATAACATGAAGACTTTTAGCTCTCTCATCCAGAAGTTCTTTATCTTTTTCAAGAAGCTTCATTTTATCCTGGGAAAAAAAGGTGTCAAGATTACTCACTCATTACATTTACTTTTGAGTTTAGAATGTAATTCCCCCCAAAGAAGGGATTTTTACCTTATATTTAGTTGCTTCATCAGAAAGAATCATATTTTGCTTCATGATTTCTTTGACCTCTTCCTTCATCTATGTAAATAAAGCATTCAGAATTAAGACAAACAAATTATAGTGCTACTATACAAGTTCCAGACAAGTGACCCTTTTCCAGAAGAAAGCAGTACTTAATACATATGACTGCTTAGAATTTGGATGATTTGTAGGAAATAATGAAACAAAAATTTTAAAATACGATTTTTAAATTAAAACAGGTAGAAATGATTTAAGCTAGAACCAAGGGAGAAAGAAACAAAAAAAATAATAATTATACCTTCTGTTCATAATTTGACAATTTCTGCTTCAGTTCATTTTCTTTTGTGAAATTGTTCACCTTTTGGGAAATTTGCTGTTCATTGACTAAAAGGGGGAAATACACAAGATTATTACAATCACTAAATGAAATTCAACTATTCAATCTACTAAAAGCAAAGACATGTTATATGGTACTATGAGGAAATACTTCTTAGCATAACTATTATGCTTTTAAAAAGCAATCTATGCTTATTAGCAATAAGAGTATAAAAATTATTAAAATTTAAGAAAAATATAAGAACAATGATATTTTGCTGGGCGCAGTGGTGCACACCTGTAATCCCAGTGGCTCAGGGGGCTAAGCTAGAAGGATCCCAAGTTCAAAGCCAGCCTCAGCAAGAGCGAGACACTAAGCAACTAAGTGAGACTTGGTCTCTAAATATAGGGGGTTGGGGATGTGGCTCAGTAGAGTGCCCCAGAGTTCAATCCCAGGTACCCCTCCCATCCAAAATGATATTTCAATTTAAGATTATTTCACAGATGGGAAATACAGTAAAGTGTTGTAGCTTGATATTCCTCCCTTCTCAAAACACTTTCTTTTCAGAAAATGGAATCATTTAATTCTTTGCAAAGAAAAACAGAAATGAAAGCATACTGATGCACATTACCATTCTTTAAATTATCTACTCAATTACTTAATGCATGATTAAATCATTAGCATAGAAATACTCTTCAAATGTAATACATCTGCATTACATCAATATTCAAAGTTAATCTGCCCCAAATTAAAACTTATCATCATCTCCCTATCCACAATTTGTTCCTCCTCTTTATCTCCTATCTCAGAGTTGGAACCATCATCATCTACTCTATTATCCATGCTAGCAACCCAGGAATAGTAAAATTTTCAGGAGGTAAAAAAGATAATAAACATTAAAAGTCACTCTATCTACTTCTAACATACATAAAACACACATCAAACACCAATACAAAGGGTTATTACAAGTTTAAGAAACCTAAAAATTTACCTTGATATACTCTATCTTTTACCTAGAAGAGAGAAAAAAGATTAAATTTGATGTCAAACATCTGCTCAATAGAAACAGCATTCCTAAAACAACAGTCAGAATCATAACCAAGTGAGAATTTAATAACATTCTGGTTCAGGATAATAATTTATAGGATTAAAAATAAGTAAAGGTTAACAAGCCTTTTAAATCTAATTGGTAGTGATATTTCATAAATAGCCTCTGACATAAAAACACTAAGATATGTACCTTATTTCACAGTAAAGATGTGTGTGTGTATGTGTGTGTGTGTGTGTGTGTGTGTGTGTAACCAAAATCATTTACTTGACAATTCTAAATAACCAGGATAAAGTCTAGAAACAATGACTATTCAAAAGGAATATGAGGAAACAATATTAAAGGCATATCTTTGTACTAAGATATGCCACTTTCACTCACCAGAAAACATCTTAGAACTCCAATTTAAATTTGGCTATTGGCTGAATTTAGAAACTAAGAGGCTACATCATCTTATTTCTGCAAACCACTAAACATATAGCAAGAAATCTGAAAGGTAAGACTGCTAGAAGAAAATGCACAAGCAACAAGAGAAATGACAATTAACATATTCTGGAAAGGACAAAAACAATCATTTCCTAAAGACAGCAATAAACTGCCTGATAATAAAACCTAAGCAGAATTTTTTTAAAAACATCACTAAATTTCTTTGTAACTTAGCATATACTTGTCCTTTCAAATGTTATAAATGGTGATGGGATACTCAGATGTGTCCAAGGATCATCCATGGGATCTTCGTAATAGGAAATTGCATTCAGAAAACCCCAACACAGAAAGAAATGAACATTTGTTTAATGTCATAGCCTTGCTAACCTTTTACTCAAAATGACAACAGAGGAAAATGGGAAGTAGCATAAAAGCAGTCATCTAAGGAAGGGACTAAAGCTCCAAAGTCAAATGCTGAAACTGAGGAGCAACAGCTAGGAACCAGATCCCACATAACCTAGTAAAAAGAGAAACAGGTACCGGGGTTCTTGAAATGAAAGAAACAAGAGAGAGAAATATAAAATGTTTTAATGTTTTTCCCCTCTCTTTATCCTTCTATTTCCTTTTTTCTTTTAGCTGAGAAAAAGTTCAATGAGATTAGAAAATTCCTCACAGGAATCCAGGCAAACGATTCTTCTATTTAAGAAGGGAATACTTTTTAAGAGATTTTACACTCAATTGTACAAGGAGAGGAAACTTATCTTAACACTGATATATCTGATATAATTAAGAAATCAGAAAAAGAACACTCAGATTTGAAAATATTTGTATCCAATGCTTTTGGCCTCTTTAACTGTGAGGCTTTTCATATGCAAAGCCCATTTACCTAAAATAATTTTCTTCCAATTATGTTAAATAACTATGAAACAGAATGACCTACAGTACAAACATAAGTATGTATAAGCATATATATATACATATACACACACACACACACACACACTTATACATATATGTACACACATACACAGAGATGGACTAATTCTGCTCAGAACAAAAAAAAGACTTAATGAACAAAACATTTAATGGATTTTTGGACAACACATAATCTATACTTCCAAATAAAAAGGTATTTTCTGAACATATGATCAAATCATAAAATCTGGGAAAAATATATATAAAAGACTGGAAAAATTATCTCATCTCCTTTTTCTCATTTTACTGTATTTCTTTGCAGCATTTCCCCCTGTTTATATGTGTTTATATTAACATACAGTTCATCAACATTTAAATCTTAGTTTCTGCTTTTTTTTCCACTTCACATTTAATTGTGAGCATTTTCTGTACCTCAAAGCTTTGAAATAGATAAATCTGCCTACTATTACATTAAGCGAACATACAATAACCCTTAAATGAATTATGTTGTGCTAAGTCTTCAATCTAATACACTGTTCCACTGAAAAACATTACCAAAATCTTCAAAGTATGGTTATTTCTTTAATATAGATTACTAGACATATATGCTACATAAAAGGATATTTATCTAACCTATTCCATCTTTTATCCCACTTTTAAAACTTCTGATACATATGAAACTACTGGTCAGGATGGCTATAAGAATTACCAGTTCTACCAACTGCACCCACACTAAATTATTTTATAAGGTTAGTTTGACTTAAACCACTAATTTGTGTTTTAGCAACTGAAAAAGAAAAAAAAAGGTGGGGGCCAGTGACTATATAAAATAATCCTTGTGCTTATGTGCTAAGGTATAAGTAAGTTAATTTACTCACAACAAGAATAGTTTTCCAAAAGAAAACGACAAAGGATACAAATCCAAACAAAACAGTGAAAACTACAGGCTTCCATGGTAGTCCATAAAAATCAGGCCCAGGTTGAGTATCATCAGGCAATGTAGTAAACAGCTGAAACAGACAAATTAGAAGAAATGGGAAACCTTAAATTTATAACAAAACAGTCACAAAGAATCATGGCAATTCTAAACCAACCTCCTCATCAGAAATCCACCTCCTCAATATTTTCCAATAGCTTCTTCAAGAGAGAGGATACTGGCAGTCTCATATTTTTTGTTCACTTGCAGTGTTTTCAAGTATAATGAATCTAAATACTTTTTAAAAAATATTTATTTATGTATCTTTAGTTTTAGGTGGACACATTATTTTGTTTTTATATGGTGCTGAGGATTGAACCCCTAACCCTAACCCTGTGCCTCATGCATGCTAGGCAAGCGCTCTACCACTGAACCACAACCCCAGCCCGAATCTAAATACTTTAAATTGAGCATACATTTCCAGTTTGTAACAGGCCCTATATCATCACATTGTCTAACACCTGGCTAGAATCCCTCTGGATCATTCTTTTCTCTTAGATAACCTGGTTTTTATAATTTAAAAATTCATTTAAGACAAAAACTTAAATATATGAAAGAACTAATTAATTTTATGGCAACAAATAAAAACAATGATGATATACGTATAAGATTTTAAATCTTACTTCCATTCCACTCTTATATAAACAGATAAGTGACATGTAATTTCAGACAACTCTTGAAAACTGGCTTAGATAAACTTCTCTGAATTTAACATCCTTCTATAAAATTCAAAGCCTAATTTTAAATGGTTGCTCAAAGGCAGTGCATTAAACACCTGCCTACTCTTCCCTATTTTCACCGCCCTCTACACGTAATGAGAGATAACTGTCATTTGGGCCCAATTCCCCAGCACTCTCCGTAGGGAAAAGACCTGTAGTAATGTTAGCTGTTTCGATTGCTGGCTGCATTTCGGAACATAACATGAGGTTGTCACCTCTATTCCGTCAAAAAAAAAAAGTGCAAGTGGGGAAAGCTCAAGTACACCCTCACCGGCCTCGCTTAACAATACAGTCACGTCCTGCCTGCCTTGGGCCTGACACACTCCATTTCTCCGTCGCCGCGACAGTCAGTGCACCCACTCCGCCAGAACTCAGCCACCCGCCTGCCAGAGCTGGGGTCCCTCGCTGGGAATGGGACCGTCACCTCCAGTAGCTTGGCTATGAGGGCTGCGTAGAGCACCTACAGGAGTCCCAGGAGCTCCGGGTTCCCCGGGGAAGCAGTGACAGAAGGCACAGTGGCAGGTACTGAGTCCATGGTGTAGGGACAGCTGAGCGGAAGCGACGCTTCCCTGCAGAACAGCACAGGACCCTCTCTTTCACCGTTTCCTACTTCGGGAGGACCCAGCGCAGGGGGCGGGTACTGGGAGTGAACTTTGCCTACCTCCACGCAGGCGCTTTCCGCCCAACGCATGTAAAACGTGTCATCAGACGAAGCCACTGGGCGGACTGCAGTGAGCAGATGGAGGATGCCGAGGGGCGGGGCCGGGAGCGGGAAGAACCAACTGCGGAGCACGGAGGGGACAGCGCGAGGAGAGCGCAGCGGAAGAGTCCAAATGAAAGGACTCCAGGAGGAAAGAGGCTCACCTGACCCTGGAACTGGGAGAGGACCTGCGATTTAGAAGGCCCTGGAGGAAGCCAGGGAACTAGCAGAAGGGGATTATAGGCAGAGACTAGGAAAAAGGAGAAAGTCAGGCCTCCCAGCCCCTCCCAGAGCAAAACCCTTTTGTCAATGTGTTGAGACACCAGGTACCTGCCCCAAAAGTGCAGACACAAGAGGAGATGCTTCTCCTGCTCCCTTCTAAAGGACTACTGCTCGGACTGGGCTTTCCTTCCCTGCTCACTCCAGTCCTATGTTACTTTCTCCACTTGTGGATGATACTCTTTTTAAAAAGCCTTACCCTAAGGAATCATGTCATTATCACCCCACGCCGGTGGCTTCATTTCTGGATGCCACATTTTAAGGTTGCATGACTTGTGGAAAAGAACAGAATCATGAATAGCCCGAAAAGTATGTGCTAAAAATTGAAGAAACTGGGGACGTTTAACTTGGGGAGGGAATGAACATATGTGGATCTTTAAAAATCTGTCGTCAAGTTGAATATAATCAATTCAAAAGAACAAGAATAAGCAGGAAAGCACTGAAAAAGAAGAGCAATGAAGGGTACAGGGAGGGCAGACTATATAATCAAATCATGTACCCTCGTCCAAGCCCAAGAATACATAGAGTTTGTGGGACAGAATAGAGAATCCAGAAACAGAACCGACTGCACTGGACATTTGGGGTACAATAAAAGTGAGTTTGGGGAAAATAGACTTTCTAATAAGTAGCGTTTGCAAATACCACATGGAAAATTATAAAATTGGATTTTTCTCTACTTATTCAAAAGATAAACTACAAATGGATAAGAAACATGAATGTAAAAATAGAAAATAAACAAGTACTAGAAAATATTGGGTGAAATTTTCTATGTATTATGAGTGGGCAAAACCTGCCTCAATGAAAAAATCTTTCCTGGCTGTATCTAAACCTGGTACACACACACACACACACACACACACACACACATGCAGTTTAACAATGACAACCTGAGAAAAAATATTTGCAACATATTATTGTCCAAAGAATCATGTTCCTGAAATATAAAGAATATTATAAATGAAATGGCCAGGAAACCTATACAAAAATGGGCTGAAGAAATAAACAGATCTCAGGAAAAGAAATGCAAATAGCTATAAAATATGGAAACATGCTCTGCTTAGCTCATAATGAACAAAATACAAATTAAACCACACCAAGATACCATTTCTCACTTGCATTGGCAAGATCCAAACGTTTGACAACATACTCAGTAGGTGAGAGAATGTGGGGGAATACAAATTCTCAGACACTGCTGATAAGTATACAAAATGATACAACCCTTATGAATGAGATTTGGCAACATCTCCCAAAACTGCTTATATATTTACCTATTAACTCCACAATCCCACTTTTTTTTTTTTTTTAACTTTTTCAGTGCTGGGGAAGGGTACCTAGGGCAAGTGCTCTACTGCTGAGCTATAGTCCCCCAGCCCTAACTTCTAAATATACTGGGAATACAACAACAAATGTTTAAAACTTGTATTTACAAAACTATGTTATTCAAGCATTAATTATAATAACACAAGATGATCACAAAAGGCTGAAACAACTGTCATCAATAAAAGTTGTTGAATAAACCAAAGAAGAAAGAAAATAATTTTAAATACTGCTAAGAGCTGATTTCCAGAATACATTTTTAAAAAATGAAGTAGAGAAAAGTATTTATAGAATACTATTTGTATCTTAGAAAGTGAAAAAAGATGAATATATTTCTTATAGCTTTGAGGTAAAATTGGCATGCAATAAATTACATGTATTTAAAGTGTGCAATTTGATAAATTTTAACATGAAATTATGAAATCACCATTATAATCAAGATAATATACACATCCTTTACTTCCAAAAATATTCTCATTCTCTAGGTAATTCTGCCCTTTGTCACCCTTCCTTCTTGCCCCCCACTTTCCCACTCCTCCAGCAAAATGTCTATCTTAATAGATTGCTTTGTATTCCTCAAGTTTTATGTGTATGGGATAATATATTGTATTTCTACGGCTTTTCTCATTCAGCATAATTTGAGATTCATCTACATCAGTTTTATCTATCATCTATTTTTATTGCTGAGTAGCATTTCATTATATGTACGTACCACAATTTGTCTATCATCTATTGATAGACATTTGGATTTTTTTCCAGTTTGGGGCTTTTACAAATAAAATAGCCAAGAACACTGATATAAAATTCCTTCTATTGCTATCTAACTTATCTTTTCTTGGAAAAGAATGGTTGGATATGACTGGTGTATGCTTACCTTTTTAAGAAGGTGATTCTACCACTTTATATCCCCACCAGCTATGTACCCATCCAGTTCCTCCATCTCTTCTCCAACCACTCAGCACAATTGTCTTTAATATTAGCTATTTAATAAGTGTGTAGTGGTAACTCTTATGCTTTAAAATTGCATTTCCCTGATAATTATGTCAAACATTTTTAATGTCTTTATTTACTATCTGTTTATCTTCTTTGATGAAGTGTTATTTTACAGGACTATATTTTTTTCCTTCTAATGAGTTCTAAGAGTTCTTCATATATTCTTGATGCAAGTCTTTTATCAGAAAAATGTTTTACAGTAATTTCCTCCCAGCTTGTGTTTTGTCTATTTCATTCACTTCGAAGTGTATTTTGAATTACAGAGGTTTTAGTTTGATGAATCCCACATTGTCAAATCCTTTTTAATGCTTTTGTTGTCAAATTTAAGAAATCTTTGCCAAACCTAAGTTCAACAAAAATTTTTCTCTTATTTTTTTCCTAGAGGTTTTGTAGTTTTGAGTTTAATATTTAAGTCTGTGAGTTAACTCAGGTGTCTATGCAAGGCATGGATCAATATTTGGCATATAAATATGCAGTAATTTCAGTACCATTTGCTGAAAAACTTTCCATTCTCTACGTGTCTTTCCATCTTTGTCAATGACTGTTGCCATATATATGTGTATCTATCTCTGAATTTTTGGCTCTGTTCCAATGTTTTGTCTTCGATCCTAATTACTGTAGCTTTAGAATATTTTTTTTTTCTTTTTTTTTCCTCTTCGTATGGTACTAGGGATTGAACACAGGACCTTGCATATGCTAGGCAAGTGCTCTACCACTGAGCTACATCCCCAGCCCTAGCTTAAGTCTTGAAGCCACGTATTCTAGGTCTGTTGCAATCAGCTTGTCATTTTCTACAAAACTCTGCAGGGATTTTGATTGGAATAATGTTGACTCTGGTGATTAAACTGGGATGAATGGACACCTTAGTCTTCTGACTCATAAATTAGGTATATCTCTCCATTTAGGTTCTCTTTAATTTCCATCAGCAATATTTTATAGTTTTTAATATATACATTTTAGTTTTTGCCACGTTTGTTTAAATACATCATATTTTTATTCTATTGTACATGGAAATCTTTAAAATTTCAATTTCTAATTATTCATTGTTAATATATAGAAAATATAATTGCTTTTAGATATAAATTTTATCCGTCAACCTTACAATAGCTTTTTTCTAGATCATACCAGATTTTATCTATATATGTTCATGTTATCTGAAAATAAAGAGAATTTTAGTTCTTCCTTTCCAATCTGAGTGCATTTTATTTCTTTTTCTTGCCTTAGTATACTAGCTATTTCCTTACTGTACCCCAGGACAATGCTGAATAGATGTAATGAGAGTGGACATCTCTGTTTGGTTTCTGATCTTGGGGAAAAGTATTCAATTATCAACCATTAAGTATGAGGTTAGCTGCATTTTTTCAGAGGATGTTTTAAGCTCCCTTTTTCTATTCCTAGTTTGTTGTTTGTTTTTCTACATCAATAATCAATGCTGAGGGGCTGGGGTTGATACTCAGTGGTAGAGCATTTGCCTAGCATGTGTGAGGCAATGGGTTCGATTCTCAGCACTGCATATAAATAAGTGAATAAAATAAAAGTCAATCAACATCTAAAAAAAATTTTTTTAAATAATAATCAGGGCTGATTTTTTTTACATGTCGATGGGATTTATTGTCACCTACTTGTACATGCACACAAAATAACAATATAATTTCCCCAATATTTCCCACCTCTGCTATATTTTTTAAATGCTTGTTTTGTATCTCTTGAGCTTTTACATATTATTGTATTTGACTTAAATTTTTGTTTAGAATTTCTTTACAGGTTCATTGGAGATCCCATGAGAGGTCTGTGGTTTTCTTGTTATATCTTTGTCTTGGTTTAGTGTAGTGATAACATTGGCTTCATAGGAGAAATATTTCCTTGCTTTAATATTCTACAAGGGTTTAGTATTACTATTAGGAATTAGTATCATTTCTTCCTTATAGGTTTAATTGGATCACCAATAAAGCTATCTGGGTCTTATATTTTTTTCTTTGTAGAAAGGTTTTTATCTATACCTTCAATTTCTTTAATAGTCAACAAGGTTTATGAAGATGTCTGTTTTTCTTGAGTGAACTTTTGCAATTTGTGGCTTAAATGGAATTTCTTCATTTCAACTAAATTGTCAAGTTAATTAACATAAACTGTTCATAATATCCCCATTATCAGTCTAGTATCTGTGGAATCTGTAGTTATATCCCTTCTCTAATTGCAGGATATTGATAATCTGTGTCTCCTCTTTATTTCCCTCGCTAGATGTTGATCAATTTTATTCATCTTAAAGAACTAGCTTTGGGTTTCATTGATTTTCTCTTATTTTCCTTTTTTAAAATTTCACTGACTTATGGTCTTTATTATATCTTTTTTTCTTGCTTACTTGGAGATTAACTTATTTTTCCTTTTCTAGTTTCTCATAGTAGGAACTAAAGTCAATGACTGGAGACTTCTTTTATAATAAAGCTATCTGGGCCTGGTAGTGCTATAAATTTTCCAGTAACGCTTTAGTGACATTGCACAAATGGATATGTTGTTTTCAGTTTTATTCAACTCAAAATATGAATTTCTTCTCTGATTTATTTGACTCAAAAATTATTTAGCAGTGGGGGCTAAGGTTGTAGCTCAGTGGTAAAGTGCTTGCCTCACATGTGTGAGGCACTGGGTTCGATCCCCAGCACCACATAAAAATAAATGTACTGTGTGTTCATGTACCAAAAATGAAAAAAAGAAAAAAAACATATATATATAGCAGCCTGGCACTTACGTTTCCAAATATTTGGGAATTTTCCAGATTTTTCCATTATTGATTTCTCATTTTATTGTGTTCAGAGAATAAGCTTTGCCTGTCTTTGAATACTTTTATATTTACTGATAATTTAAGATCCAGAATATGGTTTATCTTGGTAAATGTTCCACGTGCACTAAGAAGAATAGGTATTCAGCTCTTTGGGGGTTTTCTATAAATGTCAACTAATTTCAAATGGATGGATTGATTATGTCATTCATACTTTCTACAACCTTACTTTTATTTTTTGTTTTCTGCCAATTGCTGAGGAGAGGATATTGAAATCTCCAAATGTAATCCTATATTCATCATTTTCCTCATAATTCTATCAATTTTTATACTTCATGTATTTTGAAGGTCTAATATTAAAAGTATAAGCATTTAGATTTATTATATAATCTTGACTAACTGACTCCTTTATCATTAGGAAATGACTTTCTTTAGTCCTGATGATATATTTTGCCCCACAACCTCTTTTGGTTTAATGTAGCTACTCCAGATTTCCTTTGACTAGTGTTTAACATGAGATACCTTTTTCAATCATTTTAATTTTGACTTCTTTGTGTCTTTCTATTTACAGTGTTATTCCCATATACATCTATTTGGGTCTTGCTTCTTTAGGCAATATGACAAACTCTGTTTTTAACTGATGTATTTAGATACTTTCCACTTAATAGGATTACTGCTGTGCATAGGTGTAAGCTTAATATAATCTTCTATTTGTTCCTTCTGTTCTTTGTTCTTTTTCTTTTCTTTCTGTCTTCTTTTGCAGAAATACCACTATCGGTATTTTTAGTGATTCCTCTATTGGCTTATTAAGCTATAACTCTGTTTTCTAATCTTAGTGTTTCAGGGTTTAGAATATACATCTTTAATTTGTCACAATCTACCTTCAGATGATACTATAGTACTTCACATATTCAATAAGAACGTTACAATAGTTACTACCCTTCTGAGATTTATACTGTTGTCATGTATTTTACTTTACATGTTTTCTAAGTCCCATACTACACTGATATTTGTCTTTAAACAGTCAATGACAGCAGGAAGAAAAGATTAACATTAAACAGATACATGAGGTGGGAGGGAAAGGGAGAGAAAAGGGAAATTGCATGGTAATGGAGGGAGATCCTCATTGTTATACAGAATTACATATAAGAGGTTGTGAGGGGAATGGGAAAATAAACAAGGAGAGAAATGAATTACAGTAGATGGGGTAGAGAGAGAAGATGGGAGGGGAGGGGAGGGGAGATAGTAGAGGATAGGAAAGGTAGCAGAATACAACAGTTACTAATAGGGCATTATGTAAAAATGTAGATGTGTAACCGACGTGATTCTGCAATCTGTATTTGGGGTAAAATTGGGAGTTCAAAACCCACCTGAATCAAATGTATGAAATATGATATGTCAAGAGCTTTGTAATGTTTTGAACAACCAATAAAAAATAAAAAAATAAACAGTCAATGACTTTTTAAAATATTCAAATAAGAAAAATTATTTTAAATATTTATGCACAGAGTCACCATTTTCAGTGTTCTTTACTCCTTTATTCCATTATTTCCATCTGCTGTCTTGGTGCAAGTGTAGGGTGAATTCTTTCAGCTTGTATGTCAGTACAAGTCTTCATTTTATAGAAAGATATTTCACTGGGCATGATATTATCAGCCAACATTATCGCTCTTCAAATATATTAAAGGTATCACTCCACTATATTCTCTTATGCCTAATTTCTGACAAGAAATCTGATGTCATCCTTAGTTCTTCTCTACATAAATGTCTTCTCTAACTGCTAAGATTGCCCTTTATCACTGGTTTTGAGCAATTTATTTATGGTATAATATACCTTGATATAGCTTTATTCATGCTTTTTGTACTCTAGTTCCATTTAATATCTTGGATCTGCAGATGTACAGTTTTCACAAATTTTTGAAAATTTTTGGCCATCATTTCTTAAAATATTTTTCTGAATACCTCTTATCGCTCAACTTGAAACGGTCCCACAGCTCACTGATGCTCTGGACACTTTTCTTTAACAGAAGAAATTTTCCCTGTGTTTCATTTGGGGTATTTCTCCTGCTATGTCTTCAAGTTCACTAACAATTTCATCACAATGCTTATTCTGGCATTAATCCCATCCACTGTATTTATCATATATTTTCAACTCTAGAAGTCTGATTCTTAAAAATATATCTTCTTTATCTCTATTTACCTTTTAACACACGAAATATCGTAGTAATAACTTTTAATGCCATTACCTCATTCTAACATCTCTGCCAGTTCTCAGTTGGCTTTGATTGGATGATTCTTCTCCTCATCATTGTGGATTGTATTTTTCTTGTTTCTTTTCATGCCTGGTAAGCTTTGACTGGATGCCATACATTACGAATTACTATTCTTAATATTTTGTATACAGTTAAGTTACTGGTAACAATTTGATTCTCTTGGGTCTGAATATTTGTTAGGTATGATATAAATTGTAATAGTCAGTCTGAGGTAACACCCTTCTGATTATTCTACCCAACTTCCTTAGATAGTTTCTTCCAGGTGCTTTTCTGGTCCCTGTGTTAGGACCTGTTCCTTCTAATCACTTAAGATTGTTTCTCTGACTTGCTAAGCAGTTTCATCACACTTATGTGCTGATCAGTACCCTGCTGAACACTCAGAGAGCCTTTCACAGATTTCCAGAATTGTCTCTCAATGTAGCAACCTTCTTTTGGTACTCCACCCTGTGAATTCTAGTCACTTTGGTTTTCCTGGAATTTCAGCACCATCTCTCAATTCATGGTATCCTCTGGTTCTGCCTGACTTCCCCTTCTTTGTCATGGCTTGGGAATCTCTTAACATAGTAAAAGCTGGGACAACTAAAGAGATCATAGCATTTGTTCCTTATGTTTCCAGAATTATTCTTTGTTGCTTGATCTTCAATGTTGCTTGATCTTCAAATTTTATCTGTTTGTGGGTTTTTTTTTTTCATATTTATTTTAGTTGTTTCAGTTGGGAAGGTGAAGCCAGTACCTATATAAAGCTATCATAGCTAGATGTAAAAATCATTTGCTTTCCTTTTTCTTTTTATGGTGCTGGGGATTGAACACATGGCCTCATGTATGGTAGGCAAGTGCTCTACCACTGAGCTACATATCCCTTTTCTCATTTGCTTATTTTTTAATAGCAGAATACATAATGAAATAAATTTTAAAAGTTAACTATAAAAGAGAGTAACAACATCAGGATAGACAGAACTGGGACAACAGCTAGAGTTCTTTCAAAATCAGGCAGGAGAATCACAAGTTCAAAGCTAGCCTCAGCAACTTGGCAAGTCCCTACGCAACTCAGTGAGAACTATCTCTAAATAAAAAATAAAGAGGCTAGGTATGTTGCTCAGTGGATAGGAGCCCTGGGTTCAATCACCAGTACCAAAAAACAGAAACAACTTATTTTTACAAATTAACTTTGGCTCTTCTAAATATTTAAATAATTGTAAAATAAACAAAAAAATCTTAAAAAGTAACACCTAAATATTGAAAGCAAAAATGAAACAACCTGTTATATCAAGTTGGTGACAAACCACAGAAATGAATTATTTCAAACACGTCTTAGTGGGATATAGCTTAAAGACAAGAGAATTTCATTTCATTTCAGGAATACATTCCTGAAAGTATTTTAAATAACATAAATATAGTCGTGTGTTGCTTAATGATGGGAATAAATTCTGAGAAACACATCTTAGGCAATTTCAGTGTGCAAACATCATTGAGTATACTTATACAAACCTAGAAAATATAGCCATTTCCACATGTAGGTATTCATATATGGTGGTATATCATTGCTTTGGGGATAAAGACCTATAAGACATTATTATACTGAATACTGTAGACAATTGTAACATTGTAAATGTTTATATATCTAAACATATCAAAACACAGAAAAGATACTAAAAATACTAGGTGACAAGAGTTTTTTAGCTCCATTATTATGCACTAATGACCAAAATGTCATTAAGTGGCACAAGACTGTAAACAATTATATTGATGTCATTTAAAACTGGAATTCCAACATCAGAGAAAGAAAACACAAATCTAAGATAGATGAAGTGAAGTAAAATCTCTCTAGCATCCTGAATTTTCATGGGAATTATCTAAATGACATGATGAAAAATCCCCACATATTTCTGAGCTTTGTTCACTAAAAAGGCCTACAAATGACAGTCAATTTGAGCAATAAGCAATCCTAGTACTTGGAATGTAGCCTCTAAATATCATTTCCTATTGAAAGGAACCAAAGTTCTTTTAGAGAAATAATTCCTTCAAGGTCTGGACAGGAAATGTTTAAGATGAACTTGGAACATCTCATACTTCAAAAGCAAGGGAAATAGGCAACAATGACCACTAGATGGTGGCAAAGGGTCCCAGGAGCCAAGATAAAGAGGCTTCTACAAGGCAAAAGGGGGAGAAATGGAGCATCAGGTAAGAACAATTACTATTCCTAATTGAATTAAACACACCAAATATTTTTAAATGCATGACATCATATTGACTCTTAAATAAAAGTTAAAAAGATTTCAAGCCCCTTTGGGTATCATTTGATAATGCTAGAAGAATATCTTACTATTCTGAAAAGTGTTTAAATGAAGAAAAGGAATCAAATGTTTATCTCCTGCCTTAACTATACAAACCAAATATCTGTGTAAAGAATAATCAATCATAGCCAGGCGCCGTGGCACACACTTGTAAGCCCAGTAGCTCGGGAGGCTGAGGAGGGAGGATAGCAAGTTCAAAGTCAGCCTCAGCAAAAGCGAATTGCTAAGCAACTCAGTGAGACCCTGTATATAAATAAAATACAAAATAGGGCTGGGGATATGGCTCACTAGCCAAGTGCTCCTGAGTTTAATCCCCAGTACCAAAAAAAAAAAAAAAGAAAGAATAATCAATCATAAATTTTTATTTGTGTAGGCATCCCAACCTTTAAATGAAGAAAGAAAAATCCCAGCAACTCAGACCACTGCTATTTTGCAACCTGTAATATATTAGCAAATCTCACCAACGTCACTGTTGACTAGTAGTCAACATCAAAGGAGAGGACATGCAGATGTCAATGCAATATTTCCTATTAAGTTTTCATAAGAAACAGAATTGAACCTAAACCTGACTACCAATTTCCAAGAAATATAAAGCAACAGAGAGAGGCTGAGGTTGTCAGCTCAGCACTTGCCTAGAATGCATGGAGCCTGAGGTTCAATCCCCACCACCACCACCAAAAAAAAAAAAAAAAAAAGCAATAGAGAAAACAGGTTAAATTGTTGTACCAGGGGGATGTCATTTATTCACCAAAACTACAATATATCCTAGAAGTCCCACAAACATATTTTTTTTCAATTATTGCAAAAAGTTACAACAAAAGGAGAAATCAATAGATAGTAACTTATATGAGACTTGTTCTCCCACTGAAAGCAACCAGAAAGTTGGAATATATATATATATATATATATATGGAGCACTTGATCACTGAGCTACATCCCCAGTCTCAGCCCCATTTTGTATTTTATTTAGAGACAGGGTCTCACTGAGTTACTTAGCACCTCACTTTTGCTAAGGCTGGCTTTGAACTCGTGATCCTCCTGTCTCAGCCTCCCGAGCCACTAGGATTAAGGCATGTGCCACCATGCCCAGTCAAAATATATTTTTAAAGAGCTATTTTTCAGATAGAAAGCCACAAGGGATATGCAACTGTCACCCCTAAGAGCAGGAGAACAAATAGGTGAGCATTCTACCTGGAGGCACCCTCTAGACCTCAGTTTGGGAAGGGGAACCCAAATGGGGCATAACAGTCTCACTGAGGAGAGACCAGAGTTCCAGGAGATTAAGCAGCCAAAAATATGTAGAGAAAACTACCAGAAAGATGGGAGACACAAGAAAAAGAGTTCCAGAAATCTGCATGGAGGTGGTCTTCAGTTTGGGGCTACATTCTAAGCAGTACCTGCGAGGGCCAAGAACAACTATAAGCTAACCAATCCCACAGTTGGCACTGAGCTGGGAGAAGTCTGGATTCCAGCTAGCCAGAGAGAGCTGACATACAAAAACAGTATGGTCAACAAGCTCATGAAGAACTATTTGATCCAGGCATGATGGCACATGTCTGTAATCCCAGCAACTCAGAAGGCTGAGGCAGGAGGATCCCAAGTTTGAGGCTGGCAACTTATCAAGGGCCTAAGCAAGTTAGTGAGACCCTATCTCAAAAGAAAAAAAAAGTTCACTCAATATCATTAATTGTCAGGAAATAAACTCACAAAGACATACCCACTAGAATGGCCCAAGTGCTAGTGAAGATGAAGTCAAGTGGAAGTCTCCTAAATTGCTGGTGGAAGTATAAAATGATTGTGGTCATTTTTTAGCATGGCTTGACAGTATCACATAAGATAAAAACATACATTAAACGTAGGAGGCAATTGCACTTCTAGATATGAGTCCACTTATAGTGGCATATATATGAAATAGTACTGTAGGAAAAATGAATCTATAGTTTTAAAAAAAAAAGTTATCAGTGGTTGCCTGGAACAGGTGGTGAAGGAACTCACTGGGAAGGATCCCAAGGAAACCCCTTTTCTAGTGAAAAAACGGCTCTATATCTTGATTATGGTAGTTTTTACATGGGTATCTACATATGTTAAAACTCAGAGTGTGCTTGCTTTGGCAGCACATATACTAAAATTGGGACAATACAGAAAAAAATTAGCATGGTCCCTGAGCAAGGATGACACCCACATTTGTGAATCATTCCATAGTTTTGTGGAACCAACTCTTCAACAGATGAATGGATAAAGAAACTGTGGTACATATACAAAATGGAATATTGCTTATAGCATTAAAAGAGAAAAAAATTATGGCATCTGCGGGTGAATGGGAATATCAGGCTAAGGGAAGTAAGCCAATCCCAAAAACCAAAAGCTGTATGTTCTCTCTGAAAGTGGATGCTGACCCATAAAGGGGGTGAGGTGTGTGGCAAAGAATGGAGGTACTTTGATTGGGCAAAGGGGAGGTAGGACAGGCGAGGGGGCATAGGGATAGGAAAGATGGTGGAATGAGATGAACCTCATTACCCGAGGTACATGTAGGACTACACATGTGTTGTGTACAACTAGGAAAAGTTTTGTTCCATTTATGTACAATGAATCGAAATGCATTCTGCTATCATGTATAACCAATTAGAACAAATTTAAAAAAAAAACTCACTGATATTGGCTATCAAGGAATTACTGTTAAGTTGGGTGATGGCCCGTGGGTTCATTATACTATTCTTTATGCTTTTCTTTAAAGCTTTTCTAATTAAATTTATTTTTTTAATTAGTACATAGAAATAAACATTATAATTATTGAAGTAGGTAACATGACATTTTGATGCATGTATACACTATGTAATGTTTAAATCAGGTTAAACATATCTACCTCCTCAAACATCATTTCTCTATGGTAAAACTTTCACAATCTTTTCTTCTAGTATTCTGAAATGTACAGTATGTTATGGTTACCTATAGTCCCCTACTATTCTCTCTGCTCTTATTTGAAAGTTTCCGTGATAAAAATACTAAAAATAATTTTTAAATTAAGATATAACTTCAAATATTTAAAGGATTTCTATGTAGAAAAGAATTCAATTTTATAGAGGAAATCATGTGGAGGAAAATTTGGAGTCAATACAAGGATGAACTAGACAACAGAAGAACATATAGCCTTGTAAGAGAGTGACTCATGCTAGGAAATACTGGTGTACAGGCCTCATAACTACTCATCAGGGCCACAGTAAAGAAAACGACAGCAATGAGTGAGAAACTAGACTAACAGCCTTCCAAGGTTTCTTCTAACACTAAGATTCTACTAAGATTCCATTGATCAATGAATCTGATTGGTGCACATATCCCAAACACATCAGAACCTATTACTCTCCAGTCCTATCAGATATCATACTACTTGTTTAAGATTTTACATTGACTTGTTCATAATTTTTGCATATATTTGTTAAGTCCTTTTTCTTAAGGCTTTCAAAAATCACAATCATGCCTTACACCTGTTAGACTCTTTTAGTCCTCGCACAATGTCCTATACATACTGGGCCATCAAAATGCCTTTTTGAAGGCTCCTTTCAAATCAGTCTCGTAACATTGTGCCTCTTCTTTGCCACTCACGTCTATGTCTTACCTATCACCGTACAATCACTGACCATACCTGCACCACATTCGTGTCCCCCGACCTAGACCTAGAGGAGGGCTCTGTGCATACCTAAAAATATGAATAAAGAAATCCTTCCCATATCGTGAGGCTGTAAACTTTCCAAGTGATGTTGATTCATTCTGATAATCAAATTATGACTGTGGAAGACTGCTTTAATCACTGGAAATATCATTATTCTAACTGCCTGGTTTGTACATACCCCTTACCCAGGTGGCTGCCACCACCATGAACAAACATGGAGCCAACTGAAAAATGATTTGTTTCTCCCCACCACATCTTTTCCACCCTGGTGGTCTTTCCTCCCCAGGTATTCATTGTCTTTATACCACCTCTGACTGCCTACATGAGAATTAGGGGGTGCGTGGGGGTAAAACGCTACAAAATGCCAGACACCTCACCAGACACTTTACCTTGTCAAATCATTTAATTCTTATGATTGGAGTAAGCATTATCTACATTTTTCAGATGGGGAATCTGATATTCAAAAGTTTAGTTATTTGCCCAAACTTCTAAATGATAACCTTGGGATTTGAAACCAGATCTACCTGGCTTCAAAATCTATACATTTTACAAGGAAAACAACAACATCATCTTTCTTACACAAGCCTTGAAATAACACAACCTATAGGAAACAACTTCAGTTGAGAAGGATTACTGTCACAATGGCCCTAGGACCATCTTATCCTCCAATCTCTAAAAGCTTTCTCATTCCTATAATTAAACTCTAAAAGTCCAATATCAACAAATACCATGAGGGGGAGGTAAGTCCTAAAATGCTTAGATAAGCTTCTAGACATATTAAATGTCTTGTTTGGATCATGATTTTCTTTAGAAAGATCAGCCTTAAGTGACTCTTTCTAAGAAACAGATATAACCTAATTCCTTTCATTCTTAAAACTTTCTAAGGATCCCCACTATTAATGGTCTAATGCTACTTTGGCTCATGACTTCCTTTAAGATTTGCTGGCCTCTCCAACAGACCATCCCCCTCCAACTTTACACTTTACAATACCAACTATTCACATTCTCCTGGCCTCCCCAAATACCCTTTTCTTCATGTTTCCATTTCTCTGAACACATTTCTTCTGACTGCCAGCTTCCCCCACCGTCCTCCACCCCAGCCTGTCTAATCAACAACAAACCACATGTCAGACTCCTGTTTGCCCTTTGCCTGTGCTTCAAACACATCTCAACTACTTTCTGACCTTATTGATCACCCTTCCAACCAGAATAAATGCATTTATGGACAATAATGTTCTACCATCAAATAAATACCTCTCTTTCTGCCATTATCTTACTGTGTTTCAAGTGAATGCTGTTATCTCCCTGCCAGAATGAAAGGTTCTGAGGGGAAGAACCAAGTTTTTACAGGTGTACAAATGTCCAGCCTTGGTAGACAGCAAATCTTCCTCATATGCTAAACTAAGTAGCCATTAAGCCACACCCCTATGGCTTTTGTTTCAGGAGCTATCTACTCAAAGGGTCAGGAGTCATTTTCATAAAGACATTTTAAGTTCTTCACTTCATGACCAGAAGCCACTTAAAAACTAATAAATAATCAACATTCTAATTGAAGAAACTATATCAAACTTACCGTCTTAGAGAAATAAGGCAAGAATGAATATAACAAGAAAAGTATGTTGTCCAAAAGGGTGGCATCTGCTGGCTCTTCCACCTTTATCTCTAGATGGTCTTCTGTATCAGCAGCATCAACAGAAGTATCTTCTGTTATAAGTAGCTCTAAAACTGAAAGGGGGAATGGCTGTTTTATTTTATGCTATAGAATAAGAATTGTCTCTCTTCAGTTTCAATATTCACCGAGTGTTTCACTAAATATATGAGTCACAGTGCCTGGAATATGTGGCTCTCCTAAAGACAATTAACACAGAGAAGAAAACTTCAAAATCCTAATTAGAGCTGTCAGACCCTTCAATTATAAAATGAACAATCTCCAGTCTATTCTCCAATACTTCCATGACCATACAACTGCTATCAGAACAATATTTACTCAAGGAAAATTTTTAAAACCAGAGATATATAGACAGGGTCACATTCAACAAACATGGATTTAGTGCTGGTGAAACTTTGTGTTAAAAATTTTAGGAAAGCTGAAAGAGAGGGAGTCTTGGTTTGCAGATTTGCAGGTGGAATGAGCCAAGGCTTAACACAGCATCTGGCACCTGGCAGAGATACTCAACAACTATTTATTGAACGGACAGATGACAGCTATTTAAAAAGAACACAGTAATACCAAGAGAGACTAAAGGGAATTGGGTACAGACCTGCATTGAGGCTCTGTGAATGAAGTAGAATTCCAGTCAGACCTGAGAGCTTGTAGGGGTGGAATTTCAGTATGAGTTACATGAGCCTGGGGTACGTTTGATTAAACAGCTAGGAGTCCAACATGCAGTTATTAAGAAGTTGGACCAGTTGGGCTGGGGATGTGGCTCAAGCGGTAGGGCGCTCGTCTGGCGTGCGTGTGGCCAGGGTTCAATCCTCAGCACCACATACAAAAAAAAAAAAAAGATGTTGTGTCCGCCGATAACTAAAAAATAAATATTAAAATTCTCTCTCTCTCTCTCTCTCTCTCTCTCTCTCTCTCTCTCTCTCTCCCCCCTCCCTCCCTCCCTCCCTCTAAAAAAAGATGTTGGACCAGTAGTTGCCTCTAAGGTCTTTCTCAACCCTGAGATTCCATTCACTACTATTTTTTTAAGCTTTTGCCTAATTTTTTAAAATTTCTTTTTAGTTTTTGATGGACCTTTGTTTTATTTATTTGTTGGACCTTTATTTTATTTATTTGTATGCAGTGCTGAGAATCAAACCCAGTGCCTCACATGTTAGACAAGCGCTCTACCACTGAGCTACAACCCCAGGCCCTCCATTCACTATTGGTCTATGAATTTGACTGCTGGTGAAGTCTGCCCCATTGGCTCAGCATCTCAGCACCTGAGACACATTAAATGACATTTGGGAAGATTTTACCCATAAAGGTCATTGACATCATTTTGTGGTGGAACCTAAAAGGCCAGGGAAATAATTCATTCTTAATTTTGTAAGCCAAGTTTTCCCTAATCTTGAAAGTTTTGGAGCATGAAAATAACAAATCTTAATGGTGCATGATTCATTTTCAGAACCTTATGGAGTTAAAGACAGTTCAGAAGTCAGTAGTGTTCATATATGGATGCAATGTCTTCTGGAAAATGGGAGAACTGATATGTTATTCCTTCTCAAATTAACTGAATCCCCCCTGCTATGAGTTCTCCTACACTCTGTTTGTGCAGATGGGGCGGGGGGGTGGGGGTCAGATCAGTGCTGCCAAGCCCTGCACTGGTGCAGGATAATGCTATAGCTATGCTTACAGACCAGAACCTTTAAAAACACAAAATACAGTAATTATGGCTTCATAGCACCATACTGGATGGATAAAATGAAACATTTAATCATCATCTAATTTACTGATAAAATGAGAGTGAGCAACACAAAAGTAGAATGCTGTTGATGCCATTATTGGGGATTTTTTTGAAAAATTGTTTCTCATCTCCCACTGGCTGCCAATCTTACTGGAGTGAGATGGTATCTTAGGGTGGTTTTGATTTGCATTTCTCTGACTGCTAGAGATGGTGAGCAATTTTTCATGTACTTGTTGATTGATTGTATGTCCTCCTCTGAGAAGTGTCTGTTCAGGTCCTTGGCCCATTTGTTGATTGGGTTATTTGTTATCTTATTGTCCAATTTTTTGAGTTCTTTGTATACTCTGGATATTAGGGCTCTATCTGAAGTGTGAGGAGTAAAGATTTGTTCCCAGGATGTAGGCTCCCTATTACCTCTCTTATTGTTTCTTTTGCTGAGAAAAAACTTTTTAGTTTGAGTAAGTCCCATTTGTTGATTCTAGTTATTAACTTTTGTGCTATGGGTGTCCTATTATGATAGAGGCTTCAATAACTTACCTTCCCTTGGCAAACCAACATACACCCACATGAATAAATGTGCAGAAGAGAATTCTGGTCCAGATCAAAAATGTGAAATGTCTATTCTGCTCAGAAATAACAGGAACTCTTTCATCTACAAGTGTGCTGGTCTCACTGAGCCAGTATAGACAAGGGAATTCCGTAAGTCTAGCTTGCTAATGTGCCTTTCAAATATATTCAAAGTAACCTAGGAGCCAAATGGTGAACCTGTCTCCTTCCTGAGCTCAGGACATAGACCAATAGGATCCAGAGCAAAGATTATCTCTTTACAGCTTCATACTCTACCCTGAACATTCACTTGTACTTTGCATTCTTATCCAATATATATCTGCTTTGATTAAATGTACAACTGTTTTCTTCCCCCAATTATCAGGTAAAATTAGCACTCTTGGGAAGTAAATTTTCCAATGGCTTTATGTCCTTCTGGAATTCTTATCATATACTCTCAGTTGAAATATTTCATTTTGAAAAACAATGGATAGAGATGATCAAATATGAAACCAGGAAAGAGAAAGCTTTTATCAGGATATTGGCTCATTGTCAGTTTGACAAATATTTAATTGAAAGACAGTTCTATGTGTCAAGCACTACATTACAAGGCTTGTCATCCTGGTTCCATCCTTGATTAATATGAATGCAAGGACCTTAGAACCCCAAGAGACTGGAAATAGCATGGTATCCACAAAAGATGAATGCTGGGGAGGGGAATTCAGGCAAGCTATCCATTAAAAGTTATTCTAGGGCTAGGGTTGAGTGATAGAGCACTTGCCTAGTGCAGGTGAGGCACTGGGTTCGATCCTCAGCACCACATAAAAAGAGATTAAATTCTAAAAAAATAAAAAAAAAAAAAAGTTATGCTAGTCACTCCACACCCACATGATCTAGTACAGGTATTTTATGATTAAGAAATTATGTTTAATAAAGCCCTTTTATAATTTTAACATAAAATCTGTACTGTTAACAGGTCTACTTTTGTGCATTAGTTTCTCATTTATATCTTTCTCTTTAGCTTTTTATAAAATTTCTTTTTGAACATGCTAACCAATCCCAACTGTCCTAAAGGAAAAAAAGAATAAGCAATGTCCTTTCATGCTCTAGCCCAAAAGAATGAATAAAGGAACATATGGGGCCCCTGAGTCAGCCTCCTTTCTTCTTTAGGCACATGGAAACTGAACAGAACTTTACAATAATACACGAAAACACCTGGATGGAACAACTCCTTTTCTCCAGCTCAAGCCGAAGGCAGGTATTTACCTTTAGCTTTAGCCCAGATTTCCTCTAGAGGATTCGCTGTTATCAATGGAGCAGTCTCCTCCACTGTGGAGTGCTTGTACCTCACAAAATAGATCAAGTCTTGGATATCATCAAGCACTGCAGCCTCTTCAAATATGTTACTTTCCTTTATTCCTATGTCTCTATTATCATTCACACGATTATCAAGCATTTGCTCTGCTACGCTCAAAATGTGTGACTCAACCTTATCTTCTTCATTTGAATTCTGCTCTTCACCTATTAAATATTTCTCCACTCCAAACTCCACTGGGAATTTCATGTCTTCTTCATTTATAAAGGTTGGTAACAGGAGCTCCCCAAAGCTTTCCTCATTCTCCTCTTCTTCCTTATCAAATGCATAACAATCAGCATCCAATTCCTCATCATCAAAATCATCTTCTAATGAAGTCACCATTCTGGACGTCTCATCATCAGACACAAGTGTATCAGCAGTAGAGCCAAATTTGGTTTTCAAGTCTAATGTCATTTCTTTTTTCAAAAGTTTATAAGCATCAGTCTTCTCCTGTTCGTTTGAGACCTGAGAACTGTTGCTGGTTTTGTTGTTTTCACTTTCTGGCACTTTCAAGTTATCTGGTAGTATTTCTTCAAAAGGTTCAAATGAAGTTTGTTCACCCTGAGCATTATCTGTTTGACTATACGAATGAGGATGGTTCTTCTGAGCCAAAAATTGTTCCTCAAGATCCATAGTGTTTTCTGAGAATGCACTTTCAATTTGCTCTGAGTTTGCTACTACTGGTTTAGGTTCAGGTTCAACGTCCTGGGAGACTTCAGGAAATTGTTCCACTTTTTCTATAGCTTTCTCAGAATCTTCATTTGCAGAATCATACAATTTCAAAAATCCTAGAAGTTCTTCTACATTATAATTATCAAAATCATCTCTTCCACCATCAAAACGGACAAAATCTGTCTCCTGTAAGGAAAAGAAAAACATTAGTGTGTCAATAACAAAGAGTCACAAAAGCAAACTCATCCACGCTCCCAAATACAGGATTGGTTCTAAAGAATCTTTGGGGTCAACCAGATTACCCTCCTCCAACCCCCATTGGCTCACTCCATCTATGGCTGAGTAAATCTGTCTTTTTCTAGACTACAGTGTTAGAAAGTCTATTATTTCTTTCTTTCTTTCTCTCTCTCTCTCTTTCTTTCTTTCACATGGGTCATATTCTTTAAAAAGCATAATGAGTAAAAATGGTGACAATTTGGTCTCCAACTGCCTGACTCTTGGGTCTCTCTCAATTTGCTCTGAGCATAAGTAGGGAAAGGCAAGGTATCACTTATAGGATCCTCCAGCTCTTAATATCTACACCTATGTTTCAGAAATTTAACTCTTAATCATTTGCTCAGGAAAAGCTGGAAGATCCTGCAGCACTGAGAAAGATGAATCAGTTTTAAAGTATCTTACTGAGATACAAGTACATTTGGTGGAATAAAGAATGATATTAAGGATATTATTACCACAAGAACAAACTGAAAACAAGATTCAACAAGGTATACACCTTCCTCTTCATCAGGGTTTCACAGTCACTAAGATCTCTCTCAGGACTATCTATATATTTATCTAGTCTTCCTTCTTGCCACTAGTAAGCAAATTGATATAAAAGGAGCCATAGTATGAATGGAAATTAAAAAAAAATTCCATCTCCTAATTAAATCTTCATAATATTCTGCGGGGGTTCCGGGGGTGGGGGAGGCAGTTCAATGTAGGAGGGATGAGTGATTTCCTCTCCCCATCACATGCATTTCTAAGCCATGAGGGATGCATGTAATGGGAAATATAATGAGAAGGCAGAGTTCAAAACAAATGAGTTCTCTGTAATCAGTGAACTGCTGTCACAGCTTAAATCCCAAGAACTCTCTTTACCAACAATGAAGTCCAACAAGCAACAGAAGTGATTTTATGGCCCGAGATTATGAAGAAATTTTAGGAACAACAGCAACAAACAGGATGACTTTATCCATTCAGCCCATCTAATCTAAGAACTGTCCTAGCCTAGCAGCTTGCATATTCTACAGCCACGACAAAGAGCTGCCCAAAGATGTTTCAATGTTGGTGGGCATCAATTACTATACAATTTAAAACTTTAGAATATAATCAGCTGAAGTGAGAATTCTAGAACACGAAATCCTTTCAGTCACAAAATCAATTTAAGTCAGAGCACCATACAGGAATGCTGTATAAAGGAAGCAGTTGGGGCCTTAAAAGATCTGAGACTGAACATCACCTGAAACGCTCAGGTCCCCTTTTCCAAATCTATAACATGACTATGATCCCATATATGACTAAGAATAAGAAAACCTTTGTAAGTACATAGTTCTAGCCTAGTATAAAAGTTAGAGTTTATTAATTTAACCTAAATATACTTAAAATGTCTAATAACTATCCAATGAGTTTTGCCTGTAAAATGAAATTATTTACCTCTTAAATTTAATAGCCAAGTACAAATATATTAAATTATTTTTCACATATAAAACAGAAGAGAAAAGCCCCATAGTTGAGTAAACAGCCTTCTACAAGAATATCTGTTTCAACATATTAGACAACTTTCAGATTATAATATAATCACCCTTGAATGCCTTTCAAACTTTTTTTTTTACAGGTAGTCTGATTTCAAATGAAAATCTGATACACAAATGTTAGATTGCCCCCCAAACACATTATAAAACTTTCAGAAGCAGTTAACTGAATATAGCTGGTGGATTTATAAGCCAGTTTACAATTGAGAACAAAAAAGAAATCCATAACTTACATCTGTTGGAATTTGTAGCTCTTCTTCAGTATATTCACGAACTACCTTGATGAAATCTTTTGGAAAGTATCCAAAAATATGGCCAACCTATAGTGCAAAAGAGACAAATATCAAATAAATTCTGTACAAGGAATATAAATAAGAGATTTCTCAGAAGTGGCAGGAAATATACACATAATAGATAGGTATATGGTATAACCAAGAAAGAAAGTTGCTATAACAATTACACTGAGATTATTATTCCAAATAAAAATTAAGTACAGAACTGTTAAAACAACATTTCCAACCACTGAAGTTTTCTTTTTTACATTTAGCTTAATTCTCAACACAGAGCACATAAAGTTAAGACTTCTGAAGTAAATAAAAGATCTGCATAGGAGATTACTGTATATTATATGGTTAAAACTATGTAAATCAAAGCTGGTTATAAATGCAATTCCAAATAACCTCTAGCAAGAATTTACCTGTACATTTTGTAGCATTGCTCATAAACCAATATTTATGTCTTTCTTAACCAATACACAGCAGTCATGAAAATTAATAAGTAAAAACAATACAAAATCTCTAAAATGTATTACCACTATAGCAAATGTATTGATAGTATATGCTTTCCTAGCTTTTTCCAAATCTACTTTTACAAGTACTTGGGGAGAAAATAAAATTACAATATAATGCATACGAAACCACATATCAAGCTTCAGTTTCACCGAAAATAAATCCTCTGCAGAAAAGAACGCCATTTATTTTCAGCACCAACAGCTAAATTATATGAAGTTACATAAAGTGTACAAAAGGTATATAAAGTTCCCCTTGAGAAAGACACTCTTATTACTAACTACTGACTAAAAGGAACAGAAGATTCTTGCCAATAATTAAAGGAAACTGATAGGCAAATCAAATGCCCAAAAAAGAAAATTAAAAAAGGCATCTTATCACTACCTCTAAAATATCCCCATTCATGAATGTTCTTGTTATATCTAGAAACCATCTGAGAGCCAGTATTAGTGGTAGAATACTGCCATGAAGATTAGATAAGACAGAGCAATTAAAAGCTTCATCACTGCAGATAAAGTCTGAGACTCTAGAAAACCAACAACATTGCAGAATGAAAACTAAAAACTCGAAAGGAGAAATCATTTTGAAAACTAAATAAAGAGTTTTTAATTTCCTAAGTATAACACTCATGACATGAGAGGCGAGTCTGAGGGGAAATACAATTTTCCCTTCTGTTGAAAATTCTATTAAGGTTAAATTTGGAAAAGGGAAAGAAACCAGAGATGTATGGAGAAAGGAAACACATTTATCTCTTCTTAATCTGTGTCAATTGAGACCATAGATTATATAAAGCTCCATAATTACACACTGGGTGGTATCCCATTTCTTGTGATATGAAAAAGAAATGATGCAGAATCATGGAAGCTCATGACTGGAAATAATTTTTATATCTAATTTTGCTTCCATACATCATCCCTGCCAAGGTGCTGTTGATTTGATTTGTGGGTGGGGAGCAAAGAACTGCCACAAGAGAACAAATTCTGCATAAGCTACTATCAGAACAAATGTACTTAAGTGCCACTGCCCTGAAAGGAAATATTCAAAAGGAAGATGGATTAGACAGGAGTCCTTTTCTAACTGAGTTTTTTACTTTATAGGGAGCTAACATAAAACACAACCTGACTGAAGGCAAAGAAGACAAATGAATGCCACAGGAGCAATGCAAACAAAGTGCCACCCAAATACTCATCAGTCGGCAAAGATCCTTTCTGGTCAGGTGCTGAAAGCAGGGCTCCTCAGGAAGACAAGATGAGTGCTGCCACCCAGAATGGCAAGAGTCCTAGGGATGAACATAGTTAACAGGCTACAATGTGACAGAAGAAAATGTAAATCAAGCCATTTATCCAAAAGCTCAAAGAAGGGGAGAAAGATGACTACTATATGAAAAATGCCACTTAGGTACATGGAAAAACAGTTCCAAGTTTAAAGATTACCAATCCTATTTGGTATACTTGAAAGAAACAATAGATGGTTCTTTATATGGAGTACTGCAACTGGGACTCTGTCTAAATATAAAGTTTGTACCTAGAGCCACCATGTTTCAAGATCATTCCCTAAGAATCAGAAATGGCAACAAAATGAAACTAGTTTTCCCATAGGGATTACTCTTATTTTCTGCTGTGTGGTGTTTTATTTAGGGTGAGAACTTTCAGGGATGCAACCCGGAATGTCTCTAAACTGGAACATTCCTACAGTCATCAAAGACCCTTGCTACTATTTTAAGTAAACAATCCACATATCACATTTTTTTAAATGAAAAGGACAATACTCATAAGTCTCTCAATGAGGTCACTCCTAGTGAATCTCCCCATTTAAAATATCAAAGAATGATATAAACAATGTCATGTCTTTCATCAGAAGATCCATACAACTGGCTGGAAGTAGAACCCCTGGGGGAACCTTCAGGCATAGAATATAGGAAAAGCAGGAAATGGATGGCCCAGAAGTTGCAAAAAAGAAAAAAAAGGGGAGAAAAAAAAAGCACATAATGAACATAATACTCTGCTTTTTTAGAGTAAAAACAGCACAAATGATTAGGTAAAATACACAAAAAATCAACTTTAAATATGCATGCCTGAGTTACTATCTCAGACTTAATTTACAGGATTAACTCTAATGTCCATGAATCCTTCCCTTTTGAAGCAGTAAAACTAAAAATTGTCAGGTTTTCACCATGACAACCTTTATGATGTGTAGAGCCTTCTGGAACTTGATGTGAGGGATAGCAACCACAACCAGTTCAGTTCTGTTTCAGAAAGTCTCCTGACTTTCTATGCTGTGCCAGGTCCAAGGCGTGTTAGGAGCACAGGGCCTGGCAGAGAGGTCAGGTTAACTCTACAAAGACCCCAAGAAATCAGTCATTTAAATCTACACTGCTGAAAAACCCATCAAAAGTAAGAATATAACACCTGTCAAACTTTTACTTACGCTTCTGGCCCAACATTCTGGTGATACCTCTGCAAGTTTATAGTAGACATATACAGGGTCACCTTTTTTAAAATTCACAAAAAGACAATCTGGGCCTCTGAAATCTTCAAGAGCTTCACCTCGATACATTAACACTGTATATGAACATTTAAAAAAAGAAAAACAAACATTAGGATTTGATTTTTCACAGTCCATACTGACTCATCAGGAAATATGAATCCCACTATGAACAAAAATCAAGTTTTTCCAGTACTCTCTGGAATCACTTTTAATTCACCTGCTCAAAGTATCTAAAATCCTTAGAGATTTTATTGCTATAAAATACAATATTCCCTGCAATTAGACAAGGGAAAAGGAAGCTTCTCTATTTTTCTCTGTGCTGAGAAATAAAAACCAAAGTGGCTACCACCAACCATGGCTGGTTTCAGTGAAACTCTTGGTTCTTGCAGGCCTCAATTTTTTTCTGTTTCATAATCATAAAAAGCTTCATTTTGCAAATATGTAAATCCAAGTGTAGACACGGACAGGCTTAAGTATGGCTTCATGCAGAGGTAATAGGGAAGAGGGAAGAATATCCAGGAACCCCCAAGGGGTTAATTAACTTGAACTAACCACTAAAAGACATTACCTTTAAGTGGCTGCAAGTGCTACCATGCAGCCGTAAACACTGTAAATTTCATTTGCAGCAGAGTTGCTGTCTCTGTGTTCAGGATCTGGGTAAATTACCAGGAAATGTATTTTCTCTGAGCAAATATTGTTGACTATATTCAACATTGTTTCAAAACATTCTCATTCGTATTTTTTTTAATAAACAAAATCAAAAGTGGGTATCCTATCTGACAAGGAACAAGTTTAACCATGAGAAAAGGTCAGGCAATACCTTCATGCTTAAAATGCAGGACTAGAATCACAATTGATCTAGAAACTGGTAGAAGCAACATTTTTCTTTTGGTTGACCAAATACACAGTTTCTGATTTAAGATGAAATGGACAATAGATGTATGTAAAAATCACAAAGAATAAATGGAAATAACACTTTTTCTAAAAGCCAATTAGCAGTAAAATACACAAGAATGTGTGTTTTATAAAAATATATGTCTGAGGAACAAACACAGATTTGGAGAGGGTAACTTGTTTTTTTTTTTTGAAGCTAAAATAGGACTATTTTCAGAACTGTCAGCATCCTAATTCATATATAATTAAGAGGCCAAGTTGAAGGTGAGAGACACTTTAAGGTGGGGAATTCTCATCACAAGTGGAAATGGCAATGTTTCTCTTGTTCCCCCTTAGGTCATAGAGGATTTACAAATCAGTAATATATTAGGTGACAACATAATGCATACTATGGAGCACCTATTTAGTTCTTTTTTTTTTTTTTTTTTTTTTTGGAGCACTTATTTGGAAGGCACACAAAAGGACACCTGACATCCACACCTCACTACTTCCTACAACACAACACAGACCCACCTGTTGTGTTTGGTCACATCTGTTTGGACATAGGCCATTTCTCAAGTTATGTTACCCCACTGAACCTTACCAACACCATGTCTTAGTACTGAGGAAGCATCAGTGATGATATTGTCCAGGTAGCCCATGTAGGATAGCGCTCGATAGCAAAGAATAGCAAACATTTTACCATGCTGGAAGCCTGATTTTGTTCACCCAAAACTGAAAGGAAATATCATGGCAGCTGCTTTGCTTTTCTGAGTGTTTATTTACTCCAGCCTTAGGGTTACCTCTAGGAACTGCTTAACATATATTGGAGACATCTTATTTCTTTATTGGAGTGGAACAAACAATTCAAATTATAAAATTTGTTTTTGGTAACACCAATTTAGGCATAAAGAGCTCAATGGTAAACTTCTTGGCCTTTTTAGCATGAATATTTTAAAATATGTACTGCTTACAATTTATGGACAACAGGGTCATCAAGTTACAAGGTTACTAGAAACCAAGCGGGAGGCCATAAGAAGTATTCTGGGCCAGTAAATATACAGAGGAAAGAGGTTCCAACAACACTAGCGACTGAGTCTAAAACTGAATTGGCTTATAAAAATCTTGGAGTATTTATTATTGTTATTGCAACAAACCTCTTCATCTGAATCTGAATGGCTACATCCTCCCCACCGCCCACCTCCAATCCAGGACTGGGAAGCAATTCTGTCCGCTTCCTGTGCACAGAAGAGGCTGCAGTTCCCAGGTGGCTGGTGCAGATCCTTGGCCTCTTTCAAAAGCAAAAGATTATTGGCCCACCTGCTACCCTACCTCAAATATGAAGGGAGGTTTCTATGCACAGAAATGACAGGACTGAAGCAGAGTCAGGGCCGAGACCTCGGAACACATTGCGTGCCTGGACTCGGTGCTCTTCCCAAGCCTAAACTCTAGTCCCTGTTAAAAGGCAAAACCAGCCCAATCCCCAGTGCAGCAAAAGGACGAAGGGGCCAGTGAGCCTTTCCCAAGGAGCCCCACCATCAACCTGCCGCTGGGATTAGGGCCACCGAGCCCTGGAGAGCATCTGCCCTGATACCTCACTGGCCCAGGTCCCTGTGGCGGGGGCAGAAAAGCGCTCTGATACAGCGTGGGGAGCCCCCGGGCACGCGGCACGCAACCCCATCACCCACTGAGATCCTAGGCGAATCCTGGAAGGGAATAAACTGAGAGCTGTCCCTGGGGAATCGTGTTTCCCAACCCCCACCTCACTCAGTAGAGAAAAATAAAACGCTGGCAACAAGTGGGAGTCGAGTGGCCGGGGCGCCGGCAGAGCCGGAGGGGACACACGCAGGGTCCCGAGGCTCTGTCACTCCTGCGCCCCACCCGTCTTCCAGCGACCCCCTAGCCCAGCCCGCGGGGCTGGGGACCACAGGATTGGAGCCCCATGCAGCCCCGAAGAGCCACCGCGGAGACCCCGGGCTGCCCGCCCGCCTGTGCACTCACTGCTGCATTGGTCGTCTGCACAGAGTTTGTGCTTCGAGAAGCGCCGGCCGGTGCTCGGGTCCGGTTGGCCCGGCACTCGCCAGGTCGGACAGAGCACGAACAGCCAGAAGAGCAGCCCCGGCGCCTCAGCCATGTTGTGGTCACCTCGGGGAGCTGGTGACGCTCCCCGAGGTGAGGGTGGGCCTCAGGGGGCGGGTGGGTAGCGAGGCGCGGAGGGGTGGCGCCTGGGAAGGCTTAAGCCTTTCCCAGGTGACTCGTCAGCAGGGATATCTGGGGGTCGATGCACAGACTCTACTGGAGAACGCAGGGAGCCAGAGCTCCGTCCTTCTCTAGTGGAGACCTTCTCCTCAACTGAAGACCTTCTCCTCCAGTCGTTGCCGGGGCAACTAGGACTCTCTTTCTCCTCCAATCACCTGCCTTTGCTTCTGTGACCTCACAAGCGACCCTCTGCATGATTCCAGTCATCACCCACCCATCCCCCCCCACTCCGCCAACCAGTCCTTTCTGGCTTTCCTCAACGTCTCATTTCTGGTCCATCCTGAACTAGCCTACTCCACTTCACCATCACTCCCATCCCCCATTCCTGGTTGGGTACCTCCTTTTCTGAACTACCAAATCCCACTCATGACTTGTCACAGCTAGTCTATGGTTCCAGGCTCCCTCCCCTTCAAACTCCTAGAGGTTCCTTGAAGCCCCACCCCAAGATCCCTCTGATTAGGAAAGGGGAAGGTGAATGGAACTGTGAGTGAGGGTGTAAACTGGAGACAATGAATGGCCTGCTTTTTTTTAAGGCGGGGACAGGTGAGGGCAGAGAGATGGACAGTAGTCTTGGGGCTAAGATCTTGAGATTCTTATCTTTATCCAGAAGGGAAGAAATCATTTAATTCAACAGCATATTTTTAACTTTCATTTTGTGCTACCATTCATGCCAGACGCTGGACAAAGCCCTAGCATGGTGTGGGAGTGGATGAAAATCAAAAGACAAGATATCTGGTCCTGGTCCGAAAAAGTCCACAACTTAGTGGGAACCAACTGACAAAACCGATTGTCAGAGAAGAAAGCTAGTAGCTAACATTTCTTGAACGCTTTATGTCCAGTTGTTATTCTGAAGGTTTTATACATATCAATTCATTTGATCTTCATAACAATAGTACCTTACAGTAGTAGTAGGTCCTATTCCAATCCTTATTTTAGAGTAAATTGAGGCAGTCACACATCCAGTGAGTAACGGAGCTAAGTTTCAAACCCAAGGAGTAGACTCCTTTTCATCACAACCTATCAACTAACAAGCAAATGTTGTACTTTCTGACAAGAGGAGCAAAATCTGATTTAAATCATAATATAGCTGAATTACTGATATGTACAGTTAAGGGGGGGGAAGGCACAAGCTAGCCAGCCCAAGAAAGAGTGTCTGCAATGCTCCCATCCTTGGTGGAGCCATTCTCATTTGTCTGTGACCAAGGGCTTGTTACTATAGTCTCTGCTAAAGTTATTCATCAACCTCCAACAATGAACCCATCAGTTGTTTCCCCAAATTAACTCAATCTTTAAAACTCAGAGAAAAGAATGTAGTCCACCATGTTCATAATGTTAAATAAAGAAAACGTTGGAAAAAAGGTGTGCACAAACATTTGTCTACAGGGGCCATGAGAGGTCCCCTTTGGTCCAGTGTACTTCTGCGCTTTCTGGAGAACCAGTGGATCATAGAAACTGTCTGAGTCATTCTTCATTTCTTTTCTACCATGTATTTATTATGTTATAAAATGTATCTAGTAGGCATCTCTAATAACATGTTGAAAACTGAATTCATTTTTCTCTCAAAATCTGCTCCTTTCAGTCTTCCCTATCTCAGAAATAAGAACGACAATTTAATTCCCATTACCCAGGTGCTCAAAGCCCAAAACTTACAAACCATCTTTGATCTCTTTTCTCTCACATTCCAACTCCAGTCCATTCGACAATATTATGTCTTTATTTTTATAATTTTATTGAGATATAGTTGACCTACAATAAATTGCACATGTTTAAGGTGTACAATTTGATAAGTTTTGACATGAATATACCCATGAGACTATCACCAAAATCAAGAGTCTTTCATCTTCTTTGTAATCCCTCCCCTCTCCTTTTCTGTCTCCAAACATCTCCTGTCATTATAGATTGTTTTGCATTTTCTAGAATTTGATATAAATTATACAGCATTTTATTTATTTATTTTTCTGACTTCCTTCTTTCCAAATAAGCATTTGAAACATGCCCAGAATCTGACCACTCCTCTGCATCTGCTAAGCCAATATACAGGCCAAACCCACATCATAAGTCACCTGAATGATTCCCATAGCCTTCTTCTGTCCTTGCTTCTGCCCTCATTTTCCCCAATATCTATTGTCCTGATGGCAACTAGAGTGATATTTTTAAATATAAATTTGATTGTGTCTCTCTGCTGAAAATCTTCCTATAGCTTCCCATTTCCAAATAAAAGGCAATGACTTTAGCCAGGCCTGGTCGTACTCATCTGTAATCCCAGCAGCTCAGGAGGCTCTCAGGAGGATCCTGAGTTCAAAGCCAGCCTCAGAAATGTAGCGAGTCCCTAAGCAACTCAGTGAGACCCTATCTCTAAATAAAATATTTTAAAAAAACACAGTGCCCCTGGGGGTTCAATCTCTGGTATCAGGAAAAAAAAAAAAAGGAAAAAAAGCCATGACTTTATTATGGACTGCCCTGCCTTATTATGGACTGCTCTTATTCAATGTGACTCCCCTCATCCTTTTCTCCCCATTTCCTAACATTCTTCAATTGCTCTGTTAGTTCCATTTAAATACACCAAGCCCACCCCTGCGCTTCAGAGCATTTACACTTGCAACTTTGCCTCAACCTTAACTCCCCAAATCATCTGACTAGCTAACTACCCCCTCACTTTATCATGTCTCTGTAACAGTGGCATTTCATGTGATAAAGGCCTTCCCTGGCCACCCTACACAAAATAGAGCCTCTTGCCATGACTATCAAGCCCATCACCTTGCCTTTCTTTCTCTTCAGACTTGCCTTACCACTTTAGACTTCTCTTACTACTTGCCTTACATTTTTTATCTACTCGACTGCTCCAACCCAACCTCAAACACAATTTCCAACACGAGCAGGAAATTAGTTGTTTTGTTCACTACTGTTACATCAGTGACTAGGGAAATGCCTAGAATGTATGAGAGAGTTAACAAATGATTTGTTGGATAAACTCATGGTTCCAATGATATTATAAATATACTACACTATTAACCTAAACACATATATTAACTATTAAGCCCCCGTATATAAATAGTACTGAGAGGAAATAAGCTATGAGAACAAGGCATTTAAGGTCCACCTCTCAGCAGCATGCATCCTCAACTCCAGGAATGTACCCCTGAATGTGTTTGTTGTTGAATAAAAACATAGTTGTTGTGGAGAGTAGTTGTTTGGTTACATGATACTGGAATATTTAAGCAGATCTTTAAAAACTAGTTTTAATTTTTTTCTTATTTTTCTTATTATAGAATATGGTATGTTGTAGAATTTTTTTTATTATAGAATAGAAATTAATGACAATTCATTGGTGGAAAAATCAGAATAGCAAAATGATCTAATTGTATATTATCTTCTTGATATTTACTTTGACTCATAATCAGATATAATTTTATATGCATAGTCAGTGCTTCCAGTTACTGAAGAACTAGCTGCTTAGTTTGTAGAGTTTTCAATATTTTGATTTATCAGCATTATTTTTTAAACTTATTGCCTTAAAGACATATTAACTAGTCTGGTGGATAATGAGAAGAAAATTTCTCAACTGGCCAGAATAAGGTAGTGGTAGTTCTTTCTACCAGGATACATACAATTAGTGGATGAATCAGCATTCACTTTTACTTATAGCATTTAAATATGTGGCACTGATGTTTAATATAAGGTTATGTTAAAAACCTTCAGAAAAGTAACAGGATAGAATGTGGTGGTGATTGTTGGCATGGAGATAAATAATCTCAAGTGCATTATTCTTTAATACCTCAAAGGGAATTCTTATGGGGTAAGAGTTGAGTAATTGTTAAAGGTAAATGTATCCAGTTTGGGTGGAGGGGACATAAAATTCTAAGATATGAAGGGTTCCTAATGTCAGAGTACAATCTAAATGAGACAAGAAAAACATATCTGAAACAAATAATTGGCAGCATAATAACATACACCATTGGAAACTTGTGAAGGCACTTGCCTAGGAGCATTCAGAAGGCCTAACGCTGCTGTTACCAGGAAGAACCTCATCTATTGTAAATGATGTGCCAGAGAATAGTGTTAAACATTTATGGAGGACTAAACCTCTCCGAGAGGGGCAACATATTTACCCTTGCATATGAAACATTGGAAAAAAAGTGGACAAAATACAAACAACAACATTTCTCAGATATTAGATAATAAGCAGCATAAGCGTGACCTCTAAGATAAAGTTAAGCATGAGAGATGAGTGCTAGGATTATCCCAATTTACTCCCTGGAAAGAATTTTTCAGGTCACATCCAGAGAAGGGAAATTCAAATAGAAAATCTCCTGAGTTGAAGAGATGGATTTCAAAGTCTGAAGAGACCAATGCAGCTAGAAGTCACAGAGCAGAATAAAGGAGAAAGTAGAGAACTGCAGAGGGAGGGAGAGTGTGTACATGCACTAGCTCTCTAGACATCCATGGAGGGTTCCCCTGAAGTCTGTGGTTAAGTAACAATGGGTGCACATGTAAGGCCAGAGAAAGAACCTTCAGAAAGGAACAGGATAGAAGGTGGTGGTGATTGTTGGCATGGAGATCAATTTTTGTAATCATCAGCTGGAATGGAAAATCTGTAATAAAAGGGCATCAAGTAACACATTCAGTAAAAGGCAAAAATTAGCCCAAGATTGAAGGTAACTCCTGTCTAGCAGAATCTTAAAAAGACAAAAATGTTTCCAAGATAGTGCAGAAAAAAGCTGTACACAGCTCAAGAATATTTAAAAGAATACAAAATATGTTTCCAAGATAGTTCAGCAAAAAGCTGTACACAGCTCAAGAATATTTAAAAGAATACAAAATATCCAATACTCAACAAGGTAAATTCACAATATTTGGAATCCAATAAAAATGTATGAGGCATGCAGAGAGGTAGGAAAATATAACCCATGTGGAAAAGAAAATTAATAGAAATGATCATTAATTACACTGTGATAGAGTTATTATACAAGGACATTAATACAGTTGTATACCATATGTTCAAGATGCTATGGAAAAGCATAAGCATTTAAAGGAGAAAAAAGAAGATATAAAAATGTCTAATTCAAGCTCAGATAAAACAATGGCTAAGGTGAAAATTACACTGAATGAGATTAACAGCAGATTCGACATTGAAGAAGTCAATATCGGCAAACTGAATATGCAGTGATAAAGACTCTCCAAAATCAAACACGGAGAAAGAGACTGAACTGAACAGAGCATCAGTATGCACAGCTTCAACCAGTCCAATATATGTGTTATGCTAGTTCCAAAAAGAGGTGAGAAAAACACATTTGAAGAAATAATAAATAAAAATGTTCTATATCTGATGAACACTCAGATTCAAAAAGCTCAATAAATAAGAAAAATGATAAAGATAACACAAATATACACTAAATGCTTAAAACCAGTGCTAAGAAAAAAATTGAAAAGCATCTACAGAAATCAGATAGCATTATGTACAAAGGAGTGAAAGTAAAATGTCAAAATTCATTCAAGAACCATGCAAACCAGAAAACAGTACATCAGCATTTTCAAGTTCTGAAAGAAAAAAAACACTGACATCCTAGAATTGCATTCCAAATGAAAATATATTTCAAAATGATGTAGTCTTTAATGCAAAAGAATTAAGTTAAACGCTACCCCACATAAAAATTACCTCAAAATGGACCACAGACATAAATGTAAGAACTCAAAATGGACAACACATATATATGTAAGAACCAAAACTAAATGTAAGAAAGCATAGGTAAATCTTGGAGTAGACAATGACTTTGTAGTTAAGACACCAAAGGCCCAAGCACCAAAATAAAAAATAATAAAGTAATGAACTTCATCAAATTTAAAACTTTTAAAGGCTACCATCGAAGAAAGTGAAAACACAATCATAGAAGAAAATATTTACAATTCATGTAGTTAGAATATAACTACCTAGAATATATAAGCAATTCTTATTGTTCAATATGAAAAGACAAATGGCAAGAAATTAGAATAGACATTTCTCCAAAGAAAATAGGCAAAAGCCAATAAGCAAATGAAAGGATACCCAGCACCATTAGGGAAATGTACAACCTCAGTGAGATACTACTTCACATCTATTAAGATGGTTATAATAAAAAAGATAATAATAAGTTGGCAAGGATGTGACTCAATGGGATCCCTCACACACTACTGGTAGGAATAGACTACAGACCTAAATGTAGCAGCTAAACCTATACAACTTCTGGAAGAAAATATAAAAAGCTGTTTGGCAGAGACTTTTAAAACTAACTAGCTCTCTCAGTGGTGGTATGCCCCTGAATTCAATCCCCAGTACCAAAAACAACAACAACAACAAACTTTGTCTATTCTATATTCATTGTTATGGAAATGGAAAGATAAGCTGACAGACTAGGACAAAGTATTGGCAAAACATATCTCTCTCAAGAGAATGATATCTAGGATATACAAATGATTTTTGCATCTTATTAATAAGAAAAATGACCCAATTTGAAAAGATGGGCAGAAGATTTTTTTCTTCACCAAAGTAGATACAAATATGGTGAATGTGCACATGAAAGGATATCCAACATAAGTTGAAATGTAAATCAAAACTGCAATGTTATTACACATACAGTAAGATGGACAAAATTTAAGACTGATCATAACAAATGTTGACAAAGATGAAGACTATGGTATCTCTCTTAGAACTGCAGAGTATAACATGTAGTACAAACAATGGCACAAACTGTTAGAAAACTGTTTGGCAGTTGCTTTAAAAATTAAATCACATCTGTCGAGATATTTACTCCAGAGAAATAAAAGCATACATCCACACTGAGACTTGTGCACAACTATTCATGGTGGTTTTATTTGTAATAGTCAAAAAATCCCCAATGTTGGACTGTGGGAACATGTCTGTCTTACATGCCTCAGAACCCTTATACTCATATTAAACATATAGTAGGCATTTGATTACTAACTATTCCATGAATGTAGAGATTGATTTTTTTTTACTGTTAATAGAGCTTCTCTTTTATTAAATATAACAGACAAAAGAAAATCACGTATAGCACAATGAATTATCACAAAGTAAACATATCCACTAAACCCTAACCCAGGTCAAGAAATTGGACATCAAATGCACCTTCATGAGCCCTCTCTCATTGCTCCCCTAATTATTCCCTCCGCTCCCCCAGAGTTAGGCAGTATTTTAACTTCTAATAACAAGGATTAGTTTTGCCTGTTTTGTTACTTTATACAGTGCAATCATACACATGTGTTCTTCGGTGTGTGGCTTTTTTAGCTCCATATGTATTTTTATAAGACTTATCGAAGTTGTTGAATGTGAATGTACTTCTTATTTTCATTGCTTAATAATTTTCCACTGTATAAATATAACCTGGTTTACTTAAAAAAAATCCCCAATGTATATCAATAGGAAAATAGATAATAAATTTTGGAAACATACTTAGCAAGAATAAAGAACTATTGATAATAGCAAAAACAGGGAGATTCTGAATGAAATAAACTAGACAAAAAGTAATATGCATTGAAAATTCTTTTTTTTTTTGTACTCCCTAGTACAAATATCCAGGGGTGCTCTACTGCTGAGCTACATCCCCAGCCCTTTTATTTTATTTATTCATTTATTATTAATTTTTTTTTTGCTATCAGAGATGGAACTCTTGGGAACTCAACCACTGAGCCACAGCCCCAGCCCTCTTTTGTATTTTATTTAGAGATAGGTCCCACTGAGTTACTCAGGGCCTCGTTAAATTACTAAGGTTGGCTTTGAACTCCCAATTCTCCTGTTTCACCATTCTGAGCCGCTGGGATTACAGGTGTGTGCCACCATGCCCAGATTAGTTTTTATTTTGAAACAGAGTCTGGCTCAGTTCCCCAAGTTTACCTCAAACTTGCGATCCTCCAGCCTCAGCCTCCTGAATATCTGGGATTACAGACTCTGCCACCACCTCCCAGCAGATCCAGTTATATTTAAAGGTAGAAAGTTATAAACCAGGTGAATCCTAGTAAAGGTCTTAATAAAAAAATAATAAAAATAAAAGCACTATGCTTGGTCACAATATGGTAAGTCAGAAAACGACAACAAATATCCATTTTCTGTCAGGTTGACCAGAACAGTATCATTTCTCAATGGATTTCAAAGGGTCTCCTTCCTTCTTTCCCTGCCCTCCCTCCCTCCCTCCCTTCCTCTCTGAGTTTTGGTGTGTGTGTGTGTGTGTGTGTGTACATCATCTTCTGTGCCAGTGTAAGAGGTTTAGGCAATGGATCAACCTTTACACCTGTGCCTAAGGACCCCAATCTTGGATCTATCTCCAAGGGTGGAGGTGATTCTAGCTCCTCATTATAATCTCCAGAGTGGGAACTCCTAAAAAAATAAATAGGTCTTTCTTGGTAACACCACTTTCCTCCTTGGTAAGAGTTAGTGTAATGGGAGGGTGGCAAGGGCCCTACCCTGCCGCAAAATAAATGCTAAAATGTATTTTGGTACAAATTGTAAGAGATGAGCTAGACCTGGGTAAGTACATAGGATTCAGATTCTAAAAAGAGAATAAAAGGCCGACCTCCACCACCCCAAGGCCACCCCCCCCCCCGCCGACCCCCCCCCAAGGCCACCACCCCCCGCCGACCCCCCCCCCCCCCCCCCCCCCCCCCCCCGCCTTACCTTGTGGTAACAACGAAGCGGCCTCGGCCTGTTCCCGGCCGAGGCCGCCACCCTGGCTGCCACCCCCACGCAGACCCCCAACCCCCCGCCGCTGCCTTACCTCACGGGAATAACCAAGCGGCCAACAAGGCCCTAATGGCCGGGAAGGAGGCCGAGGCGGCCGCAGCCACCCTGACTGCCACCCCCATGCGGACCCCGACACCAACGCCGACGCCGACCCACCCCCCGCCGACCCTGCCGACCTCGCCCCCAGCCGACCCGGACCGCCCCGCCGACCCCCCCCCCCCCGCGCCGACGCTGACCCCCACCCCCCCACCGCCGACCCACCCCCCCACCGCCGACCCACCCCCCCCACCGCCGCTGCCTTACTTCGCGGGAATAACCAAGCCGCGAACAAGGCCGTGGCGGCCGGGAACGAGGCCGAGGCGGCCACAGTCACCCTGGCTGCCACCCCCATGCCGACCCCGACGCCGAGGACGACACCGACCCCGCCGACCGCGCCCCCCGCCGACCCGGAACCCTCCCCGCCGACCCCCCCGCCGCCGACCCCCACCACCCAAAGCCGACTCCCCCCCCCCCCCCCGCCGCTGCCTTACCTTGCGAACAAGGCCTTGGCGGCCGGGAAGGGGCCCGAGGCCGCCACCCTGGCTGCCACCCCCACGCCGACCCCCCGCCACTGCCTTACCTCATGGGAGTAACCAAGCGGCGAACAAGGCCCTGGCGGCCAGGAACGAGGCCGAGGCGGCCGCAGCCACCCTGGCTGCCACCCCCATGCCGACCCCGACGCCGACCCCGCCGTCAGCGCCCCACGCCGACCGCTGACCCCCCTCCCGCCGACCCCCCCCCGCCGAAGCCGACCCCCCCCAAGCCGACTCCCCCACCCCCACCCCCGCCGCTGCCTTACCTTGCGAACAAGGCCTTGGCGGCCGGGAAGGGGCCCGAGGCCGCCACCCTGGCTGCCACCCCCACGCCGACCCCCCGCCACTGCCTTACCTCATGGGAGTAACCAAGCGGCGAACAAGGCCCTGGCGGCCGGGAACGAGGCCGAGGCGGCCGCAGCCACCCTGGCTGCCACCCCCATGCCGACTCCGACGCCGACCCCGCCCCCCGAGGACCGCGCCCCCCGCCGACACCCCCCTGCCGCCGACGCCGACCCCCCCACCCCAAGCCGACTCCCCAAACGCCGACCCCCCCCCCTTACCTCGTGGGAATAACGAAGCGGCGGCGGCCGGGAACGAGGCCGAGGCCGCCACCCTGGCTGCCACCCCCACGCCGCTGCCTTACCTCATGGGAGTAACCAAGCGGCGAACAAGGCCCTGGCGGCCAGGAACGAGGCCGAGGCGGCCGCAGCCACCCTGGCTGCCACCCCCATGCCGACCCCGACGCCGACCCCGCCGTCAGCGCCCCACGCCGACCGCTGACCCCCCTCCCGCCGACCCCCCCCGCCGAAGCCGACCCCCCCCAAGCCGACTCCCCCACCCCCACCCCCGCCGCTGCCTTACCTTGTGGTAATAACGAAGCGGCCCCGGCCAGGAAGGAGCCCGAGGCCGCCACCCTGGCTGCCACCCCCACGCCGACCCCCCCCCCGCCGCTGCCTTACCTCATGGGAGTAACCAAGTCGCGAACAAGGCCCTGGCGGCCAGGAACGAGACCCAGGCGGCCGCAGCCACCCTGGCTGCCACCCCCATGCCGACTCCGACGCCGACCCCGCCCCCCCGACCCGGACCCCTCCCCGCCGACCCCCACAACCCAAAGCCGATTCCCCCCCCCCCGCCGCTGCCTTACCTTGCGAACAAGGCCTTGGTGGCCGGGAACGAGGCCGAGGCAGCCGCAGCCACCCTGGCTGCCACCGCCATGCCGACCCCGACGCCGACCCCGCCGTCAGCGCCCCACGCCACGCCGACCGCTGACCCCCCTCCCGCCGACCCCCCCCGAAGCCGACTCCCCCACCGCCGACCCCCCCCCCCGCCGCTGCCTTACCTTGCGGTAATAACGAAGCGGCCCCGGCCGGGAAGGAGCCCGAGGCCGTCACCCTGGCTGCCACCCCCACGCCGACCCCCCGCCGCTGCCTTACCTCATGGGAGTAACCAAGCGGCGAACAAGGCCCTGGCGGCCAGGAACGAGGCCGAGGCGGCCGCAGCCACCCTGGCTGCCACCCCCATGCCGACTCCGACGCCGACCCCACCCCCCGAGGACCGCGCCCCCCGCCGACCCCCCCCCCCCGCCGCCGACGCCGACCCCCCCACCCCAAGCCGACTCCCCAACCGCCGACCCCCCGCCCTTACCTCGCGGGAATAACGAAGCGGCGGCGGCCCGAGGCCGCCACCCTGGCTGCCACCCCCACGCCGACCCCCCGCCGCTGCCTTACCTCATGGGAGTAACCAAGCAGCGAACAAGGCCCTGGCGGCCAGGAACGAGGCCGAGGCCGCCACCCTGGCTGCCACCCCCACGCAGACCCCCAACCCCCCGCCGCTGCCTTACCTCGCAGGAATAACCAAGCGGCGAACAAGGCTGTGGTGGCCGGGAACGAGGCCGAGGCGGCCGCAGCCACCCTGGCTGCCACCCCCATGTCGACCCCGACACCGACGCAGACCCGCCCCCCGCCGAACGCGCCCCGGGCGAACGAGGCCTAGGCTGGATTAGCCGGCTTCAGAGGTCCCTGAGAAATGGCAGCCGGAGAGCAGTACCTCAGGGAGGCTGGAGAGCACAATGCGCATGCGCCCGCGCGCAAGTTCCAAAGAGCTGGACCAGATATTAATCTCTAATCATTTCCAGTCCGTGAGCTCTCTCCCGGCCGACTGGGTGTCAGAATCACTTACAGCCGGGGCTTCATCCCACGAGCCGCCTGCTCGGTCCTGTGTCAAGTGCTAATTCAATAAGCGAGCCGATCTGGAGGGCTCCGGGGCTGTCCTCTGGGACACTGGCACCCCACAGCCATGCCCAGGGCCACATGCAGGGCTGCCCAGTCCCCACCCCTCCAGCTCCCCGTCCACAAGGGATGCCTCCGCAGCCCCCTGAGGGACAGTTTCCTATGGTGGGGCACCTTCTCAGTTCCCGGGGATCTCGCTGGGCCGTCAGTGTTTTGTCCAAGGTCAGGGGTCATCGGCTGAACAATCTTTCCCTGAGTTAGGCTTAAGGTCAAGTTCAAGTCTGTGGGAGTTGAGGTTTGGATGTCACGATTCCCCTCCTGTGTATGTTACAGTCCCCAGGGTTGGGGAATGTCCCCGACTATGTCAGACACTCAAGTTGGAATATTAACCCCAGAAGTCATGTGTCAATGGAGGCTGGGGTCAGCCTTCAGGAGGTCATTAGGACCAGATGAGTCCCCTAGGATGACATTAGTGGCTTTATACGAAGAGGTAAAGAGACCCCAGCTAGCCTGCTTGCTCTGTGTCACCACACAATGTCCTCCACCAGGTCCAAGGCCCTCACCTGATGCTGGCACCATGCATAGGACTCTCCAGCCTCCAAATCCATGAGCCAAATAAACTTCTATTCTTTTTTGATTTTTTTTTTTTGGTACCAGTGATTGAACCCCCAGAGGTCCTTAACCTCTGAGGCCTGGCCTCCCCTCCTCTGCACCCATCAAGGCCTATCCTTCCCACCCCCTTCTCCAGGGATCCTTTCCTGGTGGCCATAAACCTCCCGCCACCCTCCACCACAGGGGCACGGGGACCTGACACTTTCCACTGAACAAACCCGGCACATAGTAAGTGCTCAGTGAACGCCTGTGGCTCCAGTAGGAGTGCCACCTTCTGCATTCGCTTAGTGGAGAAGACAAGGGACGGCCCGAGGTCTCACTCTGGTGAGCAGCCTGACCGCTGGCCACAGCGAAGTCCACGCACACAATGGCTTTTGCGACAGAACTATCTTGGCAAGATGCGTCCTCCCAGCCAGAGGCAGAGCCTGAGCCGGGGAAGTGCCCGTTCCCCAGGGCTCCGGGGCAGGCTGAAGGATGCAGGGTTTACAGCCTAATGTCCTCACTAAGTGCAGGTGACCTGGCGATCAGAGGACACCCATTACACAATCCCGCTGCCACTCCACACCTGCTGCTCTGGGTTCCCCCAGGGCCCCAGGGCCCCTATTCACCCACCTTTGCTCCTGTCCCCCAGGGGAAACTGCCAACGCTCACCTGCACCTGCCATGACCTCTGATCACCCAGAGATGCCAGGAGGGCGTGAGCAGGACACCAGGCTCAGCAGATGCCACCAGAGAGAAGGTCAACGGGCCCGTCATGAGAGGTCCCCTTTGGTCCAGTGTACTTCTGCGCTTTCTGGAGAACCAGTGGATCATAGAGAGAAACTGTCTGAGTCATTCTTCATTTCTTTTCTACCATGTATTTATTATGTTATAAAATGTATCTAGTAGGCATCTCTAATAACATGTTGAAAACTGAATTCATTTTTCTCTCAAAATCTGCTCCTTTCAGTCTTCCCTATCTCAGAAATAAGAACGACAATTTAATTCCCATTACCCAGGTGCTCAAAGCCCAAAACTTACAAACCATCTTTGATCTCTTTTCTCTCACATTCCAACTCCAGTCCATTCGACAATATTATGTCTTTATTTTTATAATTTTATTGAGATATAGTTGACCTACAATAAATTGCACATGTTTAAGGTGTACAATTTGATAAGTTTTGACATGAATATACCCATGAGACTATCACCAAAATCAAGAGTCTTTCATCCTTCTTTGTAATCCCTCCCCCTCTCCTTTTCTGTCTCCAAACATCTCCTGTCATTATAGATTGTTTTGCATTTTCTAGAATTTGATATAAATTATACAGCATTTTATTTATTTATTTTTCTGACTTCCTTCTTTCCAAATAAGCATTTGAAACATGCCCAGAATCTGACCACTCCTCTGCATCTGCTAAGCCAATATACAGGCCAAACCCACATCATAAGTCACCTGAATGATTCCCATAGCCTTCTTCTGTCCTTGCTTCTGCCCTCATTTTCCCCAGTATCTATTGTCCTGATGGCAACTAGAGTGATATTTTTAAATATAAATTTGATTGTGTCTCTCTGCTGAAAATCTTCCTATAGCTTCCCATTTCCAAATAAAAGGCAATGACTTTAGCCAGGCCTGGTCGTACTCATCTGTAATCCCAGCAGCTCAGGAGGCTCTCAGGAGGATCCTGAGTTCAAAGCCAGCCTCAGAAATGTAGCGAGTCCCTAAGCAACTCAGTGAGACCCTATCTCTAAATAAAATATTTTAAAAAGGACTGTGGGTGTTGCTCAGTGTTTAAGTGCCCCTGGGGGTTCAATCTCTGGTATCAGGAAAAAAAAAAGGAAAAAAAGCCATGACTTTATTATGGACTGCCCTGCCTTATTATGGACTGCTCTTATTCAATGTGACTCCCCTCATCCTTTTCTCCCCATTTCCTAACATTCTTCAATTGCTGTTAGTTCCATTTAAATACACCAAGCCCACCCCTGCGCTTCAGAGCATTTACACTTGCAACTTTGCCTCAACCTTAACTCCCCAAATCATCTGACTAGCTAACTACCCCCTCACTTTATCATGTCTCTGTAACAGTGGCATTTCATGTGATAAAGGCCTTCCCTGGCCACCCTACACAAAATAGAGCCTCTTGCCATGACTATCAAGCCCATCACCTTGCCTTTCTTTCTCTTCAGACTTGCCTTACCACTTTAGACTCTCTTACTACTTGCCTTACATTTGTTTATCTACTCGACTGCTCCAACCCAACCTCAAACACAATTTCCAACACGAGCAGGAAATTAGTTGTTTTGTTCACTACTGTTACATCAGTGACTAGGGAAATGCCTAGAATGTATGAGAGAGTTAACAAATGATTTGTTGGATAAACTCATGGTTCCAATGATATTATAAATATACTACACTATTAACCTAAACACATATATTAACTATTAAGCCCCCGTATATAAATAGTACTGAGAGGAAATAAGCTATGAGAACAAGGCATTTAAGGTCCACCTCTCAGCAGCATGCATCCTCAACTCCAGGAATGTACCCCTGAATGTGTTTGTTGTTGAATAAAAACATAGTTGTTGTGGAGAGTAGTTGTTTGGTTACATGATACTGGAATATTTAAGCAGATCTTTAAAAACTAGTTTTAATTTTTTTTTATTTTTCTTATTATAGAATATGGTATGTTGTAGAATTTTTTTTATTATAGAATAGAAATTAATGACAATTCATTGGTGGAAAAATCAGAATAGCAAAATGATCTAATTGCATATTATCTTCTTGATATTTACTTTGACTCATAATCAGATATAATTTTATATGCATAGTCAGTGCTTCCAGTTACTGAAGAACTAGCTGCTTAGTTTGTAGAGTTTTCAATATTTTGATTTATCAGCATTATTTTTTAAACTTATTGCCTTAAAGACATTAACTAGTCTGGTGGATAATGAGAAGAAAATTTCTCAACTGGCCAGAATAAGGTAGTGGTAGTTCTTTCTACCAGGATACATACAATTAGTGGATGAATCAGCATTCACTTTTACTTATAGCATTTAAATATGTGGCACTGATGTTTAATATAAGGTTATGTTAAAAACCTTCAGAAAAGTAACAGGATAGAATGTGGTGGTGATTGTTGGCATGGAGATAAATAATCTCAAGTGCATTATTCTTTAATACCTCAAAGGGAATTCTTATGGGGTAAGAGTTGAGTAATTGTTAAAGGTAAATGTATCCAGTTTGGGTGGAGGGGACATAAAATTCTAAGATATGAAGGGTTCCTAATGTCAGAGTACAATCTAAATGAGACAAAAAAAACATATCTGAAACAAATGATTGGCAGCATAATAACATACACCATTGGAAACTTGTGAAGGCACTTGCCTAGGAGCATTCAGAAGGCCTAACGCTGCTGTTACCAGGAAGAACCTCATCTATTGTAAATGGTGTGCCAGAGAATAGTGTTAAACATTTATGGAGGACTAAACCTCTCCGAGAGGGGCAACATATTTACCCTTGCATATGAAACATTGGGAAAAAAGTGGACAAAATACAAACAACAACAGTTCTCAGATATTAGATAATAAGCAGCATAAGCGTGACCTCTAAGATAAAGTTAAGCATGAGAGATGAGTGCTAGGATTATCCCAATTTACTCCCTGGAAAGAATTTTTCAGGTCACATCCAGAGAAGGGAAATTCAAATAGAAAATCTCCTGAGTTGAAGAGATGGATTTCAAAGTCTGAAGAGACCAATGCAGCTAGAAGTCACAGAGCAGAATAAAGGAGAAAGTAGAGAACTGCAGAGGGAGGGAGAGTGTGTACATGCACTAGCTCTCTAGACATCCATGGAGGGTTCCCCTGAAGTCTGTGGTTAAGTAACAATGGGTGCACATGTAAGGCCAGAGAAAGAACCTTCAGAAAGGAACAGGATAGAAGGTGGTGGTGATTGTTGGCATGGAGATCAATTTTTGTAATCACCAGCTGGAATGGAAAATCTGTAATAAAAGGGCATCAAGTAACACATTCAGTAAAAGGCAAAAATTAGCCCAAGATTGAAGGTAACTCCTGTCTAGCAGAATCTTAAAAAGACAAAAATGTTTCCAAGATAGTGCAGAAAAAAGCTGTACACAGCTCAAGAATATTTAAAAGAATACAAAATATGTTTCCAAGATAGTTCAGCAAAAAGCTGTACACAGCTCAAGAATATTTAAAAGAATACAAAATATCCAATACTCAACAAGGTAAATTCACAATATTTGGAATCCAATAAAAATGTATGAGGCATGCAGAGAGGTAGGAAAATATAACCCATGATTTCCTGATTTAAAAACATAATTTGTAGCCAGTACAATAGTGCATGCCTATAATCCTATCTACTCAGCAGGTTGAGGTAGGAGAATGGTAAGTTTGAGGAGAGCCTGGGCAACTTGGTGAGACTCTGTCTCAAGAAAAACAAAAACAAAACAAACATTAAATGAAACTGCAGATGTAGCTCAGTGGTAGAGCACTTCTCAGTTCAATCCTCAGTGCTGGGGGAGAGGGGGAAGGTCATTCATCACCATACTAAGATACTCCTTAGAGAAAAGTAATTGCAAGAACATTGTTCTCCTCCCTTGGGATATGTTTTTTTTTTTTTCTAGATTGGAATCTAGAAAGACTTTTGTGTGCTTTGTGCTCTCATTATGGTTATGTGGCTCTTTAAATCTTCTTCATGCAATTGGATGTAATATCATAGATTTTTTTTTTTTTTTTTTTTTTTTGGTGGTGCTGGGGATTGAACCCAGAGCCTTGTGCGTAGGAGGCAAGTACTCTTCCAACTGAGCTATATCCCCAACCCCAGTGGATTTTTTTTTCCTTTGGAGGGGAATCTCTTCTCAACACATTTTGTGCCAGATTGTACTTGAGAAAGGGAAGTGATATGTACAGCATGGAACGATATTAGTTTCTAATTTTCCCATTTTTTAAAAAATTTATTTATTTTTAATTCTAATTTGTTATATATGACAGCAGAATGCATTACAATTCATATTACACATATGGAACACAATTTTTCATATCTCTGGTTGTACACAAAGTATAGTCACATCAGTTGTGCCTTTTTTTATTAAGAGAGAGAGAATTTTTTAATATTTATTTTTTAGTTCTCCGCGGACACAACATCTTTGTTTTTGTATGTGGTGCTGAGGATATAAACTAGGGCCCCAGGTATGCCAGGCGAGTGTGCTACCGCTTGAGCCACATCCCCAGCCCCTAGTTGTGTCTTTATATGTGTACTTAGGGTAATGATGGTAATCTCATTCCACTGTCTTTTCTATCTACTATTTAGATGTGTTTGAGAACTTCAAGAAAAATCAGAAAAACTCTTCCCTATTTTCATGAGAGCATGAATTTTTAGCCATATAAAATGTGTCCTGATGGGTTTTGGTTATATTTTTATACCTCATGAAAAGGGAAGAAATTAAATTAATTAATTAAAACAAAAGACGAGATTTAAGACAAATCTCCCTAGTACAAGTAATTCTGGTTTTCCTATATCTCATTCAACATTTTCCTGAATGTACCCAGATACACTTAACATTTCTTCCCTGAGGGATAATTAACACTGTCACATACTTTGACAAGTTTATACATACACACACACACACACACACACACACACAAAAGCCATAATTAAATAATTGCACCTGGAAGTAGCAAGCATAAGGTTTCAAAGGTCTCATGCAATATTAACCCACAAATTCTAAATGTACTTATGATTGTGGAATCCCATTTTTAATTACAACATAAATTAACAAATCTAAATAATACAACTACCATAAAGCTAAAATTCTCATTTATGCAGCTATGAGTTAAATGAAATATAATACCACAATCTATTGCATTTTCTGGCATGAAAGCAAAAACACAATACAAATTTAGGCTTTTCTATCAAAATTACAAGAACTAACCTTCTACCCAGAAGAATCCAAAGACACACAAAAGCATCTGCATTATTTTACATATGAGGTATATGGAAAAAAGTCTTCTCCCCAAAGTAGTAAGAAACAACTTCTGATTTCCTAAGAAACTTGTATTTTACATTTGTTTTTTTCCTGAATCACTTACGCAGCCACAAAGAAACTCAGATATTAAAGAACTAGAGAAGTTAAAAGATGTCCTTTTCAATAGCCAACAGTCACCAAAGACTGTGACAAAAGAAAAAAGATATAAGTATTCCATGTTACTATGCACAAGCAAGCCCAAAGTTTTACTGCTTCACTAGTTAAATCACTAAATGTTAAGCATTATTTCATGAACTTAAATGAAACCTGGTATATAAAGAGAAAAAATACGCGATAAGTGAAACTTACTTTCTATTTCACAGAAATATTATTATTATTTTAGATTATTTTACTCCATCTAAAATAATCCTGTGACCTTGTGGAAACAGTCCTGGGTTAAACACTTAAAGTACATTCCTTTACCAAATGTACCAGTACATTACTGCTCTGAAAGCATTCAATATGTCTACTATGTTCTCTAGATGTATATTCATACACTGGTTTAAGCCATTTGCAGAAAATCAACAGAAACCCTTAAAAACGTTTGACCTGACATGCAACTTTAAGACATGTGAGTTTTAAATTGACAGATCTTTACATCTTTCGTAATGGAAATTATCAGAATATACTCTGAAAGTTCAGTGATTCTTCCACAGAGCAAATTTAACTTGACCTCCTAAATGGTACAAATTTGACACACCATTTAGAAGGCTAAAAGAAATACTGATTTACTTCTTCTCTAAAGCAATACTGTTCAACGAAATTATAATGCAAGTTACACACGTAATTTTGAATTTTCTAATATCTATGCTAAAATGATAAAAAATACAATTTTTAAAACACTTACTAAACATGCCAAATATTATTTCAAGATGTAATAAATATCATTAAAATATTTATTCTTTTACAAATTGTACTAAGTTTTCAAAATCCAGTATGCATTTCACACTTTCAGCATATCATATTTTCAACTAACCACAACAACCTGGTCCATAGTCAGAATGTGGCTAGTGGCTACACTATTGAGCAGTATACTTTTTAAGTAATATTTTGAGATCTGACATACCACTCTGTTTATAATTAGTTCACATTCATGTCTCCTTTTTAAACTGAAACGGCTGCGACTACAAATATAAGCAAAACTGTTAATTCACTGGATAAATCAGGATCAGATCCCCCTTATCTGGGGATGTGGTTAACACACACAATAAGTAGCAAACGGATTATTCCTTATTATGTCTCAAGTAGACTTCAGAGATGGTGCTGATCAACATGAGCAAACACAATTTGTACCAAAAACACAGGTTAAACACCAAAACATTTTTATATCAAATCATAGCACTGCCTTAATTCTAGCATCCCTTCCCCTCTCATTCTTGAGCACATACTTCTATGCAATTTATTTATAATATTGCTCTCTAAATTTGATAAATTTTGTCAACCATACAGTCACCATTCAAAAATAAACAGAACACTATATAAGACACAAATGAAAAAAATCAACCAGCTACTTTTAATACAATTTGTCAACCAATCTTAAATTCTGAGTTCCACTGAATTTGATTCCTCTCACAATTCCAATTAATTTACTGCTAAGAATTTTCCCAAGTCATTAGGATATTTGCTTAAAATGTAAATAATTCCAACTACGTGTTTTCTAGAAAATAACAACTACAACCATAGCTTAGCACATAAAATTTGTCCTTTAGGCAAGTTACTTAATAAATCAAACAGAAACAACTATACTCCTGTTTAATGCTTTTACATTTTGTAACACCATATTCAACAATTTCTAAATTTGGAAAATCAGTTCAGATTGCACACAAGCACTAACTTAAAAACTTAAAACCGTACAGGTTTCTACAAAATACTTGTGAATAAATGTATTCCACAGAAAAACAACAGAAAAATCAACAACACTCAAATAAATCTCAGCAAGAAGCACAAGATCAGTATATTCATAAGTACAGAATATATGATACATGCTAAAGAGTATTTTTCTCCTAATTTAATTTAATTCACCTAGGCAATTTTTGTTTAAAGCACTTGCAAAGCTTTAAGGAAGCAAACATAGCTAGCTAGCCTCTTCTGCTGCACATACATACAAGGATAATACATTAACCTCCTGATATCGTTCCACAATTTAGAAATCAAAATAACAAAATGTGTTTCTTACCTGCAGTTAGGAGAGGATTAAGGGTTATTTCAGCTAGCTCCTTCTGAATTCTGTTAGTGAAATAGGAACAGACAAAAAGGATTTGAGACAGTCTACAGAATAACCAGAAAATCAGAATGCCCTCTACCATCATGCAGGTAAATGCAAGGCTGGTTTTGCCTTCAGTAATGCTAACATGGCTGCTTCCTCTTTGTTCTCAGAGGCATAACCCAAACTCCTTAACAGAAAATTTCAGCTTTTTTCTCACTTGCTACTGTAAATAGGTAAGTCATTTACACCTGATTTGAGAAAGTCCTCCACTACTACTCAACAAAAGGATATAAAATCTATTTTAAAACTCTTTTTACCAAAGAAATTCTCTTTTCAAGCTTATATGCAAACGAGACAAAACAGAAGGAGGAAAAGCACTAGAATATTTTTGACAATGACTTCAATCCACTTTTAGTGTGGTAAAAATTACAAAGCTATTGCAAGAGCACATTAATAGTTTTGTCAATATTTTATCTGTTTTAAAAAAAGTTTAAAATTTACAAATACCTTTACCAATGAAAAACTTCCAAGGACTATTTTAGCAATCTTACTTAACCATTTCTTTTCTCTGATCTTAGGTACGGCCCGTAAATGTAAATTTCATACTCTTGGAGGAAAGAGGGCCTTGAGGTAAGGGGAAAAAGAGCATTTCTCTGATTTTCTTGAAACTTAAAATGTTTTCAAAAGTTGTTTATTGTTCTCTCCACAAGATTACAACACACCGAGAAGAATTTTAAAGTATTTCAAAGACTGCTGCTATTCAATATAATATTCTCAAGTTCATTAATGTTTGATTAATGGTGCAATGACGGTGAAAATGTATAGAAAAATAAGAACATGAATAAAATGCAATAATTGATCAGTTTTTATATTTTCTTTTTCTTTTAGTTGTGATCAATGAAAAACAACAAAACATCAACATTAGGTAATGCTATAGGTACATTTTATGTTTGATACAAGAGTTCTACTCAATACAACCACTATCACTAATGGAGTCCCATTGATGGATTTTTTTGCCATCATAGAAAATAAAAGTCAGCAGGAAACAAATAATCTTTCACTTACAACCAACAAAGTGTTTTTTCCTGCTGTTGTTTTTCACTACTATGTCAAGAACATCCACGAGTTTTAAAGATGTGCAAAGTTTTAACAGCAAAGTGACTCCTGAGATTGTTAATGGCTACTTTTCAGTTTTATTTGTTCTCACAAGAACAAGGAGGGATAACTATAACTACAAAAAAAAATTATACCTATTATGAAGGATTTAAAGACTTGTTTGTAAAACTAAGCAAATTTAAAATCTGCTTTCAAAAAAAGCCAAGGCCTGACATTCAACATTTTTAGCAAATATAAACTTTTTTGATCATTTCCTTTCATGAAAAGTGACACATTTCCTTTTATGAAGCTGCCACCACAGATGCCTGGACTGACACCCACGTGGACATGTGCTAATTTCACTCAAGAGTATAACTCACAAAAGGAAACATCCCCAATGTACCATCTAATTCAGTTTCACAAATTTTCCTGGCCAACTCCTTTAAATGTCAGGATGAGAATTCAGTCTCTAGGACTCTTCCTGAAATTACCAAAGTACAGAATAGGTTTGCTTAGAAGCATAATTTTAGTGAGGACGTTTTCATGTTCCCCTAAAGGATTACAATTCATTCAAGTACAAATAAAATTGGTCATGAAGTATTTCTGGAGTATTGTTCTTGATGTAAAAATAAAAGCATCCAATTGCTTGGAAGACAACCTGACAATGTTACCTTTTAGCACTAGTGGATAACTTAGCAGTGGTTCTGCTAGAGAGTTTGGTGCTCTTCTTCTGCTGGGTGGCAGAAGGTTCTTTCTTCATGATCTTCAGGCTCTGGAGCAGCAGGGTCTTCCTGGTCCGAATTTGAACTGCCACTGCTGGTGCTGGGGCTGTCATCATCGGACATTTGCTTACCACTGGCCATTTGATGAAGTTATCACTTGGAAAAATTTTTTAAAGAGAAAAGAGAAGAGGGAAGAAATGTTAATCTAAGAAATCAATCAACAGCTTTTCCTTATCTTAATATCATTCCCAAATTGTATCTCTATAAAAAGTCTTCAAAAGTGTTAACATTTATTGTATGAATATATTACTGGGGATAGGATGAATCTTACAATGCCAGCTCTCAGGCATTGTCCGAAATCACCCACTCACATTTTTTTCCATTCCTTGGATAATCTATCAATTGTCTACTTTCTCAGAAGGCATGAAAAAGATTTGCCGGGGAACTGAAGGCAAGGAGTATTAACAACATAACTGTAAATAACAGTTTCATAAATAACATTTATGAAAAAATGTTAAAAAGTCACTACACATCTAAATATTCACAGACTGACATGGGTCAGAGCTACCAAATTCCCTTTCCCAAAGGAAAACATACCCTGTTAATCGCTCATATGCTTATTTAAGGTGAACATTCCTCTTCTATGCATGTAAAACCTTTAAAAACAACATTGGGAAATTTAAAACTCAACTAACAAGCTGCTCTAGCCTTTTCCACGGCTAGCAGTGAAGATTCATACAGCCGCCATCATAGGAAAAGCAGAATCCAACCTGCACTTTCGGCAAAGCTCCCCACATCACCAAGGTTCCTTGCTCAATCTTTACATCACGGGGGACATATATATAGAAAATTAACGAAAAGAAGGGGGAATAAGGAAGCGACCGCGGCCGGGAACGAGGCCGAGGCCGCCACCCTGGCTGCCAATATGGCTGCCACCCCCACTCCGACACCGACGCCGACGCCCACCCACCCCGCCGACCCCGCCCCCCGCCGACCCCCCCCACCTATGCCGACACCGACACCGACCACCACCATCCCAACCCGAACCCCCCCCCGCCGACCCCCCCCCCCCCGCCGCTTCCTTACCTCGGGGGAATACGAAGCGGCCTCGGCCGGGAACGAGGCCGAGGCCGCCACCCTGGCTGCCAATATGGCTGCCACCCCCACTCCGACACCGACGCCGACGCCCACCCACCCCGCCCCCCGCCGACCCCCCCCACCGATGCCGACACCGACACCGAACACCACCCCCCAATCCGAACCACCCCTCCGCCGCTGCCTTACCTCGGGGGAATAACCAAGCGGCCGCAGCCGGGAACGAGGCCGAGGCCGCCAGTCTGGCTGCCACCCCCACTCCGACGCCGACTCCCACCCACCCCGCCGACCCCCCCCTACGGATGCGGACACCGACACCGACCACCAGCCCCCCAACCTGAACCCCACCCCCGCCAACCCCCCTCCCGCCGCTGCCTTACCTCGGGGGAAAAACGAAGCGGCCGTGGCTGGGAACGAGGCCGAGGCCGCCACCCTGGCTGCCACCCCCACTCCGAGGCCGACGCCGACGCCCCCACCCCCGCCGACCCCGCCGACCCCCCCCCACGGATGCGGACACCGACACCGACCACCACCTCCCAAACACGAACCCCCCCCCCCCCCCCCCCCCCCCCCCCCGCCGCTGCCTTACCTCGGGGGAAAAACGAAGCGGCCGTGGCCGGGAACGAGGCCGAGGCCGCCACCCTGGCTGCCACCCTGGCTGACACCCCCACTCCGACCCCGACGCCCACCCACCCCGCTGACCCCGGCCCCCGCCGACCCCCCCCACCGATGCCGACACCGACACCGACCACCACCCCCCCAACCCGAACCCCCCCCACGCCGACCGCCCCCGCCGCTGCCTTACCTCGGGGGAATAACGAAGGGGCCGCGGCCGGGAATGAGGCGGAGGCCGCCACCCTGGCTGCCACCCCCACTCCGACGCCAAGGCCCACCCACCCCTTGGGACATTGCCCACCCCCTTTCTCTATTTTTTTAGTTCCTTAGTTATCTCTTGCTTCCACATGAGATAAAACATAAGGCCTTGACTTTTTGAGTCTGACTTATTTCACTTAGCATGATGTTCTCCAGTTCCATCCATTTGCCAGCAAATGCCATAATTTCATTCTTCTTTATGTCTGAATAAAACTCCATTTTGTACATATACCATATTTTCTCCATTCATTCATATGTTAATGGGTACCTGAACTGGCCACATAATTTGACTATTGTGATTTGTGCTGCTGTGACCCAGTAATCCCAACAGACCTTGAACTTTGTAATAATGTGTCTCTAAATGTTCTCATCACAAATATGATCATTGTGAGAATAGTCTTGATGCTATGTTACTTATCTGCAGTTGGTTTCCTTTTGCCTCATTTTTCTGATTTTTAAAATTTTTAAGCTGCTATAAAGATCTAAGTTAAAACAAATGGCAGAAGTATTAACTCATTAGATTTCTAAGGAGTTTTACTACTTCTCCAACACCCCATTAAAGGTCATATTTTACATTATTGCTCATAACAAGAGATTAATCTTCAAGACTTAGATGTGTATGGTTATGCACTTGTACAGTATGGTTGTGCATGTATATACATAGCAACAAGAATATTTGTTAGTATTTTGTATTGCATATCAATTTATACTTAGAAAAAAATTATAATAGTTTTAAAACTATATAAAATTTCACTGTCAACTTCATTTTATTCTTTGCTTCTATTATTATTATAGACAAAATTGATTTTTCCACCAACAGTTGTGAAAATTACTAAAACAATAGAATTATGTTTTTAAGGGGATAACCGTGCATTTATTTTAACTTTGACAGGGGAAAGTATTCTTGCCATCATATCTCCAAATGACTGATAAAATAGAAGTATGGTTTGGTAATTTAAAGTGCCTATTTAAGTGTGGGAAGGAGAAGATGATTTTTTTTTTTTCCTTATACCTGATTCCCTGTGTCTATAACCTTAAAGATTATAAGACCACGGAAGAATAATATTGTGTATTATCTGTATATATATATATATATATATATATATATATATATATATATATATATATAACTTAATTATAGTTTCTCTGTTTTAGTTTTTGATGATACAAATTTATACTCAAAGATATACAGACTTAAAAATCAGTATCTATTCATTGATCTTTTTAACACACAAAGCTGGGCAGAGAAAGGAATACTGCAATGAACATACATTCAAAAAGGAGGGGTGGAGGAGGGAAGTACAAACAGAGACTGACCCATGGTACTTCTGTAACCCCTACTCTGTAAGCGCAAGCAATGTCTCATGTGGCAGTTAAGCAATTTTCTCAGTCTTCTTCCAACAGACCTACAAATCTCTTTGAATTATGCCCTACTTACTTCGGAATGAGAGTTAGAAAATGTCTTTAAGGTCTATAGAAACATTATTTTGTCAACCTAAGGAGATCTACATACCTCTTCTATATCATTCAATAGTTTTAACAAAGGATTTTAAAAACATATATTTTTATCTTGCACTGAAGCCCATTTTACTGGTAATATCATGGATCTGATCATTGCTCTAGTCTGTTTTGAAAATCTCTTACCAGCTGGAAGTCTAAAATTAAGAATTATACTTATTTTTGAACAGAATAATCCTGGGTTAAAATATTTTTTCCCCTTAATTCTAGCTGAACGCTTTCACATAAGCTCATGTCTTTTATTTCCTATTTTATCATAGTCCAGTAAATGAATCTATTTTGTAATTTCAATACCAGTAAATCAATCTATTTTGTAATTTTAACATTTTTCTCTGACATCATCTTAACTCAGTCAACAAATTATCACATACATTTGCAATGTTCTACATGGACGCAGGGGATTGTTTTACCAGTATTTGGTGGAAACATAACTTGATCTCCTATTTTTAAGCTTGCTATGAAAGTGTCCTCACTGTTTTTCAAGAAATCAGTAACATTTTCAAACAAAATTTGAAGCCTCCTTCTTCCAATGTCAAATGTATCAAGGTTTAATCATAACGATGCATCAATTCTTGGCACAAGTTTCTGTTTCAAAGATTTTTATCTGTGTTAACAAAGGACCATCTCACACAGGGACATATCACACCAACTTGTTGCTATACCTCCCTGTGAGTTGACTCGATGGCTCCACTGTTCCACATCTTGTGGTATGTAATCAATAATGTACGACTACATATTTTATTATAATGATAATCACATTTTACTTCAGGCTGGGATCTGGATGCTCTGATATAAGCAAAGATGACCACATTCTTTTGCTTTTCTTTTGAAGAGTGTATCTTTATCTTTTCCTCCAATTTATCTGTGTCCTTTGTTTATGTGCATTTTTCATAGGCTGAATAAAGTTGAGCCTTGCTTTTTTATTTATTTATGTTTATATTTATTTTTTAGTTGTAGATACATTTGGACACTATAGCTTTATTTTGTTTATTTATTTTTATGTGGTGATGAGGACTGAACCAGGGCCTCGCATGTGCTAGGTGAGCACTCTACCACTGAGCCACAACCCCAGCCCCAAACCTTGCTTTTTTATCTAGATAAACAATCTGTCTCAGTTGGATTTTTTAAAGCTCAATGACATTAAATGTAATCATTTATATAATTGGATTTATGTCCATTATTTGTTTTTCAATTTTTTCCTATTGTTTCACTTATTTATTTTATTGTACCTATGTTTAAATTTTCTTATGTTTAGTTAAATATGTTTATTATTCTACTGGATTTTACCATAGGCATATCTCTTCACATTAGTTTTTTACTTATTGCTTTTGGGATTTTTATTTGCATAGTCTAGTTAGGGGAAATTTGTGCTATTTTTCATAAGGTATAAGAGTATTATACCAGAATAATTCCATTTACATCATTCATTTTTTTTTAAATTTTTTATTGTTGGCTGTTCAAAACATTACATAGTTCTTGATATATCATATTTCACACTTTGATTCAAGTGGGTTATGAGCTCCCATTGTATTATGGTTGTCATATACATTGTGTTTACTTATGTTATTTCTGCATCCCACAAATTACTGCTATAAAATTTGTATTAAACATTTGAACATGAAGAAAAGGAAATTTTATATATTGTAGTAAATTTGTCTATATTTTTTCCACTTGCAAGCCTATTATGAATTCTTATAGATGTAAAATTCTATTCAGTACTATTTTTCCTCAAGCTGAAGAACTTCCTTTAATATGTATATATATACATATATATATGTGTATGTGTGTGTGTATGTATATATATAGATAGATAGATAGATAGATAGATATAAAGTACAGCCTTTATAAAAATCATTTTTATATATGTTTTTAAAACTTTAAAATTACATGTTTGGTTCACATTACCTTTCTTCTGAGAAACACTAATCTTGACTGACATCTTGAACTTTAATATGCATTAAATTTTACCATCAGATTTTGATTCTATTAGTATTTTGTTGGCTTGAGTATTTGATTTTCTTTTCTTATTCAATTTTACTTAATGTCATTTTAATCAACAAATCATAATTATACCCACTAATGATATATATATATATATATATATATATATATATATATATATATATATATATCAGTTTTGATAGATGAATTAAAAGTGGAATGGTCAAATTGATCTATGTAGCATATCCATCATGTCATTTTATAATGAGACATTTGAAATTCACTGTCCCAGTTATTTAGAAACATACAGTACTTTATCCAAATGTGCAATGCACTTCAAAACTTAAGCTCCTATCTATCTAAAGCTTGTAGCCCTTGATCGGTAATTTTCCACCCCTTTTCTCCCATCTCACCATCTGTGGTAACTGTCATTCTATTCCTATAATTTCATTTTTTTCTTATTTCACATAGATCTTGCAGGACTTTGTCTTTTTGTACCTAGCTTAATTCCCTTAATATAATGTTGCAAGGTTCATAAAGGCTGTCACAAATGACAGTATATTCTTTTTTAAATTTTATTTTTAAAATTGATATATAAATACAAAAAAATGTATATAAATACAAAAAAATACCATGCACTGTTTTGACACATGTGTGTTATTGTTTAATTCTTAAAATTAAGGTAAACATATCTGCCTCTGCAAACATTTATAATTTCTTTTTCTTTTTTTTAAAGAGAGAGAGAGAGAGAATTTTTTAATATTTAGTTTTTTTAGTTTTCAGCAGACACAACATCTTTGTTTGTATGTGGTGCTGAGGATCAAACCTGGGCCACATGCATGCCAGGCGAGCGTGCTACCACTTGAGCCACATCCCCAGCCCAAACATTTATAATTTCTTTATGGTAATAACCTATGAAATCCTTCTTTATAGCTTTTTGAAATGTACAATGCATTATTGCTGTCTATAACTACTCTACTGTGTACAGCACACCAGAACTCCTGTCTCCTATCTAGCTACAACTTTGTACCAATTCCCCATCACTCACTCTCAACCACCTACTCTCATCAGTCTCTAGTAATGATCATTCTATTCTCAATGTCTATAAAGTCAACTAATTTAGGTTCCTCATATGGGCCAGATTTTACAGTACTTCTCTTTCTGTGCCTGGCTTATTTTACTGAATATAATGATCTCCACTTCCATCCAAGATGTAAAAAATGGCAGGAATTTATTTATTTAGACTAAAGAGTATTTCATTCTGTATATGTTCCATATTTTTGGCTGATTAGGAAAATAGGACTCTAGAGAACAGGGAGACAAACAGTGTACATTCTGAAAAGAGGAGAGTCATTGGACATGGAAATGTTCCTTATGCTTCCAAGAGAAGCCATGTATGATCAGCAAGACTCTGACCCATCCTGGCAGATGGCATCACTAATAGAGGAGAGCTAAAGGAGTTAAGAGGCTTCCTACATGTCTCCTGATTCCTCTGAGGAATCCCAGCTGATTCTTAAGAGTAGATAGTAACAAGGTCAGTTTTGACCATCTTGGTCTATATATGTACCATATTTCTTTAACCATTCATCACTCAAAAGACAATGAGGTCCTCCCCTCACACACTTCTTGGCTATTAGGCAGAAGGGAGTGAAGGGAGGGGAGGGACTATGGTGGGTAGAAAGAATACTAGAATGAATTGTACATTATTGCCCTATGTGCATATATGACTACACTACTGGTGTGATTCTACATCATGTAGAATCAGAAAAATGAGAAGTTCTTCTTCATTTATATATGGTGTGTCAAAGTGCATTCTATTGTCATGTATAACTAATTAGAACAACCGAAAAAATTTAAAAAGCATTTAGAAGAAGAAGAAGGAGGAGGAGGAGGAGGAGGAAGAGGAGGAGGAGGAGGAGGAGGAGAAGAAGGAGAAGACGACGACGACATAGGAATGAAAAAACTCTTTGACATATATATTTCATTTTCTTTGGATAAATAACTGGTCATGGGATTTCTGGATCATATGGTAGTTCTATTTTTAATTTGTCAAGGAAGAATCAGAATCTTTTTCATAATGGCTACACTAATTTACATTCCCACAAACAATATGCAAGTTTTCTCTTTTCTCTGATCCGCAGTAGAACTATTTAAACTTTTTGATAATAGTTATTCTAAATGGAGTGAGGCAACATTTCACTGGTTTTGATTTGCATATCCCTGATAATTAGTAATATTGAGCATTTTTTTCATGTACCTGTTCAGCAATTGTATAGTATTTTAAAAGAAATATTGTTCAAATCCTTTGCCCATTCTAAAATTTTCACTGGTTCATTTAAATTATATAAATTAGTGGGTTTAATTGGGGCATAGGTATACATGCACAAATCATGAATTACTCCCAGATACTTCTTTTATGATCTCGCTATCCTCACTCTACTAGTCCCATTGTTGTTTTTTTTTTTTTTTTTTTCCTTTTCGGTGCTGGGGATTGAATCCAACCCTTTTTATGTTTACTTGGGACTGGATCTTGCCAAGTTGCTGAATTTACAATCCTATTCTCTCAGTCTCTCTAGTCACTGGTATTACAGGTGTGCACCACTGTGATTATGATTGATGATCATTTTTTAAAATTCTGTTATTTATTTTCTTGTAACTGAGTTGAGTTCCATAAATATTTTAGATATTAACCTCTTATCAAGTTTGTAATATTTTATAATCTTCTGTGAATTCTCTCTTCCCTCTTAGCTATTAATTGATTGTTTCCTTTGCTATGCAGAGCATTTTAGTTTGTTACCATCCTTTTGATCTAATTGTGCCTTCTTTGCCTATGCTTTTTGGATCACTTCTAAAACATTGTTGCTGTGAACAATATTGTAGAGATTTGCCCTGTGTTTTCTTCTAGTAGTATTAGTGTTAACAAAAGTATTCTAAGGAAAAAATCTCTGTCATGATAATTAATTGCATTCTTGACATTGTACCTGATAAGCTGTATAATCTCTACGTTCAGTTTTCTTCTAAATAATCATTATTTATTACAGAAAGCCATTAACATGGCTGAACTCAAATACCAAACTGTTTTATTGTGCTTTCAGTAGCTGTTTTCACTGAATACTGAGGAATTCCCAATTGTGTGCTTTTTAGGCATTAAATAAAGTTTTGCATAGTTTGAATGATATGTCCATGCCCTTCCATATGAGGCTTGCTCCTTCCATGAATACTTCTATTGGAATTTACTTTTCTGCTATTGTAGAAGCCTCAAATTCTCCTCTGGCTCTTGATGCATAAGATTGCAGATTTCTTCTATTATTTTAACTCCCCAAGCAGTGCTAGCTACTATATCTTTAAAACATCAACTCCTTTTCAATTCCAATCTGCTTCTGATCACTTTGGTACCTTCATAAAGTTGCTTTTTTAATTTGTTGAGAGCTTACAATCATCATATGAGAAATGACTTGTCAATATGTTACTCTATTACTAATAGCCGCCATAATTTTAATTTTATCTTTTTTAAAATTGTGTGCTCTCCTAAGTTCACAATATCTCAGATCTCTGAAAACTCTGATTTTTGCCAAAATATAACTGTGCAATATCTCCTTTATTCTCTTGAACCAACCTCCCATTGGCTTGTCTCCCCAAAGCTTACCATTGCACTTTGCAATGAGTAAGTGTGCCCCACAGCCCCAATTCATAGGTTGAAAGATAATCCTCAATGTTGGAGGTGGGGTCTTTGGGTTGTGATTTAGTCAGGAGAAGAGAATATCATTAATGTAATTAACCCCTATACAAAATAGTCTCCAGTAATATTCCTTGTCCCTTATGTGAGGTTAGAGTGAGTACATAGACTTCTCCGAGGAAGCCAGCATTGCCAGATGTCAAATCTAATGGAACTCTGATCTGAGAATTTCCAGCCCCCATAGTTTATTTTTTGTTGTTGTTGTTATAGCAGACCATACAAAGGTGTTTCTCTTTTTGCTAACAATAACTTTTCCTATATTATTTATTTAGCAAAACCTTGTAACATTGGGTCAGAGCCTTGTTCATGCTAACAAGCACTCTACCAACTGAGCTATATTCCCAGCCCAGGGCAATATTTTCTATACAATTGGAACTCCATGGTTAAAGTGTGGGACTGCAATCCCCTTATTAGTGAATTACACAAAAATCCTATTATTTTATCTTTATTTTTTCAAATCTGAACTGCTTCAACCCTCTTCTGTGTGTCTCCTCTTAGGATACTAAGGCTGAGAAAAAAATCTTACAAATTTGAAGATCAATGTCAAGAATTTATGATTTCTACTTTCAACTAGATTCAACACTTCCTAATTTTTTAAAATAAAAAAAAACTATTTTGGAGAAATATAAAAGAAAACCAGAAGAATCAGTGCTGGTGCTGTGAGTAATATATTGGCTGAAGGAGTAAATCATGGGGTTGGTGAAAGTGCAATCCGCCCAGATACCTGAGGGGCTCAATCATGGTAGGGGTAATCATGGTAATCCAAACGCAGAAGTGAGGTAATTCTTGTTTTTCTGTCATTTTAATTTTCTTTTCTTCACACCACAACTCTCATTTGCCAAAATCAAAATAAAGTATGAGAAATGAAGGTCTTGTAATTTAGCTTCCCATACATAGAATGGATTTGAAAGGGCAAATGCGTGCTAGCTATTCTTCCTTCCAACCATTAACATTTCAGAGAAAAAAAAAAAATTTTGTCTTACATTCATCCCATTTGGCCAATATCTCCTTTCTCCTTCCTTGTCAAATATTTTCAGGAAGGTAATCTTGTCTTGGTATTGCTACCTTCTTATTTCATCTGTTATACCCTTTCATCATCAAAAAGCAAACTCTACTAAACTCTTCTTGGGACGGCCTCTTTCATAATTTTTCTCGAATATTTTCAAAACAAATCACACTGGACTCTTCTGTTATATGCAGTGTTGCACTGCTGTGACCAAAAGTCTGGCAAGAAATACTTAAGAAGGAAAATTTATTTGGGCTCATGGTTTCAGAAATTTATTCCATGGCTGGCTGATTTCATAGCTCTGGGTCCAAGGTTAGGGGGTGAATCATATGAAAGATAATGGCCAAGGAAAGCAGCTTAGGAAAGGACAACCAGAAAGCAGAAAGGGAGCTCTACTCAGCAGGAGCAAAATGTAAACCTCAAAGGTACACCCCCAGTGACCTGCTTTCTCCAGCCCCACCTTGCTTGCCTATAGTTACCACTCAGTTATTCCTGTCAATCAATTAATCCAACCATTAGGCTAAAGCTCTAATAATCTAATCATTTCACCTCTGAACATTTTTGCATTTTCTCAAATGAGTTTAATGGGACAACTCATGTCTAAACCATAACAACTCCCAGAGCCATTTGACATTTTCTTATCATTTCATACTAATTGGAACTCTCTCTTCTTTTGTCCTTACCTTGTGCTTCTTACTGTATATTCCTTTCTCTAGCAATTCCACATGTTTTAGTGTTACTCAGCGCCTATTCTAAGGAAAGAACTTGGTTATTCTCTCTATATATATGTTCCTAAATGACGCCTTATACAATTATAATCCTTCCAGAAATCTCTCCTATATTTCAGATACACATTAGCATACTGAAGGGAAGCACCAACTATAACAAATTACAATAATCTAATAAACTCAGGATGCCTGAAGTTCTGTTGCTTTCCTTCTTCATTAAAATTGTTTCTTTAGCCCATGTGGCCCTGAAACAATAATTCACTTACTCATCCAGGAATATGAACATTATTTTTTTTTCTCCTTACTTTACACATCTGAATATCACAAAGCCTAGCCTATTTTGTGTATTACCTAAATACCTCTTGAAATCATCCAATTACTTCTTTTCTTTTTACATACCTCTAACTCTAGACCATAGCTTGATTATTGCAAGTCTTGGTTACTATCAGTTTTCTCTAAAAGAAAAAAAAAATCAGAAAGAAAATGTAGATTTCACTTCAAATAGAGTGATCTCTCATACATTTGATTATGCTTTGCCAGATTAATGATTTCCTATTATCATATATATATATATATATATATATATATATATATATATATATATATATTCTTTTTAGTTATACATGACAGCAGAATCCATTGTGATATAATTGTACAAGCATGGAATATATCTTATTTCCATTCTTGTGGATGTACATGATGATGCAATTCATTGTGATGTTTGCATATACACACATGGGAAAATTATGTCAGATTCATTCCACTGTCTTTCCTTTTCCTATCCCCCCTCCCTTCCTTCCATTCCTATTCTCTAACCCTGTGAACTTCTATTCTTCCCCTCATCCCATCATCCCCTTATTATGGGTTAGCTTCTACCTATCAGAGAAAACATTTGACCTTTGGTTTTTGGGGACTGCCTTATTTCACTTTGCATGATAGTCTTCATAGTTGGCATGCCTGGTTTGGAATCAGGACTAAGCACATCAGTCTCATTCACACAGGGAAAGATCTGGCTACACTTAATATCTTTTGTCAATTTCTATGCTTTTTCTTTCTGTATTTCTTTTTATTTAGTGCCTCTGCTCTCCACTTTATTTATTTGTTTTGAATTTATTCTTGGAACATTCAGAGTCCTAAGAAATGCATGACATGAGTTTCCGAATCATCAACATACACTTAGCTCAATTTGAAGAGGAAAAGCTGCTTTTTACTTGCTGGAAAATAGGTAGTTGACACATTTGAACATATTTGATCAACCTGGAAAGCATTTATAGTGAAAAGGTAAACATGTGGAGGGAATTGCTGAATAATACTAAAATTTAAAGGTGAGTAGTATTCTGAAAATTAAGATAAGAATTTAGAAAACAATAGCAGTGTCATCACTTTCCAATTCTGAAAATTGTTCAGATTACTATGAATTCATTGCAGACTAGTCCTTCTCTGTAATTTTCAACTTAATTATAATTTTCCTTCATTGTTAGAGTGTCAAGAACATATTATTTCTTGTTGATAATGCAAATCAAAAATGATTAGTATAAATTGTAGGCTATAGGCATTTTTTTCAGCTGCCAGACCTATCATCCTATCATTGCTCCTATTAGGTTACCCAGATTAGACTGTCTGTAAAATGACTTGTTGATTAAACTCTGTAGTATGTTTAATACGGTATGTTGACACAATGGTCAGTGACAATCTTTTTTCTCTTATGCTATTTTTGCAGAAAAGGCATCTAAATGGTGTTGTCATTAAGTACTTAAAGTCAAAAATATGATTTAATCCTGTTTACATAGAATAAATGTAAGATACAATCTAACATCAAGCACTTAATAAATTTTTGCAATTGGATCAATAACTTATTACAAGCTTAGCATTTTACTTTCCATCTATTTAGTTGACCACTTTTCCAAAATAATACTCCTGTGGACACTTTCAATATTACTTTTTGTTAATATTCTGAATTGATCTCAAGTGGAGTTTTAGACATCTGCAAAACATACAGATCATTGCCTGTATAGTTGAACCAAAATATTTTGTCCTCCAAGAATGTTTTGTATAACTATAGACTGACCAGACTGGAGCATTAAGTTACAGCTTCTATAAAATCTCACTGTAGCTCAACAGAAGAATGACCAAGGTACAGCTTGTGAAGGCTGAAAACTAATTGCTCCATTATATGTACTCTCATCTTTTTCACTTCACAAATACTTAAAAATATATACTTAAATCTGCTTTCTAATTACAAGTTCCCATAACAGAGTGTCCTATCCAGAAAACAGCATTATTATTTTGGCTTTCCACATACTTAAGCATTTTTATTTTGCTGAGTTTTCTTTCTTCTCTGTTTACTTTCTGTTGCAAACATGTTTAATGGCTAATTACTATTTCAGCTTTTTTTGCTACACATTTAGAGACATGTGTCATTAAAGCTTTAGCAGATAAGACATTCATTCAAACAATATTTACATTTTACTTGCTTGTAAATAGCTTTATTAAAATGACATTCTTATTAATTCAAGCACAAACTTTCTTGAGAACTGCACAATAATTTACAACAAAACCTTGTCCTTTTGGCTTAGATATTGAAAACTTGTATATTTTACAAGAATTGAGTAACAACTTACATTTTAGCACCAAAACATAATAGAAATTCAAAGAATATAATATTATCAATGGTATATGCTATATTATTTTCTCCCAACTCTCCTTGGGTATATGAAATTCAATTAGAAAACAGTTGATGTTATGAATTATAAAATCTACAACATTTTAGCTACTAGTACATATACACATACAATTTTGAATTTATGAGTCAAACTTTAATTGACAAATAAAATTTTATATACTTATAATGTACAACATGGTACTTCAATATATTATATGTTTTGGAATCAAGCTAATTAACATACACATTATCTCACATATTTATAATTTTTTAAATCTACTGGACAAAATTCAAGCATATAATATATTATTTACTATAGTCGCCATGCTATATGATGGGTCTTGATTTTATTTATACAGTCTAGCTAAAATATGGTCTCCTTTGACCCAACTTCATCCTTGGATAAACCTGGGGGACATTGTACTAAGTGAAATAAATTGCACACAAAAATACAAATACTGAATGGTGTGATTTATACATGGAATCTAAAAAGGGTAAATTCATAGAGTCATACAGCTGAATCACACTTTTCTGTAGTTAACAGTTTTAAGCTCAAGAGATGTGATCGTTTCTATCCACGGAGAAAATGCCAACTTTTGAAAATAGACTTTGCCACCTTGAGTGCTTCACTTGTAAGGACAACAGTGTTTAAATTCAGTCAGGAGTAAATTTTCATTATTTTCACCCTTTCTTTACTACTGTTATACTTCATAGACATTAATTTTAGGATTTACATTGCTGATTGGGTAAGAGCTGCATTACTATTTAGCACTGATCATATTTTTTAAGCAAATAGGAATAACCAGTGTTTATAAAACATGGCCACATATACAATTCTCTTTAATGCTGGGGAGAAAAGGAGTAAGTGTGGTTAATATTAGGTGTGTATGTGCATGTATGTTTATTCCTAATAGTTTTCATTTCAGTTGATATGTAGAAAGAAAACTTGTGCTTTAAGCCATTATTCATTATCATGTATTCCACACATGGAAACAATAAAAACTGCTTTAGTGTATGTTTTGCTTAGGAAGATAAATTTCTATCAGAATTTATTTTTTAAAGTGTTAAGCATAGAAGTCTTTAATATAGGGTGTGCGAAATTAGCAATGATTCATCATGGCAATGCATACATAGGACAATGACAACAGTATCAATGGGAGTAACTACTTTATATCTGCTTATTGTAATTAAAGTAGAAAGTCATTGCAACCAAAATACAGAAGGTATATGTAATCTATATTGTGAGAATTTCTACAGATGAATAGTAATAATTACCTAAATAAGGTAAAGGAAAATTCATTTGCACCTATTAAAATTTTTTCACTTATTTCTGAAGTAAAATTTAGTTATAATGAATAGAAAACAAAATAATAAAGCTCTTTTCTTTTAAAATAAACATATATTTTTAAGTTTGTTTTCTAGCTTTAGTCCCTAACACTAAAATTTGGAAGGGAGCCCAGATTAAATCAAAATGTACTATTTTCTAAGTCCAGTGGATGAACACTACATGCAAACAGAATTGTATTAAGGGCATGTGTATTAATACTATTTTGAAAAAAAAAATTTCAAAAGAAAAATATACCATTAAAAATGTTTGAAAATGATGTTATTTGTGGAAGATCTAATTATAATACTAGAAACTAACAAATATAACAAACTGCATTATTCAGCTCTACAGAAGTAATTATACCAAAATTTTTCTAATTATCTCCTATTGCCTCCATAAACAGACTATATAATCAAGTCCACACTTTGGATAGATTCCTTTAGGTAGTATATACTTTAATGTTACAAATTGCAATGAAATATAACCCTTACAAATGGGAAAATGTTTTCACTAGGTTAAATTCCTTACTTTTACGTCCCCATTTCTTACAGATTCACATATTTAAAAAACAGAATACACATCTTCTTTATACTTTCTTTTTTATCTTTAAATTTTCAGAAAATGAGTTCATAAATGTATAAATTTAAAATGAATGCACTTTTCATGTAAATTTTACTCTAAATGGACAAATAATAATTTAATTGTGCACACTGTAGTCATCTGTTTCTTATTAAAAGAAAGATGATGCATGTGTATTTAACACAATATATGTTATTAGTGCAAATAAAGATCCCACAGATAAAATGTGCACTGTAAGAACAAACCCACAGCACTAGTATAAAGATGTAGCCTATTTCCAAACTTTCTGCACCAGTGGTTAGCAAATACTTTCTATAAAGGGCCAGATAGTAAATACTTTAGGTTTTATAAGCAAGGAGGATATATGTCCCATGACCATGAAGAGCAGCAGCCAACCACAAATAGGAATGAATGAATGTTGTAATATTTGTGAGAGGCACAAAATAGGGAAAGATCTGGATTTTCTCCCATGAAACAGAATTTGCTAAATCATACTTCCTTAAATCTAAAAATTAAACTTTTAAAATTACTGAATCAACTAAATACTTACTAAATGTTATGAGTTTTAGCGTGTTCTGCTGGAATTACATTTTTATGTATGTTCTTTCTAATTCTTTTGGAAATATATTGTTAAATTGCTAACAGGCTCAGAATAAAATTAATCAGAAAATAAGAAATTAATAAAATAGAAAAAAAGAAATTATTTTTGTACTTCACAAAGAAAATTGATTAATAATTGGATTATACTTAATTAAAATATATTTATTCTTTGGTTTAAAAAATATCAATTCCAATGACAGCTTCAAGGAAGTCTTTCCCATTAGTCTTCAAAAGACAATTTCTCAGTTAAGTAATGTGAGTTGCTGTGAGTAACAAACCTCTTTAATCACAGTGGTTTAGCACAACAAAACTTTTGCCTTTTTTCATTTATTTGTGGTTTCCTCACTCAACACAATGGAGGTACTCTTGTTTTTAGGTATCTCTCTTCCAAAAAGAATGGAGGAGAAAAGAGCAGTTTGATCTATTAAAAACAAACAAAAAGGTTGTATAGTATACTTTTATAGATCAAACTGCTAGATTAAAGCTTCTATCATTTTATTTTGGTCTAAACTCATTCACATGGTCTCATCTATATGCAATATAATTAAGCTGTTTAAGGTGGAAAGAAGAACATATAGCAGGTTCATTAATAAAAGGACAAGTTTTCTAGCTGAAAAAAATCTATAAAAATATAAATTAGAATGTTTTTTATATAGCACTGCCTAATGTATCTATAGTATGAATTTTATTATAAGAGATAATATAGAAAATAGAATATACTCTCAGAGACATGAATTTTATCATAGTTTAGTTGTACTTGCTTTTTGTTCTATTTTGTTTATGTGAAATTCCTTTGAACACTTTAGTGTGTTCTTTAAAAGTAAGGCATTGAAAATAAATGAAAATTTCTTCTTTTTATTATAATTTACAGATTAAAATATTCACGATGTAATGGTTAAAATATTTATGATTATTTATAGTTATTATTTCTGTTATATACTCAGTTTTCTTTAAATGTAACTTATTTTACTTCAGAAATTTTTATTTGCAATCATTTATTTTTAATTAAATTTTATATTTTAAAACAGTCTTTTTAAGTTTTTCAAATAGTTGTAAAGATAATACAAGAAGGTCCTATCTGTCTTGAAACTGGTTTAAACCTTGTTATTTATTATAACACATTGTCACAATTAAAGGACCAATATCACCACATTATTATAAACCAAAATTCATACTTTATTTTTATTTTATTGTTTTTAAGGTAATGTTCTTACTTTTTCAAGAAAAATACTTCTGTTCAATGACATGATGACTTTATTTGCTCCCAGATATTATACTACTTTTAGTAGTCATATTTCCTTAGTCTCCTTTTGGTATTTAAAAATCACCTAGATTTTGTTGGTTTTCATGTGCATGACAGTTTTGATGAATACTGACCAAGTAGTTTTTAGAATGTTTCACAACTGGGTTTCTTCATTGATTTTTCTGATGAGTAGAATGAGACAATATATTTCGGGGAGGAGGATTACAAATATAAAATGTCATTTTTCACATTTCATATCAAAATTGTTATTAAAATGACTTATCAATGTTGATGTTAAATTTGATGACTTGATTGAGTAGTGATTATCAGATTTCTCAATATAAAGTTATTCTTCCCTCTATGAGCTCCTCTTTACACATTCGACTCTTTTGGAGGCCAATTACTATCATGCTGCCTGAGCTTAAAGAACAGAGAGTTAGGTTCCACCTCCTTTAATGTAAATTGTTTTGAATTCTATATAGAAGATTTTCCATTCCTCCCCATTTACCTATTCAATCATTTAATTTTAATCACTAATCACTATGACCTCATATATATTAATTTTGCATTTGGGGTGACAACATTGTTTCTTTTTTTTAAATTTTGTTGCTGAAATTATTATAACTTTAGTCAGTGGCCTTCAGTTATTTCCTTTGTCTCTGACATTCTCTCTCTCTCTCTTTTAACACTTCCCTATCTTCTAGCTTTACAGGAGTGTCCATGATCCAAAGATCATCTCCAAATCTCATGCCTACACCTGGAACCAAATGGATCTCTGAGGAATGGTGAATAATATGAGTATCGAAGACCTCAGTGCTGGGAAAATTTTATCTTTAAAATGAAAAGTGATTTTTATTTACTTAGACCATTCCCTATATATCTTTTAGAATGTATAATCAATAAACATACATTTACATTTTATATACCCAAACATGACAAAATATTTCCTATTATGTGAATATCACATAGAAATTACAATTAAACAATAAGTATTAGTTTTGGCAGGCAACACAGTATTTTTATCATACACCTCAGTAATTTATCTATATTTAATTCAATGAGGTAAATATATTTTTATTTCAATTCAACATCTAAGAAAACTATAACTTAGTTTAACTGCATGCTAAACATATGAAGAGGATTGTATAATCTTCAATTTTTGATAAGTAGTTTTAATAAAATAATGTTCAAAATAAATAGGTTTAACATTTAAAAATGTCTAAATCAATTTAGTTGAAAAGTTTTCAAGTTTCATGGCCTGGGATAAAGATACTAACATTGAAGGAAATATTCAGTGAGTTACTTTGAATATACTATCTTGTAGAATAGTATATAAATAGGTTTTTATAAGGCAAAAGAAGAATTTTTAGATTTTTGAAAAAAATGAAATACTTTTACTGAAGGTAAAGAGTTAAAAATCAAACCTGATAGTAAATAAAAAATATCCATGATTGGCTTAGCATATGCAGTGGTTAGGATAAGTGTCTCCCAAAGTCTCATATATTAAATGCTTGGGCCCTAGGTTGGTGCAATGGAAAGACAGCAAAACTTAAAGAGGTGAGACCAAGTAGGAGGCCTTCTTGTGGATTTAAGCATGTCCTTGAAGGAGATAATGTACCCCAGCCACATCTTCTTCCAGTTCCTCTTCAAGTCCAAATCATGAGGTGAACAATCTTTCCTCTGCCACACCGGTGCTCATGATGCGCTGTCTTGCTACAGGCCCAAAAGCAGTGAGGCCAATTGATCATGGACTGAAAATCACAAAGGGAGGCTGCAAACCTTTTTTCTTTGTAACTTGATTATCTCAGGTAACAGTTATAATAACAGGAAGCTGAATAACAATGTGTATCAAACTAACTATGGCTACATTCAAATATTTAAATGATTAGTTTAGGGGGAAATAAGAAAAGAAAAGCTCTCCATTTACATTTGCTAATGGGGGAAATATTTCAAATAAAATAAGATAGACTATAATAGACTTCAGTTTTCATTGTATTATTTGGTTTCTTTGATGGCCTTTCTAAAAGAAAAAAAGAAAAATAAACGCAACTGTTTTTATGGATGTATAAAGAAGCTTATTTCACTCTAGTTTCTGCCTAAAGGATAATTGGTTGGTCATTTTAGAAACTATCTTTAAGAAAATGAAGGACTAATAATGTTGTTGGGAGACTGAAATGAGTTCAGAATAGAGATAGAAATGCTTTTTAAAGAGTTAATTATGTTTGCTTTTTCTTCTCCCTTGGTGTTCATTACCTTTAAATGGAACTATGTATTGGCAGAAATAATTACCTGGTTGGTCAATGCAGGTGGCTGCTTTCTTAAAGGGCTGTGAGGCATACTCATTAGTATGTTTCACATCTTGTAACTTGAAAAATAATGAAAATTATGTGAAGTTTTAATAAGGAAAGCAGGTTACAGTTATGATTCTTAAAATTTCCCAAGCACATTAATCTATTTAGGGGAATTAACTAAGACTAAATTCATTAGAAAGGAATGTCATATATTATTGTCAGAACTCACTTATTTCACCTTATTTGAAACTAATTCTTACTAGAACTAATATGCAGACACATCTTGGAGTTTGTAGGCATTCAAAGTCTTCGTGGATATTAACTACTTTGTCTTATGCTTCAGAGTCTAGAATGGAATAGATGATTCAAATTATTGGGAAAGAAATCAAATGTTAGGATATAGATAATAAAAATTAATGAGATAGATATAATGGTGAATCAATAGCATTTTTATGTATATCACTGAAGGCAAAATGTTCTTTGTAAGCCACAGTTATTAAATGCTATTTAGTCATGAATCCATGGGAACAGGGACATTTGGATCTACCCGTGAGCTTTATACATGTTATGGAGCCAGGATGATGAATCACATGTCTTTCTGTAAATTTCACAAATTAAGACTATGTGGAAGAAAAAAAAAGGAAATATACATTAACTATATTGTCTTAGTATTTTCTTTGGCCCAGTTCTCTGTTTCAGGTTTTCCATTATTATTGCACCCTTAACTTATTTTGATAAATTTGACCTTCCATATTACAACACTTAGATTGTTAATTTCCTGAGTTAAAAAGCATAACCTAAACTGACACTAAATTGACTCTTATAAATAATGACAGGTAGTTTTCTTATTAATTTACAGCAAGAGAAGAAAAATTGACATTGACATATGATACAAATTATTCACAAATGATATGAATAGATATATTACCTCTATTGTTAAAAGTTATCTAAAATAGTGACAATAAGTTGGGCAGGAGGAAAAATGTATAATTTTCAGCTAAATAGGAATGATCATACTAAACTACATTGGAAATGCTGCTTTTATCACCAACAAAATGAAAATAAAACACAAAGTAATAAAAGCACAAATGGTTTTACAGTTAAAAAAAATGAAAAGGCAAATGGAAATTCAACTATAGAACATTAAGTTAAGTTGAGGGAGAAAAAAGTAAAAATTAAAAACATATATGAAAGTAAATGAATTCTTATTAAAACTTAAATGTATTTATTCGGTCATTTATATTATGCATCAAACTTGTAAGAAAAGAAGTCACAATTACATACCCAGTTAATTACAACAGTAAAAATAGGTATTGAAAACTAAATATATCTATTTTTGTGCCTAGATTAATATGTAGTAAAGCAACTCTAACATATATTTTATATTCAAACATTCTAGAGAATAAAAAAATTGCAGAAATTAAATATTCAAATATTCTTCTGGAGAATTCTTCTGTTGACTACATTAACTTAATATATTAAGCTCTTATTTCTTAGTAAAATGCATATCCTCTTCTGCCTGAAGACATAAAATATTGGTCTTCAAATAGTTGTAAGTTGCAAAATAGGAAACTTTGGAAAAGAAATATGAAATTTTAGCTTTAATTTTTCTGTTAATATTTATATATTTATAATAATGTAAATGTTGATGGCTGGATATCACTTTTTAAACTCTTAGATAAAGCAGAGAACACTTAAATATACTCACATTAATATAATTGAATGTAATAAAGTCAGATAATGATAATATAAATGCAAAGTCTAGGTGATAGAATCTGGTAGGTACAAAGGATGAACTGGTAGAGAGGTAGGTAGAATACTAAAGTCACCTATATTTTTAAATTAATAAAATCCAAGATAAATTATGTATATTTTATTAAAAAATAAAATTTAATGCATTAAGTTAATGTGGTTGACAGAATTAAATTAATATTTAATTTAGTGATATTATTAAATTAATAATAATCAACAATACGAACTATTGAGAGAAAATTGAGGAAAGGTGGTTTCAGTGATAAGTGAGAAAAGATTTATCTTTCACATTGAACAGCCAACAAATAACATACGTAATTGTATCACAAATTTCAAGATGGATATATAAGCAAATTAAAGAAGTAACAGAGGAAATGAAACAAGGAACTATTTAAAAATATTTCTTCTGAAGAAGTAAAATCAAGAATCAATAAATGGGATGGTATCCAACTAAAAATCTTCTTCACAGCAAAGGATACAATCAGGAATATGGACAGAGAGCCTAAAGAATGGGAGAAAGTCTGTAGTTCTCTATCTTAGGTGCGGGTGATACATCTTAATCTCCAGGATATATAAAGAACTCAAAAAACTTAACAAAAAACCAAATACCCAATCAATAAATGGGCAAAGGAACTGAACAGACACTTCACAGAACAAGTATGATTGGTCAACAAATATATGAAAAAATATTCAACATCTCTAGCAATTAGAGAAATGCAAATTAAAACTACACTGGAATTTCATCTCACTTTACTCAGAATGACAGTAAATGTTGGTGAGGATATGGGGAAAAAGGTACACTCAAACATTACTGATGGGAATGCAAATTGGTGAAACCACTCTGAAAAGCTGTATGGAGATTTCTCAGAAAACTTAGAATAGAACCACATGTGATGCAGTTATTCCACTCCTTGGTCTATACCCAAAGGACTTAAAATCAGCATATTACAGTGATGCAGCCACATCGATGTTTATAATAGCTCAATTCACAATAGCCAACCTACAGAACCAACCTAGGTGTCCTTCAGCAGATGAATAGATAAAGAAATGTGGTGTGTATACACAATGGATTATTACTCAGTCATAAATAAGAATGAAATTATGGCATTTACTGGTAAATGGATACAACTGGAAAATATCATGCTAAGTGAAAATAAGCCAGTTACTCCAAACCAAAAGCCAAATATTTTCTCTGATATGTGGATGCTAATACACAACAAAGGAAGATGGGGAGGGGAAGAAGATTAGATTACACAGTGGGAATGAAGGAAAGTTGGGGAGGGAAAATAGGAACAAGGAATATAGAATTAATCAGACATAACTTTTCTAACCTTGAATTATAATATACAGCCAGAGCAACTCTGCATCATGTATAACAACAAGTATAGTATCCAACTTAGAATAAGTTATAAATAAGTTATAAATATATTTCATGTATTTATAATATGCAAAAATACATTCTACTGCCATATATATATCTATAAAGAACAAATTAAAAAGAGTTTTCTTCTGTCAGACTTGAAGGTAAGATCTGGTTTGGGAATATGGTTTTTTTATTAGAAGCTCTTTTGATTTTATTTCAATGTACACATTAGTTTAAGGTATCTGTGGACCTCCCAAGTGTTTATTCATTAATCAATCTCACCTTTTTCACCAAACTTTTTTATTGATACATATAATCATACATAATAGTGGGATATTATGTGATATCACATATGCACATAACATAATTTGATTGATATCACTCATCAGAACCTTTCGTTTCCCTCCCCTCCTACCTTCCCCTGAACTCCTTGTTCTACTATACTAATTTCCCTTCTATTATTTATTATTTTAATATTATTATTTTAATTAGTTTGTTATAAATCTGTGAGATTCAAAACATTATTTAATTTTTGATACGTTGCAATTGTTTTAGTATCATTTATAAAAATGTTCTGTTATAAAATATTGTAAGTAGATAGGTATTAACAAAGTTAGTTTTTGAAATTCATAAAAGTGACTAGTATATTTTTCTGTAATATGTTCAACCATTCTTATAATATTTCATGAAAACTATTCAATCAGACAAAAGAAAGAAGTTTCATCATTACAACAAACTCATTTCACTATCTTTTAGGATTGATTTATAGCCAATGCCTCTACTTGAATAAATAGACATTTTTCTATAATAATGGTTTATTACAAGTAATGAATAGTATACCAGCAAAAATAAGGGATTTAACAAGAGATAAATAATAAATATAGGAAAATGAACTCCTTTGTGAAAATATTAAAAACCAAAGAATGGTGAAATATCCTTATCAATCTCTAACAAATTTAATACATATCATATATATAATAAATATATATAAGAAATAAAAATATATATCTATATTTGTTACCTATCTTCGGGAGAGCCTATAGGTGGCATTTTTATTCAGTTCACTCATGAATACAATAGGTAAATGCCATGAAGGTGATAGCATGATTTCCACCTTATTAAAAAAAAGAAAAAAAAATGCTTTCTTTAACTATAAAAAAACATGGTGTTTTTGTACATCTTGTGCTGTTATTTTAGATACAAGGGATTTTCCCAATAAAGTTCTCTGAAATTGCCCATTTCTGAGTTTATATATATCTAGGTCAAACAAGAGTTTATTATTATTATTATTATTATTATTATTATTTATTATTATTATTATTATTGGCTTTCTTTTTCTTCTTTTTTTATTAGTTTCTCATGACAATACAATGATCTTGACATATCATACATTTGAATCAAATGGGGTATAATTCCTCATTTTTCCAAGTGTACAGGTTGCAGAATCACATTGGTTACACAGCCACATATATACATATCTAGGTCAAACAAGATGGACCACAATTACACAGTGTTTATATGTTTACATCTACCCACTTCTGCAATTCCACAAAAACTTCCTGACACAAGTAATATTCTTGTCTACATTTTAAAAGTGGAACTTAAATGGATAGAGGTCATATACAGCTTTCTATTTCTCTCATCTGATAAGTCACAGAAATATAACTCAAATTTAAGTAATCTACTGTAGGAATTTTCATTTCTTATGTCATAAACTTTAATGGGATCTCTTATTCCATGAAATCACTCTACATATTTCTGTAATTCATGTGTCTATAGAGTGATTCCTTTGGTTGTCAAATATCATGCATTTCCCCCCTCATCTCTGCTGGTTTCATCTTCCTGTAAACATGCTAGCTGTTATAGGTATCTTGAATCCATAAAATCTTAATTAAGGATACCTATCAAGCATCAACCCCAAGCAGCTGCAGTAGGAATTCCAGATTTCTTGGTGACTTCTAATTATCATAACAAATCAGCAATCCCTGTAGTCATCTTCCTGCCCAGGTCTATACAACAGCCTGGCCTTTCTTGAAGAAAATCTGAAAGCACATGAAATCAATGAGAAATCTTAGATTCAAGTTGGAAATAAAGGAGGTGAAAAGTGGTGTGTTTTATAAAGTGATCTCAAGAAAATGTAAAAAAAAATGCTATACCTAAAGACCTATCACTTTCTTTGGGCCATTATTATGGCTCTAATATTTCTAGCATGATTTCAGAGCAAAAGTGTGCCCATTATATATGATATCCAAGTTTTTTTTATATAAAAAATATTATTGACTCATGAGAAAGAACAAATGCTCTTGACACTAAGACCAAAAAGAAATACAGCTAGAGGGGCCTCCTATAAAGAACAAGAGTAAATTTTCTAAGATATTCATGCATATATTAAAAGAAGATTTTTATTATCAGTGCTTGTTAAAGATACCTTCAATATAATCTGTTTTCATACACACCAAAATTCAAGCCAGGGAAAATAATTCTGTAGGAATTAAACACATTTTTAAAAAATTAACTATGTTTAGAAATGCATCATGGAATATCTGAAGAATAAGAGGATTCCAACCCTCCTTATAAGGTACTTTCCCATACCTCAGTTTAACTTTTGATAAATATTGGTTAGAAAAATGTTTTAGATTATACTCACCAATACACACTGTGGGAGCTGGTGCTTGGCTTTTCTAATGAAGACAGCAATCACCAGGACACATGCTTTAGCAAACAACAGTGTTTACACAAATAATTAAAATAAGCTCTCAGAACTTTGTGGGAACTTTAAGATCACATAATTTTGAGATACTTATTGCCAATGTAAAAACTCATTGCCTACAAAGTTAAACACACAACACAGATTTTATTCACAGCCATCACAATGGAGGAGAAAGAATAGACCCCCATATGAGACAGTTTTAAAGAACTGAGTTGGGAGAACTCATAGGCCATATGTGTTTGTTATTTGGCTCTACTCCAGAGAAAGATAACTTTACTCAATCTTCAAGATGAGAATCAGCTTTACAACTGGGATCCAGATGCTTACTAATGTTAACCTCTTACTGAAAAGGTACTATTTTTATTAATGATTTCAAAGAGATGGGACACAGTTCCCTCAGGAAGGTAGTTTTGTGTGTGTAAAACTGATAAGAGGATTTTAAAAAGATGAATGCTTTTTGAGGGCAGAGAAAAGCTTTTAAAAATATGGATTCTGAAGTTTAGGAAGGGGAGACACCTCTGTATTTAGGCCATTTGGATTGTTTAAAGTGGTTGTCTGAGAAGGTCATGGACCAAGGGCAGGAGGAAACATGCCTAAAGTATTGTGAAGCTGTAGGAAACTTTAACGTTGTCTTGTGACAGACGAGATATTAGGAAGATTCATACAATCCTTCAGTTTTCAACTTTCAAAAGAAAATAACCAGATATTTATTTATATTCTTAAGATGATAATCTTCTGGTTTTCTAGTGAAGTCTGAGAAACATGGATGGCTTAGTAAAATCCATCCTCATTCCTACACCCAGTCTTGTCTTCTCAAATAAATCTCTGAGATATCTGATACCAGTTTTCCTAAATCAACCTGAATTCTACAGTCTTATCAGCTCATGTTACTAAAATAATAAATAAATAAGTCATTAAATCTTAGTTATTTCAGGCTTCACTTGCTTTCTACCCCTTCTGACTAATTCTCACATGGTCTATTGAAGCAGTCCTAACTAACAAGGATAGAGATTTATGGTCTCACACATAAAAAGGGTCTGAAAAGATATCAACAAGTAAGGTATTTATCTGCTTTTTGATTTTCAAATTTGACACTTTAATTTAAAATTTCAGGCAAATCTTGGTTTTTAAATCATATTATATCTGTGTTAATATACATTCTCTCTTAGAGTACAATGAACATAAATCTGTAGAGGGGAAACTTGGCAGGCCAAGATGACGCCTTGATCACTATTGCAACTTTCCCTAAGCCTTATATTTACCCTCTAAGGCACGGTGTTCTAGGTGGAGCACTTCAGGGAAGTAAACAAGGACACCGCATACTATTGACTTACTTGGCTTACTATGCAGAGAATATGTGAAGTTACTCCTGCTAACTTTATACTCATTGACAAGTCTTTTCTCTTGCTCCTTGCTTTTTATCCTCTTTAATCTATGGGGATCATGTATTATAAATTTCAAAGTAGCCAGAATAGAGGATTTTGAATGTTGTACCAGAATGAAATGATAAATGTTTAAAATATTGGTATGCTAGTTATGCTGGGAAAAAAAAAAGAAAGAAAGAAAAGCTCACAGAATCATCTACAAAAACATCATCCAGGGGCTGGAGTTGTGGCTTGGTGGTATAACACTTGCCTGTCATGTGTGAGGCCCTGGGTTCAATCCTCAGCACCGCATGTAAGTAAATAAATAAAATAAAAGATCCATTTACAGCTAAAAAATATATTTTAAAAAACAACAAAGTATCCACCTAACTTTCAAATATTTGATCAAAGGTGATATAAGATAGTTTCTTCCCTGTTCATTCCATCAAAGGTAGACACTTCTAAATTTGTTGCTGTTTATAATTTCCACAGAAGTCAGTTGTATATGTGTGTATATTTTTCATGGAAAAAATATAGGATTACAAAAAGAAAATCCATTATAGTATCCCTGCCACTGACACATATTAATCCTCAAAAATATTTGTTAAATTAATAAAAAATTAACAGTGACTAAATACACACAAATAACAATGGCATTGTGTCAGCAAAATATCAAAAATTATTTTTAGTCCAGTTTTGGATGAATAACTAACAAAATTCTAAAATTCCAAGTGATATAATGAGTATTAAAAATATTGCCAGAAATAGAATTTGTGATTGATTTTTAAAGTATCTTTTTTTAGTTGTAGATGGACACAATACCTTTATTTTATTTATTTATTTACATGTGCTGCTGCTGATTAAACCCAGTGCCTCATACATGCTAGGCGAGTGCTCTATCACTGAGTCACAATCCCAGCCCTATATGTGATTGATTTTTAAAAATTTCAAACTGTGTTCCACATGACTGACAACAGTAAGTTGCATTGAAGTGGTACATATATATATGATTTTAGGGCTTTTATTCCAAAGTGTAGATGGAATTTACATAAAATTTGTTTGACTCAGTGAGCTGTAAACTATGTTTGACAATCAAATTATTAAGCATACCTCATTTGAATACAACCAATAATATAACACTCATGATTGTTTTTAAAATTATGAGTTTCTAGGTAAACAAAATAACATTCTACATATTTTATTGTTTAAATAGTTTTAGGTTTAGAGCCATGATGGACAGAAAGTACTGAGCATTCCCATGTATCCTCTGTCCTCTGCCCTCACACACACATAATACCCCCCATGAACACCACCACCATCTAAGCATTGCATTTGTTCTAATTGATAAATCTACATTAATACATACAACTTTTTTTTGTATTTACACTACTGCAGATTGAACACAATGGTGTTCCACTAGTGCACTATATTCCATTCACCTTAAAATACATATACTTTTAAAAAAGGTTTACTTTTCCACATTTAATATCAGCTTCTTGATGATTATTATTTCACTCATATGTCTTAAACTGCTTGCATCATAAGCCAAGTCAAACTGTGATGCATTTCTCCCAGAGAAGTCATACTTTAGGAATGATTCACTGATGAAAAAGCAATCCAGATAATAACAGTTCTGCTTCATACATAGTAATCTCAAGTGTTTTATAATTTCTTTATTCTGTGATTTAAAATACTTCATATTCTATATTCTTTTGTAATTTGTCCTAAACCCTGAAAGTTGTTGATTCTATGGAAGTGAATTGTAAAAACTGTGAATTTATGCCTTGGAAGCTGAGAAGCAAATACCTCATACCTTAGACAAAGGGGTTGAATAGGCAGGAAGGAAGGGTCTACCTTATGTGTCTAGATAGAAAGTTTGCATTTAATCTTAATGTCTACATGTAGACTCTACCACAGAGCCCAGAAGCTAGGCCTAGAAGAAGCTGACTGTCTGCTGACTTGATTCCCTGGGCAACTGAGCCCTCAGGGAGCCACTGGGCCTGTTTGTCCTGGTCAAGAGTCCATGTGTGCTGAGACTGCACATTATCTAATAACATGATGGAGAGAATAAGTTAAGAAAGCAGATGAAAACGAATACACAAATAAATCAGAGGGTCTTTCTTATGAATTGAAAATGTTCTCATAATTGTGATACATTTTGTTGACTAAAAATATTTGCATTGCTACATAGAAGCTCTTGATTGGTTAATGATGATTGAATTTTTTTAGTCTTAAAGAATAAATCATAGGATCTACTTATGTAGAATTCGTGTTTTGGAAAGCAGTAACTTTTAAATGAAAATACACAAAGTCAGATAAGTATCAATTCCTCTTTACAGTATTGCCATTCATGTTTATCAAACTTTTAGAACTGATGATGGGCCTTATAAACTCCTATTTTTTTTTTTACAACATACAAAATAATATGTCACATGTTTTAGTTTTAAATGTCTTCTTTTCCTTCCATCTTTTTCTATGTTCATTTCTATAAGGACCTAACCAATAAATGTCATGATACTGGCTATTTGGGGATATTTATAGATAAAATTTAATGGCATTAATACAAAATAACCAGATTAACTACTTTTGTTTATTTGTTTTTCAAATTTTTTAGTTCAATTAATTCAATTGCAGTTGAAAAATAGGGCTAAGGACCTATTGTTGATGATAGGGCATTTCCAAAACAGCACAAAAGCTTGGGTTAATATCAACTCATTTTATTCTTGTTCCCACCCAGGACCCCATATTAATACATCATTAATAAAATAATCTAAGTGTTCTAATTAAATGTTACTTCTGTCATTGTTCAAACATGAACATTGTTATTATAATTGATAAGATGAATTTAGTGAAATTATGTAAGTTTTTAAAGCTATGAGCTACTTAAAAAATGATTTTAAGCTCATAGCTTTAAAAACTTACATAATTTTGTTAAGAAACAAAAGCAAGCTCAATGAAGCAACTGTTTTTACTATTTGCAGATAGCGAAATGTTTAGCAATAAGTAGTCATTTGTATTACCTTAATGTTGTCCTTTACAAAGCATTTGTGCTATATGTTTTTAGTTTTTGCTTCATCTATGCTATGCAAATATAATCATTATACAAGTTTGCTGACATGTCCAGGATGTTTATACACCTTTCAAGTTGGTGAAAATAAATTTTGATTGCATGCAATATTAATATGAAAATACTGTGAAAATTGTTCAGCTAATACAATGATCATAGTAGAGATTTTACAAAACCTCAGTTTTTCTGTTGTAAATCTCCTATTCATTGTGTTCATAAGCAGAAATATGAGGTATGAAGTGTTCCATCTTTGGAAAATGGCTCTTTTGTTTAAGGATCGGAATGGTAATACTGCTTGGCTAAACAGTATTTGTAGAATCAAAGAACAAAATACAATCTTGGTTACATCTAAATCTTTTGTTTTACAGCTTTTGAAATTCAGAAAACGTAAAAGATTCTTTCTGTGAATAACAAAATGGGAACCTGAAAATCTATCTTGGTGTGTGCAGCTATACATTTCACTTTCATCATTATACAGAATATTGAGTTTTTAAACAAAGATGAAATTTTACAGATTTATTACTGGAAAATTACTGAAGTTATGTAGTCTTATTCTTTTGACTAATGGTAGGATTCAACTTCATCTTCTGTAATTTAAGGAGCTTTTCAGAGAGAAAACCTATAATTTCTTCACAGTGGCTATTTACTAGTCTTTCACATAATATGTTCTAGCTGCTCTCTAAAGCAAAATTTGTAACCACATATATAAATTTATCTTAAAAGTATTTAAAAATAAGCCATGGAGTTTCAAATTGGGGGTAGCACATTTCATAGCCATTTCATAGCAGAATTTTTACATTTTGGGACAAGGAGTTGTTTATTTGGAAGTTTCTTTAACTTTCTCTTTTTTCTTCACATCATGTCTTTTTTTTTTGTTTTTTTTTTATTTTTTATTTTTTAACTCTTCCTCAAAACTTTGTATAATTGAATGAAAAGAAAAAAAAAAGGAAGAAAAAGGTGTTCAAGTTGTTTGCCCTACTGGGAGCTATGGGGTAGACAAGGCAATTTACCATTTTCGTTTCATTTCTTCCTGACAAGTTTATTACTGGAAATGGCTGGAGGCCAGCAGCATCCATGTTATGTGATTGGTAATACAGAAGAAATACTAAAATTTTTCTGTTCTGAAAGTCAGACTCCCCTGTGCAGGTGTGATTGAAGAAACTCTATCAGTGGAAGCTGGGCTATGTTTTTGGTTTCAGATGAAAGAAAGAGTCTAAAGAATCTGTGGGAAAGTTCTTGCTCTGCTACATAGAGTCATCTTCACTTGTAGTACTTCCACTAATAAAATGAGAATAGTAAAACATATATGATCCAAATATTCAGATCAAAAATATATGTGTATAATGTACATAAAACAAGGAACCTAGAAACATTAAAAGCAGGTTTACTATTATCAAAACAGATATTCTATATATTCCCATTTTGCCAATTTTTCTAGAAAGTTAAAAAATAAAGGCATTGAATGAAAAATACAAGAAAGCTCTCAATGGAAGTGACCCTTATGAAAGGAAGCAAAATAAACTATATTTATATGACTCAAAATGAAATTCAGGCATTCTCCTTCTGGAAAAATGGGAGTTCATAACCCACTTGAATCAAAGTGTGAAATATGATATGTCAAGAACTATGTAATGTTTTGAACAACCAACAATAAAAATTAAAAAAAAAAAGAAACTTTGGAAATCTTTTTTGTTTGTTTGTTTTCATTTCCCTAATGTGATGTTTCTGAGTGATTGAAAGGATCATATGAAAAGCCTCTAGCCTTGCCTGTGTCATAGAAAACTTCACTGAATATGGAGTTGGTATACTCTATTTCTTCAAAGATATTAATATTAATTTAATAGATGAGACTGTCAGTGGTGGGCTATTTCTTGGCTGTAAAGCTCCTCTTCTGTTTGTTCACATAGCTCTCTGCACCCTGCACTCCCTCTTCAAATGATTCCATCCATAGTAATAGCTTCACAACTAACTCCAAGTTGATGCCTCCCTAAAATAGAGCACTAGCCCTGATGCTCCTGTATAGTTTAGTCTATATCAAAACATCTTCACAATATTGCTAACACACTATTTTGGTCTGCTACTCCAACTTGAGCTTCCCTTATCTTTTTTTTTTTCTCAGATTTCCATAACAGGCATATTACCGTCCATGGACTGATGACCTTTTTCTGTCTTACAGAGTCACTATGCTCCCTTTCTCCTCATGACCTGGATGGATCTTTTACCTACAGGGCTTACCATCTCCTGAGTTTATGGACAAAGATTTTTTCTTTTTTTTTTAATTTATTTTTTTATTGGTTGTTCAAAACATTATAAAGCTATTGACATATCATATTTCATACAATAGATTCAAGTTGGTTATGAACTCCCAATTTTACCCCAAATACAGATTGCAGAATCACATCGGTTACACATCCACATTTTTACATAATGCCCTATTAGTAACTGTTGTATTCTGCTACCTTTACTATCCTCTACAATCCCCCCTCCCTCCCCTCCCATCTTCTCTCACTACCCCATCCACTGTAATTCATTTCTCTCCTTGTTTATTTTCCAATTCCCCTCACAACCTCTTATATGTAATTTTGTATAACAATGAGGGTCTCCCTCCATTACCATGCAATTTCCCTTTCTCTCCCTTTCCATCCCACCTCATGTATCTGTTTAATGTTAATCTTTTCTTCCCACTCTTCCTCCCTGCTCTGTTCTTAGTTGCTCTCATTATATCAAAGAAGACATTTGGTATTTGTTTTTTAGGGATTGGCTAGCTTCACTAAGCATGATCTGCTCTAGTGCCATCCATTTCCCTGCAAATTCTATGATTTTGTCATTTTTTAGTGCTGCGTAGAACTCCATGGTGTATAAATGCCACATTTTTTTATCCATTCATCATTGAAGGGCATCTGGGTTGGTTCCACAGTCTAGCAATTGTGAATTGTGCTGCTATGAACATCGATGTAGCAGTATCCCTGTAGTACGCTCTTTTAAGGTCTTCAGGGAATAGTCCAAGAAGGGCAATAACTGGGTAAAATGGTGGTTATTTTCCCAGCTTTCCCAGGAATCTCCATACTGCTTTCCAGTTTGGCCGCACCAGTTTGCAGTCCCACCAGCAATGTACAAGAGTACCCTTTTCCCCACATCCTCTCCAGCACTTGTTGTTGTTTGACTTCATAATGGCTGCCAATCTTACTGGAGTGAGATGGTATCTTAGGGTGGTTTTGATTTGCATTTCTCTGACTGCTAGAGATGGTGAGCATTTTTTCATGTACTTGTTGATTGATTGTATGTCCTCCTCTGAGAAGTGTCTGTTCAGGTCTTTGGCCCATTTGTTGATTGGGTTATTTGCTTTCTTATTGTTTAATTTTTTGAGTTCTTTGTATATTCTGGATATTAGGGCTCTATCTGAAGTGTGAGGAGTAAAAATTTGTTCCCATGATGTAGGCTCCCTATTTACCTCTTTTATTGTTTCTCTTGCTGAGAGAAAACTTTTCAGTTTAAGTAAGTCCCATTTGTTGATTCTTGTTATCAACTTTTGTGCTATGGGTGTCCTATTAAGGAATTTGGAGCCTGACCCTACAATATGTAGATCGGCGCCAACTTTTTCTTCTATCAGACACAGAGTCTCTGATTTGATATCTAGGTCCTTGATCCATTTTGAGTTAACTTTTGTGCATGGCGAGAGGAGGGGATTCAGTTTCATTTTGTTGCATATGGATTTCCAGTTTTCCCAGCACCATTTGTTGAAGATGCTATCCTCCCTCCATTGCATGCTTTTAGCTCCTTTATCAAATATAAGGTAGTTGTAGCTTTGTGGATTAGTCTCTGTGTCCTCTTTTCTGTACCATTGGTCCACCCTCCTGTTTTGGTACCAGTACCATGCTGTTTTTGTTACTATTGCTCTGTAATATAGTTTTAAGTCTGGTATCGCTATACCGCCTGATTCGCACTTCCTGCTTAGAATTGCTTTTGCTATTCTGGGTCTTTTATTTTTCCATATGAATTTCATGATTGCTTTATCCATTTCTACAAGAAATGCCATTGGGATTTTGATTGGCATTGCATTAAACCTATAGAGAACTTTTGGTAATATCGCCATTTTGATGATGTTAGTTCTGCCTATCCATGAACAGGGTACATTTTTCCACCTTCTAAGATCTTCTTCTATCTCTCTCTTTAGGGTTTTGTAGTTTTCATTGTATAAATCTTTCACCTCTTTTGTTAGGTTGATTCCCAAGTATTTTATTTTTTTTGAGGATATTCTATTCCTGAAGTATACTTTACTTGGGTGCTTACCTTTTGGCACCTTTATGTGTGCTCTTCCATCGATTCATATGTTGTACAGCCCTCAGATTACTAAAATATCAAGAAATTTGACTCTATAATTCTTATTCCTAAATTTGGACAATTAATTTCCATAGTAAAAAACAAAAATAATTTTATGCAAAAACTTGTCACATACCTTTATAAGAATATTAAGATCTCAAATATTAAGATCTCAGACCATAGCTACTTGTCCAAGTTCACCACTGTTTTTCAGTTTTAATTTAGCAATAGCAGAGAGCATTTTTCTCTCTGTGATTGAATTCATGTCCCCACTTCTGCTTTACCTCATTAATTGATGTATCTGCTCTTGTCTAATAAGGCTTAAATCAGATTTATTAAGTGTTTTGTCACATGCCTTCAATAAAAATACTGTGAAAAGCCTAGAGAAATGTGAAAATCCATATATCACACATTCTCTTTTCCTTAAATTATATTCATACTCAAGTCATACTCATGCTATTTAGAAATAATTAACATTCTTTGATTTTATTATTTTAATTTTAAATGTAAATTAAATGTGTTTAACAGATATATGGAAACAATAAAATTACATATATTAATGGATTGTCATGTGATGTTTTAATACATGTATGCATTGTGTAAAGTTTAAATTAGGTTAAAACCCTCTATCTCCTCAAACATCTACTATTTCCTTATAGTGAAAAATTCAAAATTCTTAGTTTTTTTTAAGTGCATAGTACATTATTATTAGAGCCACTCTAGAGCTACTCTAAAAGCAGACTGACATACACACCACTCTTATCCACTAAGAACTATCTTCAACACGATCTTTTATAAAAAAAATATGTATTCATCCATAGTGTTTCCTTAGAAAGTAAAATTAAAATATATAGAGTGTAGGATATCATATGACAAAGTATGTAATTCTAGCACTTGAACCCAAGTGTTTCCAACTTCCAAGATTTACTTCCTAACATTGTATTTATTATATACTCTCTTCCTGGAATTACTATGTCTGCCTATCTCTTCCTTTTTTATTTCCTGCTAAATGTTTGAATAGTGGCTTGATCTGTACAAATAAAAACAATATATCACAGTAAACAGTCACCTTGTGGAAATCATACCCAGAGTGGTCTATTCTCAACCTGTCTTTAAATAAAATACTTACAAATATACATAAAACTAATACATACTTTAAAATACAGTAAATAACAAGAATACTAGTTCATAATGTGCTAAACATTCACATAGTCAGTATGATTGTATCACTAAACCTTCATCATCTACCCAATTACAGCAAACACAAAAAGTCAACATTCTTGACTTCTAAATAGACCTTCCACTCCACATGGAATTGTGTGATGTGAGTCACAGATGCATGATTCATGGAAGATGAGTATTTTTTTTTCCCTTGAGCTGTCTTGTGGCTACAGGGAAGAGAGAAGGGAATGAAAATCCAAGAAGGTTTCCAGAGGATATGCTTTATGGAGCAGGACCCATCCTAGCACAAGGGCAGCTCCAGCTATCTGAAGCAAGATGCAGGCATATGGAGACCCAGGAGGAACTGGCCATGCTACTCATTCCCCACCAAGGATGATTCTGCCATAAATCCTTGTGGTGGTAGGAAAAAAAATTTGGAAAATAATCAGGAATGCAAATAAATTTAATACCAATCATATGAAAAGAAAACAAGAGATATCTAAATTTACTTCTAAGAGTATAGTTTATATATCTATATCAGGCAGAAGGGAATTATGACTGAAGTGGTTTGAAAAAGAAGGTAAATTTACACTTTTGCAACTCTATGTTTTATTCTGAAATTCATTTCTATAGCAGATTATTTCTTGCAACTGTGTCTCTTTGTTCCCTCTCTCAGTGATTTAGGAGCTTACCCGGGCATTTCATTCCCTTACCAGAATTCAGGTTTTCTCTTCTTTCAGGAAATTGGAAAAAAAAATCTTGTTCCCTTGATGTAAGATTTGCCCATTAGAGTTGCTTTAGCCAGTTATATGTGGGTAGAGAGATATGAATCATTTTCAGAAAGAAACACTTAACTGCTACATTGACACTCTCTGATATTCACTTCTTCAGCTCAATGGCAGCAATAAGCCCCTGAGATTGTAGGTTGTTCCTATACGATTACTTAGCTTAATCCAAATGATCCACAGGCCAAAACACTTTTGTGAAAGCTGCTTTTTATAACTGGAGCTTTTTACCACACCATCGCAAATTAGACAAAGTGCTTTCTAAGCTATTTGTGCACTATCATTTCCATAATTAAAAGAGGTATAGGGCAAAATTGTGTAGATGGTCACTTTTGCTGTCCTTAATATTAAGGGAAGAGGAGAAAATCTAGGCATTGCAGGGCAAGATGATCAGCAAATGCTGAGTGCTATGGAATTTCACTCTCCAATTATGTAAAGAGAGTAATTTACAGACTGTTTTACATTACCCAAAATATCTGTCCCTCTGATCAGTCAAATGAACAGGAATTTCCATGGATGAGTCCTTCTTCACATGACTCACAGGAGGAAATAAAAGGCATTAAAGAGAAACTAGTCAGGTTATTTGAACACCAAATTACTATACAATATATATATATATATATATATATATATATATATATATATATATATATATATGCTCAAAAGCAAGAGCATCATAATATATTCTCATGTTTATAGAAAAGAAATATATTGGGAGATTTCAAAAGAAGTCTCTCACACAAAAAAAATATTATAATGTTGCAGGCACTGAGATATGCACTTGGGATACTGCTGTGAATAAGCAAAATGGGATCTGTTTTATCATGTGGGGAAAAAATTGGGGTGGGGAGATTAGAGGGGATGTAGTGAATTATTTAAGAGGCTGAAGGAGATAAAATAATGACATAAAAAGGAACACAACACATGAATAAAGCAATTACAGACAATAATATCTACAAAGAGGTAATAGAACTGATAGTGTGAGGAAGAATAGGGAAGGATTGTGATAGTGATACAGACTAACATTGAGAGAAATCTTTCAACTCGGAGAAACCTCTAACAGATTTGAATGATTTGAAGGATTTAGTGTTTTAAAGCTTTGTTCTCTATGGTGAGCTTTGAGTGGCTACAGTAGAGGCAAAGGAAATTTTCTAGTGCAAATGAAGTTTTTGGAAGCTAAAAGAAAATGTGTGACATGACATGGGAGATAGGAACTCTGCCCACTTTTGACAATGATGGTAGTCATATGCTCAGTACCTCCTGAGGCTTCATTTAGAAAATTTAGACAAATTATAAACTCTGTCCCCTACACACAAGGGATTATTAACATGGATATGTTCCCTACACAGAATTTGAGCCCTTTCAGAGTCGTGTGTTTTACACAGACCGACTTTATCTCCATCTCTGTACTTATGATCACTGAGAGTTGTGTCGTCTGAGTGCTCAATAATCAGCATATATACAGTGTTTAGCTCAATTTGATATTTTGTATTTTATTCTGGCAGTTTTAAAGCCACAAGAGAGTTTTAAGCTTGGAAAGATACATTTTAATAGCACAAATGAATCTAGATTTTAATGGACTACTCTGGCTGCTTTGGGATAAATGGATTAATAGAAGGCAAAAATTATAATAGGGTGACCAGCTGGAAGTCTGTTGTAAAGATTACAAATAATTAAGTTTCCCAGGTGTTTTAAGGAACAAAGAAATAACTGATAATTCTATGCTCTACCAAGTTGTCATTGAGATAAAATTAATAGACTGTATTCTAAGATATAAAATATTTAAGTTTAATGAATAAATTTAAAGTGTTTAAATAAAAATTCTCTTGTAAAAATAGAGTTTAATCTTAAAACACAGCCAGAAAAAAAAATGGGGATGAAATAAGGGAAGAAATAATTACAAATTAAGCAAGCAAATTATCAATAACTAATTTTTTATATTTTCAATTATTATTTATAGGAAAAACAAATTATTTAATTTTTTGTAAAGTTGAATTATATAATTAAATAATTGCTTTTCTAAGACTTGATAAGCTGTAACAGGTGGACTCTACCATCCCCCATAAAACCTTGGAAATAGTAGCATGCTTGCAAATTCCATTATCTGTGCTAAACACTGTGAGTTATTTCCAATGAAAGTCATCATCTTGTACCAAAACACAAGGAGCTACCAATTCTAAACTTTAACACAAGGAGGAATAATAATATAACTAGTGCTTATACTATCCCCAAAACCAATAATCATATATCACTTTGAGTCTAGTTAAACCTGAATCATTGCCAGATGTCCACACATTAGTGTTCATCATTCATACAGACATCCATTCCATTCTCCTGCGACTCCTCTCCACTCAACCTATCATGCTCACACACTTGCAGAGTGCCCCATTGGATCTCCTTCACACTGGTAAGTATTCATTTTCTCAGTTTCTTAGCCTTTTATATTTGCCTATTTGCCTTGAATCAGTTTTTGTCAACCCTAGATTTGTATTGCAAATACTCATGGATATTAAAAACAGACAAAAATCAAACTCCTCCCCATATTTAGGTCAGAAACCCTAGCAGTGGGCCCCAAATATTACCATTTTTAAGCTCCCCAGGTATAAAAATATGCTTCCATAAAAATACAGCTTTACAGGAAAGCTCCCAGGAAACCACAAATGACCTTCCTGTCACTGTGATAAGTTTGCATTTTCTAGATTTTTTTTGTAAATAAATTCATATAATGTGTACTTCTTTGGCTGGTTTCTATCACTTAGCATAATCATTTTTAGAATCATCCATATTGTTTTGTACATCTATTTTATTTATCCTACTCATAAATACTTGGGTGGTTTCAGTTTTGGAGCTATTAAAAATAAAGGTGCTATAAGAATTGATGTAAAATAAAGATACACATATACGGGGGCAAGAGAGGGAGAGCGAGAGAAAGCTAATTTTCTTGAGAGAGCATGTTTGCTCTGTAGTCTTCTAAAGTTGCCTCTAAAGCCTTCTCTTACCCATCGCATGACAGGGACCAGAGCCTGAGTAAATGCCCTCATGATTCATTATAAAAGCTTCCAGATATTTCTACTCTTTTCTTTCAAAGGGAAAAATAAAAGTCTTTGAGGTACATATTGCTTCTCTATTCCACTGTGCCTCAAACTGTAATGTGAACTGTATGAGGTTTTCTTTCAAATGCAGTGCAGACACACAGATTCAGTAGGTCTACAACAGAGTAAGGATTCTGCAGTAAAAACCCAAGGCCTTCAGTGCTGTTGATCTACAGAACATATCTGAGAAGCACAAATCAATTTTATCCTCTCTTCCACCGGCTCCCTGTTCACTTTCCTGTTCTTTTGTTAAAATTTAGCTCTGGTTGAAAGTCTTTCTTCTTTCCTTATCTCCTCTCATTAATTCCAGTGATAGCACATATCACTGTTAACATTCTAACATTCTTTCCTCCCAACTCCTCAATGCTTGCACCTTACATTTCTATTTTAAATATTTGATCTTCCAACATTCTGCATCATCCTGTGCCCCCAAATCCTTATAGTTCCCTTCATATTTTAATGTTCACTTCTCTAATTCTATGAATTCATGAAGGTACTGATACTTTCCTTTCCAAGATTTTCTCAGAAGCTTCACTCTTGGCATTATTGGCAAAGAGGAGAATAAGGCAAGAATACTATATTTCCTTATATCTGCAGTGAGCAGCTAGTCCAACAAGTACTGAATATTTTGGTTCATGTGACTCTAGTCAGCAGTCATAATACCAGTACATATTGAATGTGACTGACAGAACATATAGACCCAGTAAGGGAACAGTTTTTTCTGTTCAAAGGTAGGGATATAACTTGTATTTCTGAAAAAAAATATAGAAAAGGTCAGGAAGGTTTGTATTTTATTTCCGTTGAGGTCAAATTAAGCTGTCTATTACTTAAATTTCTAGTCTTGTTATAAAACCCTAATTCTGGTACCAGGATAATTATCACTAAGTTTTCTTGTGTAGCTCTATGAATTCTTGTATTTTTTGACTCCTTTATTAGAATTTGAGAAAAAAGAATTCAGTGCTATCAAGCTATGATTTTAAGGTAGAAATTAAGATTACCTTAGGGGTAGATTTAGGAGGTGAGTGCTTAGAGAATGTGTACACATAAGTGATCCACCTTTGGAGTACATTCATCTCCTCAGGATCTAATCAACAGGGATTTCTTTTTACTGTATTCTACCATTTTTCATTTATGAATATAAATGAAATATTTATATTCATAAATATAATGTGATTTGGAGTTTTAATGCTATTAATGTTGTTGTTATTGTATCTCAAATCCATTGACTAAAGATCAAAGCAAAATACAATTTATTTAGGTTATTTTCACTTGCTGCAAAGTCTCAGCTTTATTGATTTCTAATTATTAGTCACCTGGTTGTTCTATATAGCTAATTTATTTTTGTTTACAACCTCAAAATATAAATAAAAACACTAAAATCAAATATTAAAAAAAACAATTTTCACAGCATTCATTTTGCCTAATATTCATAAAATTACTTAAATCACCACAAATATCCTTAAAGTTAAAAGTAATCCTTGAACCTCAGTTTTTAATTATGTGTAATATAAGCTTTCATATAATGTTAAAATGGTTTTTTTGATATATATATATTAATTATGTGTAAAATAAGCTTTCATATAATGTTAAAACTGTTTTTTTGATATATATATATATATATATATATATATATATATCAAAATATATATATATATATATTTATATATATTTGATATATATATATATTGATATATATATATATTTTGATATATATATATATCAAAAAAACAGTTTTAACATTATATGAAAGCTTATTTTACACAAAAACAATTTTGATAATTTGATATGTATATATATATATCAAAAAAACAGTTTTAACATTATATGAAAGCTTATTTTACACATAATTAAACATAATTTTATATATATATATATATATATATATATATATATATATATATATATATATCTATCTCACATTTTCTTTATCCATTCATCTACTGAAGGGCATCAATGTTGGTTCCATAGTTTAGCTATTGTGAATCGTGCTGCTATTGAACATTGATGTGTCTGTGTCCTTATAGTATGCTGTTTTTAAGTCTTTTGGGTATAGACTGAGGAGTGGAATTGATGGGTCAAATGGTGATTCCATTCTTAATGTTCCAAGGAATCTCCATACTGCTTTTCATATTGGCTGCACCAATTTGCAGTCCCACCAGCAATGTATGATTGTGCCTATTTCCCCATATCCTCGCCAACAATTATTGTTGTTTGTATTCTTGATAGCTGCCATTCTGACTGGAATGAGATGAAATGTTAGAGTAGTTTTGATTTGCATTTCTCTAAATGCTAGCGATGGTGAACATTTTTTCATATATTTGTTGATTGCTTGTATATCCTCTTCTGAGAAATATCTGTTCAGTTCTTTGACCCATTTATAGATTGGGTTATTTTTTGTGTGTGTGTGTTTGTGTTTAGCTTTTTGAGTTCTTTCTATACCCCCAGAGATTAGTGCTTTATCTGATGTACAAGTGGTAGAAAAAGAAAATGTGATGTATATTCACAATGTAATATTATTCAGCAATAAAAGAGAATAAAATCATGGAATATGCAGGCAAACAGCATTTGCTATAAACATGGATGTGGCTGTGTCTCTGGATTTGGAAAATATAATGCTAAGTGAAGTTAGCCAATCCCCCCAAAAAACAAATGCTGAATATTTTCTCTGATATAAGGAGGCTGATTCATAGTTGAGTTGGGAAGGGGAGCATGGGAAGATTAGGTGAACTCTAGATAGGGTGAAGGACAGGAAGGAGAAGGGAGGGAGTAAGGGGTAAAAACAATGGTGGAATGAGATGGACATCATCATTACCCTAAGTATATGTTTGAAGACATAAATGGTGTGAATATAGTTTTATACAACCAGAGATATGAAAAATTGTGCTCTATATGTGTAATATGAATTGTAATGCATTCTGCTGTCTTATATAACAAATTAGAATAAAAAATTTCAAGAAAACTGTTTTTAAAGCTATTTCATATTCAAAAATAAATAGGTTACAGATATTAAAATATCAAAATACAAGAAAGAGAAAAAAAAATCCCAGAAAGGATGATTTAACAAGAAAAAGATTAAATAAAGCACAGAATAAAATGAACAAGAATGTGTCTTCTAGAAAAACAAGTAATTCAGATTCGTCCAGAGTAACTTGAATTTACATGATACATAAGAGAGATTCCAAGAACACCTTTTTTTTTTTTTTGCCTGATTATCATGTTTCCAGTTCAGGAGGTGTCTTCTAGATGGGGACCTAATTAGACTTGGACAAGATTTATGAATTATTTGCTTTGGATTGGTAGACTACATTTGCAGGACTTACAACCAAGAAGAATGAATATAAATAAAATTAAATTTAGGTCAGGCTTTTGCAAACTAAAATTATTTTCCCTAATTTTGTTCTTTAACCTTGAGTAAATCATCTGAAATTTTAAGCAACAGTTTTAGAAATAATAAAAAGTGAATAATAACACTTTTCTTGCCTTTAGTGAGCAATAACACAATAAAGTATTCACCCATCCGTTCAATCATTCAACACAATTTGAATATGTACTGTATTATAGACATTATGGGCACATAGTAGAATAAAGACATAACTATTGATTCACTGACATTCCTAAAAATTTGAATGCAAATACAAATGGTTATTTTATGAGTACTTACAACAATATCATGTCTATTTTAGTTAAATAAAATGGTTACATATATCAAAGAAAACTTCAAAGCAATTGTGCTTTGAAATTCAGAGACTTCTTGGCTAAGTGCCAGGTAAAAACCTTTTCTTCAACTGGAAGAAAAATAGCTATATAAACATTAATAAAGACTGCACATCTAATTGTACATGATTAGCATCACATCATATGTGCGATTGCGTACCATGAATCAAAATGCATTCAGCTGTCATATAGGCCTAATTAAAATAAACAAATAAAATTTAAAAAAAGATTGTACATATAAAAGTTATATCTTCTGGAACATAATATTTAAGAAAATATTATTTTCTTAAAAAGATCTTTTAAAGTAAGTTACAAAAACAATTAAGGCATTTATTCTGTAATTTTATTCTGCAAAAATAATTACCTTGTATTTTGTTTTGTTAAATTTGGGTTCTGCTATTTTAACAGAGCCTATTAGACAATAGAGAAAGTAACTTCACAACACCATAAATGAGAAAAGTTGCAATTAAATACAATTAATTGAATTAATTTAGGCATATAGATATATTAGGGCATTTTATTTTCCAACCAAGAAAACATGTAATTAAATGTTCTTCCAAAGAGTTTGACCTTCTAAGACAAGTAATGGTATGATTACTGCTCAAACCTGTGGGATAATTGAGGTTGAGAAACAACACACGAGCAGATTGACAAATCAGAATTGGTGAAATATTTATTACTTTAATGCCTTAGAAAAAGTTCAAATAGATGACTGTCTTGGCTCTCTTAATTTTTATTTGCTTATTTTACAGACACAAATATACATAAAGTAATGTGGTGAGGGGAAAAAAGTTTCTCACAATTTTTGATCAAGAATTTTCCTAAATTCCAACTGGTGAAAGTAATTATTTTATTGAAAATATCTTAATGTTAAATTTAACGTCTGAAGCCAAGGCAAACACATAGATCATCTACATATGCAAACAAATAATTTCATGACTGAACTAGTTACAGATAGATATTTCTTTTGTTACAATAAGAAAAGTTGTAGATCTTTATTTCCAAATGGATGAATTTGATGCATTAAAAATCTATGTTATACTAAAAAAATGTGATTTGGACTCAATCATCTTTAGATATTTGTAAAAACTGATAATTGCACATATTTGGTTTATAATTCATATATTATAATTTATATATTTAATGTGATCTGTCCAATTGGAACAAAAAGAAAAAAATGATTTTATATTTTAATTGTACTTAGGCCACATTATGTCTGATGAATAGTACAAATATCACTTCCCTTGACTTTATCATTTTTCATTGAAATAGTGACACAGTAATAGCTAAATGCAAAAGTTTTCTTTCCAAAAGCAGCACTGTTTTTTTATCGGAACCACACAAACTTGTACATCTCTGGAAAACAGCAATGACCGAGAACTTAATTGTTCCTGTAAATGCTCTGTGAAGTGTTTGAATAGGTGTAATTTATTTACTTAGGAATTACCCACACAGATGCTCTCACCCATCACACACCTCCTTTGTATTCAACTATGATTTAATGTTTTCTTGTACAAAATTAGTCCAAGCCAATTAAAAAGCAAATAAATAGTCACAGTGGAGGGTAAATTGCCTTCTCTGCCTTCATGAAGCATGTGTGCACCAGTAAGATAAGATATTGTCAATCTGTTAAAATCTCAGGGAATCCATCCTCCTTCATCACTAGTAGAAGAAAAGCTTTTACACTTTGAAAAACCATGGAGGGTCATTTATCTAAGTTGTGGCAAAAACCTAAAGGGCAGGAAGGCCATAGTATTTCTTGCAATACATTAATCTTGACTTTAAAATAATGAAGAATGTTCCAAAGGTTCACTGCTTAAACATTTTGTTTGGGATTTAATTCAACCTTACTTTTCACTTTCATGTATTAGAAACAGAATAATATATTATGTTTCCAAACATGAAGTAAAGCCAATAGCATTAGAGTTGTCAGTGTAGCAAATGCATGCATGTAGCCTCAGTGAAAACATTTGCTGATGTGCCTACTTCAAGTGAATTCATGCTATCACTTCCTAATCACTCCTCAACCTCACTTGTTTAGAATTTTTGTTTCCATTGTATGGAACCATGATCAGTATCATGATTAAGATATTAATGACATAGAATGATAGAAACATTAATCAAACAGTTTCATGTCAATGTTACCAATGCATTTTTAAGAATATATGTATAATATTTGCATATTGAATTGTTTAATATTATAGAATAATGCTTTTGTAATAAAAATTCTGACTATAATTTCATGTTACTGATGACTTTTAAAAGTCTCACTCCTACCTGCTCCCTTACTGCCCAGGTCTTCCATAGCTAAAAATGAATTCTAGGTCTTTCTTATGGCACAGGTGCGAACTTCAAACCATGCAGACACCTTCCCATATATAGGAATCCTCATTCTGGCCCAACTCCCTAATGTAAATAGAGCATGTCAGTCTCTGAGTTTTTATCAGCTAAGGAATGCCCTCCTCTTCCCAGAGAAGCCCATTATATAGGCAATAAACCTTTTTTTGTAACTTCTTGGTACACGTACATTCTTCCTCTGAGCATCTTAACCAAATATGCATGATTTTGCCTTGTATGTGCAGTTAAGTCTACAGTAGAATTATAATTTAAATTTGCTTAAGAAGTGGCTGGTGAGATTATAAAGTGTTGATTCCTAGATCTGCTTCAACTTTGTGAATTGAAAGAATCTAATGAGACACCAAGAAGTAAAACATTTTTGCAAGATTCACTACTTACACCAGATTTTGCAAAACAAGATTTTACTCTGTTCCTTTGGGAATGCATTTATTCTTTCATCTAAAGATCTGCTTTGCCTTATGAATTATTCTTTCACTCAGTGGCTGAAAACATTATGTCTTTATTGGCAACAGGTTGTGCTCCATTTACTTCTATCTTAAGAGTAATGAAGTAAAACTTGGTAGATATTAATAACAATAATAAACAAAAAATATCATCATGGTCTCTAGTGTCAATATTTAATAGTTTTGACAAATTTCTGGTTTATAGCCAGAGTTAGATATGGATCCCAATAGGCTGCTTGAATTTTCCATCACATCTAACTCTTTCATGTATGCAGTTTCCAAATGCCAGTTAATGGACAGGAACCTGGCTAACCACATCAGCATCACATGGGGAAGAAGTAATATTAACATACAAATATTTTTAGCCTACTCAACAGTTAAATCTGGTGGAGGTCCTACAAATAATTATTTTTTTGAAGCACTTCTTCAAAATTCCTATGCAGACAGTCAAGTAATGAAATACTAGTAAGACATGTGTTCCTGACCTCAGAACAGGTTAGAGCATGATAGCTGCTATACGCAATGCCAAGTTATATTTCCATCTGGGGTAGCCCAGCAAGTCAACTGATGAAAAAGTGCTACTATTCCAAAAAGCCTGGGGAAGTTGGTGCTCAGTAATAAATGGATGGGTTCTCTCAACCAATACCTCTCAGCTAATGGGGGGTAACATGCTGAAAGCTGTTGTCCTGAGGCTTTTTGAGTTATAGTTAAGAGTATGACTTGTGATCTATCACTATAGAGGACCCAGTTTTAATGCTATTAGCAATCATGTGGTCCAGTAAATTGACAGAAAAGGGAACACTTAGCTAGGGAATGTCTGACATATTAGGAATTGTCCCTGAATTCTATTTTATATTAGTATTCCTGATTCTAGAATCATTCAAATATAAGTAGATGCCTTTGTATATAAAAATGTGAAAAACAGATCAAGGACCTAGGAATTAATCTAGGAATTTACACCTACTACAAGAAAATGTCGGCCCAAAACTACCATGTCTGACTAGATCCTGACTTCCTTGGCCAGACTCCTAAAGCTGAAGAAATAAAAATCTAGAATTAATAAATGGGATGAATTCAAACTGAAAAGCTTCTTCTCGGCAAAGAAAATTATCAATAATATGAGAGAGAACCTACAGAGTGGGAGAACATCTTTGTTACATGCACATCAGATAGAGCACGAATTTCCAGGATATATAAAGAACTCAAAAAACTTAACACCAAAGAAGACAAATTACCCAATCGATAAGACTAAGGAACTGAAAAGACACTTCTCAGAAGATATATATTCAACAAATATATGAAAAAATGTTCAACATCTATAGTAATTAGAGAAATGCAAAACAAAACTACTCTAAGTTTTCATCTTACTCTTGGAAATTATCAAGAATACAAGCAACAACCCCCAAAATCCAAAGGTTGAATGTTTTCTCCAATAAGTGGATGCTGAAGCATAATGAGGAGAGGGCAATGGGAGGATCCGAGAAACTTTGGAAGGACAAAGGAAGGAAAGGAAAGGGAGGGTTATGGGGGTAGAAAAGATGGTGGAATGAAATGGACATTATTACCCTAGGTATATGTATTATGGCACAAATGGTGTAACTCTACTTCATGTACAACCAGAGAAATGAAAAATTATGTTCCATCTGTGTACTATGAATTGAAATACATTCTGCTCTCATGTACAACTAAGTAGAACAAATAAATAAATAGATTTACAAAAGAAGAATACAAGCAACAATAAATGTTGGCAAGGATGCAGGTAAAAGATACACTCATACATTGCTACTGGGACTGCAAATTAGTGCAACCACTCTGGAAAGAAGTATGGAGATTTCTTAGAAAACTTGCAATGGAACCACAATTTGGATAGCTGGCTATCCGACTCCTCAGTCTGTACCCAAAGGTCTTAAAATCAGCATACTACAGTGTTGCAGCCACATCAATGTTTATAGCTCACAATAGCTAAACTATGGAATCAGCCTAGGTTCTCTTCAATAGATAAATTGAGAAAGAAATTGTAGTATATATACACAATGGGCTATTATTCATCATTGAAAGAGAAATCATGGCATTTGCAGGTAAATGGATGAAGTTAGAGAATATCATGCTAAGCAAAGTAAGCCAATCCCAAAAAACCAAAGGTAAGAGGGGAAGGGGAGGGGGCGAGTGGGTAGGAAAGATGGTGGAATGAGTAGGACATCATTACCCTAGGTACATACGTGTATGATTGCCCAGTGGTGTGACTCTACATGGTGTACAAAACAGAGAAATAAAAAGTTGTGCTCCCTTTGTGTATAATGAAAAAAAATGCATTCTGCTCTCATGTATAACTAGTTAGAAAAAATACATTAAATTCTAAATAATCAAAGTAAAAAATGTGAAAAATATATGCAACATAGTTCTACTTGAATCACTTTCCTTGTGGTGATATTATCAGTAATCTAATACATTTTTACAAAACAGCCTTGGGGCTACACAAGTATTTAGATAGTATACTGAGATTAAATAATATTTCAATTCGCTCAAATAGTAAGTATATCCATATATATGTAGATATATGATGATAATATAAGAATAATTATCACACAATAACAATAAATATGTCATAAATATACACCCTTAATCAACATAAAAGTATTTTTCTTTTGTGCATTTTAGAGAAAAGGAACTAATCTCTAAAGTAACTATTAAAATTTCAACACAACAAAAAAATACAATTAGTAAACTACAGAAGAGATCAAACAGTCAATAGAGTAAACATTTGCAACATTTTCAACCTGTAATTATAAATTGAAGGCACTAAATGATTTAAGCATTTTCCATCTGAAATTCTGCACTGTTGGGACTAATTATTTAATAACATGATTAATGGTATGTCTTATATAATTATTTATAAATTAGGCATCACATTTGTACACTAGTTGTTAGTGAGGTAAATCTTTAATCAACACATTAAGTTTACTTCTATTCAATGCGGCACATACAGTCATAAATAAATAGGTTGCCTAGTTCAAGGAAATAATAACCTTAAAAAATTAATGAGAATCAATGAGAAATCAATTCTCTATTCAGAATTCTACTACATGTTTCATATGTGGATATAAAAATTCAATTATGTTTCATATGTGTATATGAAACAGGCACACGTATGTGTATGTGCATGTATACATATATATAATCATAACAATTGTAGTATATAATGATATATTTTATTTGTTCACAAACAACTCATGAAGGGTAAGAGTAAATTAATTAGAAAAAAGTAGATATTAAAGTAGTAAAATTTAAAAAGTTAAAGTATGTAAATTTTATATAAAAGTATATAAAACAATTAGCATCTACATTCTAACAGAGGAAAACTGTGCTTGCCATTTCCCTTGGATACAGACATTTTCTTTACAATCTGGGTAATAACGAAGTCTGGTTTTTGCTCTGTAAGGAGGCAACTATCTCTGTATTTTGAGACTATAGGCAAACCTACCCTTTATCCATTTATAATAGTACTTGCATTTCTAACACTGTTCATTCAATAAACATTCTTCAAAATACAGTACAGAAAAGAATTTTTTTCAATGTTTCTGGTTTCAAGACATTCAGTTAGCTCAATAATCTATGAAAAATTATTATCCAACAATATACTGAGAGTATATATTTTACTTAGTAACATAAATGTTAAGGCTGACCATTTGAAATTTCTTTATAAATATTGATATGTATACAATATAACAAGCATAACTTCCTTAGAATGGAAAGACAACATATGTATGGGAAAACCCAATTGGGTTTAATTGCAGACATTAATAATTTCACCTTGAGGAAAATTTTGCTAAGGAAATAATAATAAGTATAGAAGGGTCAAATGCTTGTAATTCCAGCGCTACAGAGGCTGATTTAGAGTTGTAAGTTGAAAGAACTTAGCATGATTCTTTCTCATCAGCATGAGGTGAGGGAAGGGAGAGAAAAGGGCTGAGAATGTAGCTCAGTCTTACATTGAGTGCCTAGTATTAATGAGCACTTTGGTTCCATCTCCAGAACCACACATACACAAAAGAAGATATAATGACCCCCCCAAAAAATTACAGCTGTGTTTTTTGGCCTTTCTTAATGAAATAAGAAAGCTAAGCATCTAAGAATAAAGCTAATTTCTACCAAGCATAAACACACAAAATGAAATGTTTTACATCATGCATTGAACATCAATTTACTATATTTTTCATGAAGTATATGATAGAATGACAGTGCTCCCCTCAGTATGTTTCCTTTGTTTTCAACCATATGATCTCTCCAACAGTTGACATTTACTCAGTCCTTAGGATAACTTCTCAGATATTAAATATGTGTGGAATAATGTGTGTGCCAAATATCTTCTCACTAGTTTAAAAATAAACTGCTCTCTTGGGACTTCCTCTATTCCTACTTACATAAAGCAAAATTACAGACATGGAAGACAGGGAGTTTTAGCCATGAAAATAATAGTAATAACTGAAGTGATGTCAGATCCCAAAATGGAACAAATAGTCTTTCTGAATATATTTTATAAAATTTATCCTAATTAGTTATACAGGACAGTAGAATGAATTTGGACACATCATATATAAATGGAGTATAACTTCTCATTCTTCTGGTTGTACATAATGTAGAATCACACAGGTCATTAGTCATATATGCACATAAGGTAATAGTGTTTGATTCATTCTACTATCCTTTCTACCCTCTATCCCCATCTCTTCCTTACACTCCCCTTTTCTCAGTCCAAAATACTTTTATTCTTCCCTACTCCCCCTTCTTATTGTAAATTAGCATTACATATCAGAGAAAACATTTAGCCTTTGGTTTGGGTGGATTGGCTTATTTCGCTTAGTATAATATTTTTCAGCTCCATCCATTTACCAGCAAATGTCATAATTTCATTCTTTTTTAAATCTATGTAATATTCCATTGTATATTATATCATATTTTCTTTATCCATTTATCTATTGAAGGGAACATAGGTTGATTCCATAGTTTAGCTATTGTGAATTGAGTAGATATAAATATTGACGGGGCTACATCACTGTAGTATGCTGATTTTAAGTCCTTTGGGTACAAACTGAGGAGTGGCATAACTGGGTCAAGTGGTGGCTCCATTACAAGTTTTCTAAGTCATCTCCACATTGCTTTCCAGAGTGATTGCACCAATCTGTATTCCCAGCAGCAATGTATGAGTATACCCTTTCCCTACATCCTTGCCAACATTTATTGTTGCTTGTATTTTTAATGATTGCCATTTTGACTGGAGTGAGATGAAATCTTAAAGTAGTTTTGGTTTGCATTTCTCTAATTGCTAGAGATGTTGAACATTTTCTGAATGTCTTTTGTGGAGTAGATCTGGCCTGCCAGTAAGAACCCCCCCTCCTGTCAAATTATTAAGAGATACACAATTATCTCATCTGAATCATATATTTTGGGGACTGAATTTTATAAATGTTTAATTTTTATCCTACCCAATTAAGAGGGACAAAAGATAATAAATGATATCCTGTCCAAAGAATAATATAAAATTAATACAAATAGGTAAGCAGAAGAGACCATTGTGTTAATAAGTTACATTTGGGAAATTGTGAATGGACATCTTATTGTACTTCAAACATATTTTGAAAATAGTTTTAAACAACAGGTAAGCAATGTTTTTGAAGATAGAAAACAATTGAATGCAATTTAAAAAATCCTGATTATTTAAAAGTAACTGAGTTTTAAAATGTACCATCAAAAATGGTTTATCATACCTGGTAAAAAGTTGTTTAAATTAAAAGTAATTTTAATTGAAAAGAATAAAATACATGGTGAAGAATAAGTTCATCCTTCAGTATATAAAAAAGAAATAAAATTATTTTTTATTTAAATATATACATTTTAGTTTTACAACATGATGTTCTGATATGCACATATATAGTGAAATTATAATATAGACATTCTTATTAACATACTATTTTTTACATAACTAAGTGGGAGGGTGAGGGTACATAATCTTATTTGGAACTGAGATAGTACTTTGTCTGTGATAAGTAATAAATATTCAAAGTAAGAAAGGAAGGGAAAGTATCAATTTAATATCATTATTGAGTTATGTATTGGGAAGGGCAATTTATTTATTTTCAATTAAAAAAATTTTATTAGTTGTTCATGGACCTTTATTTTATTTACTTATTTATGTGCAATACTGAGAATTGAACCCAGTGCCTCGCACATGCTAGACAAGCACTCTACCATTAAGCCACAACCCAGCATGGGAAGGGCAATTTAGACTGAATTTAGACAGATATTATAAAGAATTAAAGAACAGCTCTTCGGACATCATGGCAATAACAGAGTTGAGAAAAATGAAAAAATTTTGGAGAAATTTATGATCATATCAGTGATATGAGATTTGTGAGTCTAGAAACTGGTATCTCTGTTTTCCAGGTTAGAGATACTTTAGTTTGGAAATTTTACTGTTCTACAAAAGTTGAAAGGTTTATGTAGTCATACAGTAATTTGAATTTATATATATATATATATATATATATATATATATATATATATCTGTTACCTTATATTTTGGGGAATGGATTTGGAAATAATAGAGGAATTATAGGAAATTATAATAGGAAATAATAGAAAGAAATCTATCATTTCAACTATAAGCAAAATGCTTGAGATGTTTTAGTATTTGGAATATAATTGTTAGATGAGCTAAAAAAAATCAGATGGCATTCTTTTTTAATCTTAAAACATTCAATCCTATTTTTTCCCTAAGATTTCCTCAACTAAAAAGTTAACTTTTTAAAAGACAAATACATTTTAAAAAATTGTTTCTTTTTTTCAATGCAAATATCAAAGAATCAGTTGTTTCCATTCTGCCTTTTACTAATTTAGCAATATATCAATCTTGTTTGCCTAAGACATGTTTGAAATTGATATAGGAGAACTGTGGCTTACGTACTATATCATTATAGTTATATGATTATGGATATAGAATTTTTTTACTAAATCAGTCTTAGGTACACATACAGGCATTTATTTTTAATTCACTTATAAATTGTATAGCATTATCAAATGGCATTTCAGTTAACATTAAAATGACAAATCCCATTCTTTTTTTTTTTTTCTTAATTTAGAATTAGAAACCATCTGTTTAATTTGGCATGATGGCATAAATTGTTATTTGTGATTTTGTTTGATCAGGTATTTTAATACTAAACATTAACTGTGATTTTATTTTATTATACAGAGCTCTCTGAGATGCTTGCTGGAAAACAAATCCATAAATGCAAATTTTTCTATATTTCTCAGTTACAACAAATTGGTTTAACTAGTTGGATATTGTGGACCAGAAACACATCTTCAAAAACTTGTTTTTAGCTGGGCATGGTGGAACATGCCTGTATTCCTAGCAACTTGGGAGGCTAAGGCAGGAGGATTGCAAGTTCAAAGCCAGCCTCAGCAACAGTGAGGTGCTAAGCGACTCATTGAGACCCTGTCTCTGAATAGAATACAAAATAGGGCTGGAGATGTGGCTCAGTGGTCAAGTGCCCCTGAGTTCAATCCCTAATACCCTTCCCCCCCAAAAAATAAATAAAACCTTGTTTTTAAAATTTCATAATATATGGTCCTTAGCAAATGTATTTTGAATATTTATGTATAAATTTAATAAACAAATTCACTTTCATGTCAGAAATAAATATATATAGGTGTTCTAAATGATTCATGAATTATCAAGATTAGAAGACATAAATAAAAATCAAAATACCCAGCCCTTATGGCCTTCACCTTAACTAATAAGTGAAAGGTATTATACAATGAAGATTATGTACCTTTGTTGCTAGAAGTTTTTGACCATTAATATATTCTTTATGAATAAAATGTTAGCCATAGGTAAATGTGTATAGACACATATAAAAATATTAGGCAATATATAGTTTTTTTATGATTAAGTCATAATGAACATCCTTGAAATTAGAAATTTTGAAGCAGAGTTAAGTAAGTGTAGTTACCATTTTTAACTGAAGAAAATCATTATCATGGCACAGACAAAACGAAAACTTTCACTCTTTCTCCGTTTAAAAACGAGCATTGTAAAAATGCTATTTTATAGCAAAGTATTTCATTCTATATTGTAATTACTTATTTCTATTTCTAATAGGAATATTTGAACTACTTTGAAAAATCTAGTAAAGTCTACTCTTCTGATACATCAAACACGAAATACTTAAGCATTTAATATTTATGATACATAAACAAGATCTCAGGTGGTAAACCACTTTATTATAAAGAAAACATGGCAAACATAATTGAAGGCAAATAGAAAAATAATTTTCTAACATATATGATGAGTAATATGCACTCTACATAGACACACATGTATCAAAGACTACACAAACCTCAGTGTGTTACTAGACAAAAATTACAAAATTATAAATTACTTCATTCTTAGTTAATTTAATAAACTTTCAAAGTAATGGGTATATGCCATAAATATTTCATTCATAATTAATTCAATAAAATTTTCAAAGTTACAGATATGTGTTATGAATTGTGCATAATTCAGAAAACATTGGTGAAAAATATCAAAGAAGTTTTCTGATATCTTTTTTTGTAGAATTAATAGTCTAAGTGAGAAGATAAATGTTAAGCAAATGATCCCCTAAATATATAAGGAGAAAAAAATATAGTCAGAACAAAAACCGCATATCTAGTTCCAAGAGATGCTATAATAATGAAATTTATTCCAATTATTTTATCTAAGAAAGTAAAGATTCATTTATAATGCATTATAGTAAATCAATGAGGCACAGAGTTGAAGAATAGGTAGGGAAAACAAATTCAATCAGGAAGACCAAAATGTTAAAATGCTCTAAAGGGCATGGAATGATGGAAGAAGAGAGATAGAACCAGTGGCTCTCTGAGGTGAAGTGAAAATATTGGATCATGTCCATACTGAAGACTGTTAAGACTTACCAGTTATTATTAAGGCAATAGAAAGACATTGGTGCATTTAAGCCAGGGTTGGAGTAGAGATTCCACGTAAATATCAGATTTGTGTTTTGGAAAAACCTGTCTTCAGTGTACAAAAACAAATCAAGACAAAACAAAACACAAACCAACAAATTGAAGACAAGAAAAAACTAAGGGAAATAGGAAGCTACCAAATTGGCTCAGGTGAGTAATAATGGTAGATTGATATAAGAAGGTGGAAAGAATGGGAAGAATTGTTGGAAGAATGAGGGGAAAAAATCCCTTAAATTAGGGAAAATATCTGTTTTTACTAATAGTAATAGAAATTCAAGTTAAAATATTAAAGCATAATTTCAAATTAGTTGAATGGTATTTATAACTTCATCATTAAATATCACAATCTCCATATATCTACAGCTTTTTGGGGAAGACTTGCATTTCTTAAAAATGTAATCCTGAAGATAAAATAAGATGTTTATAAAAACCTTATGATTGATATATAATATTTTTTAAAGTATTAAAATATTTTATAAGGATATAATTGATTCCAAACTGAAAGAATAAGTACATTCTTCCCACATACACTTGCTATGTACAGTTTAAAACCCTAGGCATTTTTTATTAAAAAAACCAAACAAACAAGAAAACTAGAAAGTAGAGAGAAGCAATACCAGGTAAGAGCCTTGGGGTCTCAGGAACAATTAATTGGTGAGTTATGTGGGATTTTTTTTCTGCCATATATATATATATATATATATATATATATATATATATATATATATATATATCTCCTAGGTCAAGGTGCTGGAGAAGTTATCTATCTTAAAATGCCAACAACAGCAGGCAAAACAGCATAAAAGAAGCCTTATATCTCTAGCCAAATACTAGGAAAACAGTAACCTATCAAGACAGAAAATAACTGATCTACTGTAGTTAAACCTTATGGAAAAAGATGCAGACCCACCCCCTGCCTGGTCATTAAATATTGAGTAAAAAACTAGATTTGCACCTATTCCAGATGAAAATTAGGCACTGCTCTTAACTCTTAGCACTAGAAATATCAACAGAGGCTTACTGGAAAGCCTACTCTCCCATTTCTACATAGTACCAGGAAATGTCAAAGGATGCTATATAAGCATTCTAGATCTTCACTTCCTCCTGTGAGTGGTGAGGCCAAGTCACTTTCCTTACCAGCAAAGTTCCAGAGGATGTCAGCTGAAAAAGAGGATATTTAAAAATATCAAAAGTTTCATAATCATATACCCTGAATCTCTAGGATATAATTGAAAATCGTGGTGAATATAATGTTAAATACCAACAGGAAGATGATGAAGATATTGAAATGAACAGAAAACAATTTTAAAATTGTCATCAAATGATTCAATAAACCACTAGGAACATGTTGAAAACAAATGAAGTTCTCAGAAAAAAAAAGATATTAAGAAAAATTTTACTTTCAGAATTTTAAATATAATAATTATTTAAAACTAAATGAATGGGCTTAATAGGAGAATGGAAGTTATAAAGGAAAGAATCAGTGAATTTGGAAATAAAATAATAGAAATTGCCCAAACTAAATAGTAGAGAAAAAATATACTGAAAAAATTTGAATTGAACCTTAGGACCCTATGGAACTCTAGGGACTATAATTACTATAACCTCTGGAACCTATGGAAGCATTGCTCCTTTGCCATCAGAGTCCCAGAGGAAAAGAAAAAGAGGGTGGAATCAGAAAAGAATTTGAAGAAAAAAAAATGACAGAGAATTTCTTAAGTTTTCAAAAGATGAACTTACAGGTTTAAGAGACTGAGTATATGTACCCTCTTTGATAATTCTAAATAAATCTATGCCAAAATACATCACAGACAAGCTTTAGTAAACTAAAAGAAAGTGTTCTTAAAAATAATGAGCAAAACCCACCTTACCTATATGGGTTAAACAAATTAATTGACAACAACTTTATAATCAGAAGTTTTTGGACTCCAAAATAAAGTGGTACAAGTTGTTACACAAAATACCTATTAACCCCAAATCCTATGTTTAGCAATCCGCAATCCATTGTCTTATTTGGTTATTCTTTGCTTATATATGACCTGATGCCAGGTCATTTGTACAGAATATGAATTTATTTGACCTTAGTTGTGAAAACTGGGAAGTCTGAGGTAGGGATTGCCATCTGATCAGCATCTGGTGAGGGTTTTCTTGCTACCTCATAACATGGTGGAGACACCATGTAGTAAAACAGAGCAAGTGTGCTAGCATGGGTATCTCTTCCTTTCCTTACAAAGTCATCCTGTGTATCCTACCAGTAAGACCTCACCTAATTTTAAGAATATTCCAAAGGCCCCATTTTAAAATAATATGAATATAAAACTGGAGATTGTTTCCTAAACATGAATTTTAAAAGGGCACATTGAAGTTATAGCATCCAGGTTTCTGAATAGAGAATAAATGAAGATATTTTGCACTGAACAAAAACTAAGTTAAATTTCAATAGCAAATCTCCTTTATAATAAATGTTTTGAAAATTCTTGAAACAGAAAGAAAATGATAAAAGATGGAATCTTTAAACATCAAGAAGACAAAACAATAGAAAGAAAACTGTATTTTCTCTTTAGTTTCTTAATTATGTTTGAAGAAAGAGGTATAAAATTATCTAATGGGAATCTCAGTGTACATAGAGCAAATATTTGAGACATTATGAGTAGGGGACATAGAGTGACTTTAAAGGAATTAAGACTTCTGTACTTCATTCAAAGAAGTAAAATATTTCAGTAGATCTTCATAGAGACAGAATAGTTTTGTACTTGATTCTGTGGGTGGTTACAGTAATCTATGCATGATAAACAGTATAAAGCTATATATACATATTGTTCTAATATGAATTTCCTGATTTTGTTATATTATTATATGTGGATGTAAACACTGGGAAAATTGGATGACACTTTAACAGACTCACCATGTGATATTTTCCATCTTCCAGTTATCCTATAATTCATCAAAATTTAAAAGTTGAATAAAGGGTACTTTGAGGGAGCTCAAGCTTGGCTCAAAATATTCCACATTCTAGATCAAGCACAAGATATGTTGACTATTTCAAAATGTTGCCAAGATTTAGGGTACATTTCCTGACTTCCTTTCCAAAATTGTGGGGCTAGAAGATAATAGGTCATTTCAAAACACTTTAAAAACAAAACATGTTGATTTTGAATTTTGAATCTACCTTTTGTGCCTAAAGCAAATAAAGCCATTTCAGCCATCACTTTTGACTATTGTGTGATCTTATAAAATTAAACATACATCCATAAAGAAATTCTATTCCTACATAATCATCCAAGAAAGGAAAAATGTTTGCCAAAACAAACTTTTTGTTTAATGGATACTTTTTGATAATATACCCAAAATTTATGTAAGAGTTCATTAATAGGAGAATAGATTAAATACTTTGATATACTCATACAATGGAATACCATGTGGCAACAAAAATACATGACTTATTAAGATGTTGCAACACTGATGTTCCTCAGATCTTAACTGACAATAAGACTTTTTACGTTATGAAGTATAGCATACTATTGAATTAATCTGACATTCTAGAATTAAAAAATGTAATATATTGAAAAGAACTTCAAAGCAGTGGTCATCTTTGGGTGTATGTAGGGCATTCATATATAAAGAGAACAAAGGGAAATTTCTGGGATACCTATAATGTGCTATATGCTTACAGGGATTTCTGTTTCTGGCGATACAAATTTATCATGATTCAATAATATTCCACGTAACAAGAAACTAGTCCAAATTATTTTGTTCAAATGAAAAAAATATTAACTGTACAGAATTAAAACATACTACTGCAATTTGCATATAAACATTTTTAGCACCAAGGAATTAAAAAAAGATGATGAAAAACTCAGACCGAGATGTAAAAAAATGATTATTCATTTCATTTTCTCAAGTTGGATTCACTATCCTACAAAACAGCGTCTCCCACAGTTTCCTCTGTCAACTTCACTAGAGAGTTGCTGTGATTCAATGGCATCCTGTGGATTCATCTAATACAGTATTTCTTTTTATGCTATCTGTCTTGACTACTACACAGCATACTCCGCCAGGCCTGAGAATATGCTTCATTCATCTTTTGCCCTATTGCTAATGTTTGGCACAGAATTTGTCTGTAACTAGCAGTTGGTAAAGGATCAGCAAAGCAATTCAAAACCAACAATAATTAGGAAGAAAATTCACCTATCTTTTTCTAATAGTGTTCAATGGTGAGTCCCTCCATATTGGGTTAAAGTGGGGTTAATAGATTGAAATGTCCACATCACCCATCTCATATAAATGACTAAAACTTTCTAAGTCAGGTGAATTTGAATAATGTTGAAAAGCTTAACATCTATCTGAAGGAGGGCATATGCCCCTCCATACTGCTCCATTTTTATCATGTTAGGAATATGAACTAAACATTTCAGAGCTTCAGATTTTCAAGAAAAGAGCAATGTCAGCTTTTTCCTAACATTACCTCCAATTTTACATATAGGCTAAATATCTGAGTTATGTATGTATCAACCCATTTTTTAGATTGTGTTCTGAGAGACACAAGTTTGTGATCTTTGCTGTGAAAAATCTTGATCTCAAGTAAAGAGGAGTAAGATAGCAACCATATTAGAAAGTGGTCATTGTGAATTAGGTGATTCATTTGAGCATTATTTCTTTATTCATAAAATCAGAAAATTTGAGAAACATGGTTACATTACAACTGGGTAGAAAATATTTGAGCAGAGATATGTATAAACTTATTAGAAATAGTTAAACTAATAATCAATTTTAAATATCTTTCATCTTGGCTTTTAATCTAAGTAACCCAAAGCATTTAAAGAATTCTTCATTAGAAACAGTACAGAAATATAAAGCAAAATCTTTGTATCACTCTTACTTTTTCCTGTCACCATGTTCATAATTCATTTATTTAAGATTGAACAGTACATGATTTCAATTTGTCCAAAAAAATGCAAGTAATTGATTGAAGTACATCTACTTATAATCACAAAAGGACAAAATTCCTTTAACCCTTAGTTTACTCACTTTTTGAAACACATGCACACGCACAGAAGTGTGCATACACACTATTCTTTACCTTAGTACTTTGAACTATCTCTTATATGATCACATAGGTGGCAAAAAAATAACACCCTATAAAATAAATTCCCATACATAGTACTCACTGAATATCTAGTGTTATATTGACAATCCTAATTTGATAGTTTTAGACCCTAGTAGTTTCTGAAACTGAAACAAAAAGTTGAAGAGGGTATATTAGTTTGCATTTTGCAGTTTTAATAAATGCTATTTTTATTTTATGCTACTATTGTGTGAGAAATTACATATAAATTCTTTGTATTTTTCTGTAAACTGGCTCATGAAGCTACATATTGAATCTTAATAAATTCATTGGATGAAGTGGTTTATTAAAAGTCTGTACATTTAGATACTTGTGTCTGAAAGTCATTAAGTAAGAGTTGGTTACAGTGCATATTGCACTGTTATATATATATATTAATTCATGTATCTAAGACTGCAAAAACATAAAAAAATAATGTGAAGGAAATAAATGCCTAAGTAATATAATTGACAATTATGTATTGAACAATGCTTAAAAGAAGATATCATAGTCGATATAACATGGCAATGTATTCAAGCTGCTAGAAACTAAAATTTAACAAGTGAGTTACAACTACCAGGAAGCTGTTCACCCTTGGTAAAATACTTGGTATTCAATAATGCACAGTTTGATCCTGAGATATTCATCACTGCTTGCTATTCACCTATTTTCTAAATTTAACCAGTGGGAATTATTCTTTACAGGAAATCACCTCTGATTTCTTAACCAGTATCAGGAGAAAATTAGTAATTTATAAACAACAAAATTAGTAATTTATAAACAATTAGTAATTTATAAACAATTTGAATGCATATATTGCACAAAATAATATAAAGCCAGATTTACATATTACATTTAACAAATATCTTTATTTGGGATTGTATTGCTATTAATATTTTCCATAATTCTATATCTTTATTTCTTAAAATTATAATAATTTTAAATTCAAGTTCATCTTTTATTACTGTTCCCAACCTAATTATCTCAAATGTTATAGGAAGAAATTTTTGACTACTCTAATATCCGTATGAACTATTCTTAAGTAGATATGATCATATCTATTTAAATATACAACATAAGTTTTATATTGTTGAGTTAAACATACAACATATATTACAACTTGAGAATGAAGTACTTTCTGAAATTTATTTGAAATATAAAGCTTTCTATAAGCAATGTTTGGATTATCAATAGGAAGAACACATTTTCAAGGCAAAACAGCAAGATCCTCTCATGAGACAGAAAATTATTAAGAAAAAAAAAACCCATAAATAAAAATAATAATGGCCCAATTAATATTAATTATTTTGCATTTAGGAATAATATTATTTCTAGAGAATTATAAGAAGGAAAATAAGAAATAAATGTTAGCAGGATATGAATAAATAATGGAAATATGCTCATTATTTTTTCACATTCATCTCCAATATAAAATCTATACTAATTGTTTTCTAAGCCCCAGACATAATGAAAAATGCCTTTTATACATTCTCTTAAATGAATCCTTACAATGATACTTTCAAACAATGAAACAATTATCTTATTTTTTTCTTTGTGAATAAATTCTGATATTTTCTAAGAAATTATTTTTTTAGGCAATCAAATTTGCCCCCAGGCAGTGTTATTATTTGCTTATTTTTCTATCCATTAGTCTAATTACATATTATTACACTTTGTCAAGTCTTATATTTCTTTCCTTTATTCTTAATCTGATTTTCTGGGAGTTTGTCTAAATTGCATAACATTTAAAGGAAACATATTTGGATTATTGTATTCTTTCTACCATTTGTGAAGTTATATTTATCAATTCAAATTTTACCTTATTTATTTTCTGATACAGATGTTTCTCCATTTTTTTTTTAATTTTTCAAAATCAGTATAGAAACTTATTTTCTTGTATCCTAAAATGATGGAGATATTTTAGGCTGCAAAGTTTCATGGTGACCACTTACAGTTTATCCCATGAGCTTTAGGCTATGTTTGCTTTGCTCTAAGGGTTACATAGCAATATGTTTCTTAATTTTCAAATTGCAGTTACTATCTGAATGTAAAACTATGCATTCTCTGTTTGAGGGGTACATGATTTAACATACATACACGTGTTTATATAAGTACTGAAATAAATATATTAACTAACCAAAAATGTTCCTTATACTTATTTATTAATCAGAATATTTCACTTATATGGAAGATATTTATATTTTTTAATTTTTTAAAAAAATAACTTATTGTTGCATTTATAAACTTAAATATTCATTTCAGAGTTTTTTGGGATATACAGATTTGTCATTATTATATATTCTTCTTATGTTTTTTCTTATCAGCATATAATGTCCCAGTTTATTTACTTGGGGTCTTCATTTTAAATCCAACCTTACCTCAATATTAATGTTATCACCCTCTCTTAGCACATTATTTTCAACTTTCGTTTATTTCATTTAAAAACATATTTCTCTTAATCAGCAAAGAGATGACCACATGCATATTAGCTGTCATTTTATGGAAAAATAAAATATACACATTATTGTGCACAGTTATGTCTGGTTTCACTCTGTTTTATACTATTTTACATTCGTTATTTACTTTGTGATTCTTTCTTCTTCCTATTTTATATTTTTGTGAGATTTATCAAGCTCAATTTATTCTCTTTTTTCTTTGTTATTTAAAGAATTTTAAAATTCTTTTCAATCCAATATAAAACCATATATATCTGACCCTTTATGTGGAACCCACTTATTTTCCAACAAGGTATCTATGCTTAAATACTTCTATATTAGTAGAATGAATATTTTTAAATAAGTCACCCTTGTACATATAGAATATTTAGTTTTGTTATATTAATCCCAGAGTATCTAAAACTCTTTTATTTATATCTGTCTTTAATCAGGAATACTTATATCTCACTTATATCAGTCTCAAGTCATCTCTCATTGTAAAGGAACCCATTTTCCACCATATTTCCTCTGCTCTTCATGTGATTCATTGTGATTTAATTACAGGGCTGTATCCTTACAGGAAACTCAGCAGAATGAAGGCCCTTCTTCAAATCCTCATTCTTGTGATCAAGTCAGAAAGATTTCAGATATGTTGCTCCAAGAAACGGGCATTAGTCTATTGAAGGGATAGGAAAAAGGAAAGAGGAAATAGGGACATTCTCAAGGGACAGAAAATGTCTGTCCTCTCAAAAAGAAGAGGGAACATATGCCTCTCCAGCACTCCAGTTTTATCAGGGGCCCCAGAGAGTTTCCATAGAGTTTTGTATGGGTCCACCTCTTGATTTTTGACTAATAGCAGGATGACATCCGATTTCCAAGTCCCCACTGCCATGATAGCTCTAGGTCATTTTGACCCATGATGACTGATTCTAATTTGGATTCTTAACCATAAATTCTTACAGATTTTCTGGTTATGGGGAATTATATCTGCCCAAATTCCAGAATCTGGTCTGTGAAAAAGCGTCACAAATGTCTCTCCCTTCAGAGTAACCTGTGTTCATTTTATCAACATTATTTCATGGCTGCATTTCTCCTGCAGATAACAGGTAATTTACTGAAGAATGTGACATATCCTGTTGACACAAACCAGGCAAGGGCACAGAGTGAATTGCTCCTTAGAAAAGAAAGCATGTCAGATCTGCACAGTTGGCCCATTTTATAAAGTATTCACTTAATGAATTTTGGGAACATGATCTGGGGATATTTTTTTGTGATCTATCAATTTGTAGATTTTTTTTCTTTTTTGTAGTTTTCATATTGCTTTCTATAGTATTTTTCTTTCTTTTATCTGACTTATAATAGTTTTCCAGTGAATTTATTTTACCTTTTGCCTAACATATTTCTTTTTTTTTTTTTTTTTTTTTTTTTTTTTTAATTTTTTTTTTATTGGTTGTTAAAAACATTATAAAGCTCTTGACATATCATATTTCATACATTAGATTCAAGTTGGTTATGAACTCCCAATTTTACCCCAAATACAGATTGCAGAATCACATCAGTTACACACCCACGTTTTTACATATTGCCATACTAGTGACTGTTGCATTCTGCTACCTATCCTATCCTCTACCATCCCCCCTCCCTCCCCTCCCATCTTCTCTCTCTACCCCATCCACTGTAATTCGTATCTCTCCTTGTTTATTTTCCCATTCCCCTCACAACCTCTTATATGTAATTTTGTATAACAATGAGGGTCTCCCTCCATTACCATGCAATTTCCCTTTTCTCTCCCTTTCCATCCCACCTCATCTATCTGTTTAATGTTAATCTTTTCTTCCTGCTCTTCCTCCCTGCTCTGTTCTTAGTTGCTCTCATTATATCAAAGAAGACATTTGGTATTTGTTTTTTAGGGATTGGCTAGCTTCACTAAGCATAATCTGCTCTAGTGCCATCCATTTCCCTGCAAATTCTATGATTTTGTCATTTTTTAGTGCTGCGTAATACTCCATGGTGTATAAATGCCACATTTTTTTTATCCATTCATCTATTGAAGGGCATCTGGGTTGGTTCCACAGTCTAGCAATTGTGAATTGTGCTGCTATGAACATCGATGTAGCAGTATCCCTGTAGTACGCTCTTTTAAGGTCTTCGGGGAAAAGTCCAAGAAGGGCAATAGCTGGGTCAAATGGTGGTTCCATTCCCAGCTTTCCCAGGAATCTCCATACTGATTTCCAGATTGGCCGCACCAGTTTGCAGTCCCACCAGCAATGTACAAGAGTACCCTTTTCCCCACATCCTCTCCAGCACTTGTTGTTGTTTGACTTCATAGTGGCTGCCAATCTTACTGGAGTGAGATGGTATCTTAGGGTGGTTTTGATTTGCATTTCTCTGACTGCTAGAGATGGTGAGCATTTTTTCATGTACTTGTTGATTGATTGTATGTCCTCCTCTGAGAAGTGTCTGTTCAGGTCTTTGGCCCATTTGTTGATTGGGTTATTTGTTTTCTTATTGTCTAATTTTTTGAGTTCTTTGTATACTCTGGATATTAGGGCTCTATCTGAAGTGTGAGGAGTAAAAATTTGTTCCCATGATGTAGGCTCCCTATTTACCTCTTTTATTGTTTCTCTTGCTGAGAGAAAACTTTTCAGTTTAAGTAAGTCCCATTTGTTGATTTTTGTTATCAACTTTTGTGCTATGGGTGTCCTATTAAGGAATTTGGAGCCCGACCCTACAATATGTAGATCGTAGCCAACTTTTTCTTCTATCAGACTCAGAGTCTCTGATTTGATATCTAGCTCCTTGATCCACTTTGAGTTAACTTTTGTGCATGGCGAGAGGAGGGGATTCAGTTTCATTTTGTTGCATATGGATTTCCAGTTTTCCCAGCACCATTTGTTGAAGATGCTATCCTCCCTCCATTGCATGCTTTTAGCTCCTTTATCAAATATAAGATAGTTGTAGCTTTGTGGATTAGTCTCTGTGTCCTCTATTCTGTACCATTGGTCCACCCTCCTGTTTTGGTACCAGTACCCAAAAGGGTCTACAAAAAAACTACTAGAACTAATAAATGAATTCAGCAAAGTGGCAGGATATAAAATCAACACGCATAAATCAAAGGCATTTCTGTATATCAGCGACAAAACTTCTGAAACGGAAATGAGGAAAAACACTCCATTCACAATATCCTCAAAAAAAATAAAATACTTGGGAATCAACCTAACAAAAGAGGTGAAAGATTTATATAATGAAAACTACAAAACCCTAAAAAGAGAAGTAGAAGAAGATCTTAGAAGATGGAAAAATATACCCTGTTCATGGATAGGCAGAACTAACATCATCAAAATGGCGATATTACCAAAAGTTCTCTATAGGTTTAATGCAATGCCAATCAAAATCCCAACGGCATTTCTTGTAGAAATGGATAAAGCAATCATGAAATTCATATGGAAGAATAAATGCCTAACATATTTCAAAAATTTAATTTTTAACTTTACTCTTATGATTTATAAATTTTTATTCATCATTATAAATTTGTCATTATAAATTCTACCCTTTGGCATTCTCAAGTATTTTACTGTTCCTCTTTTGATTAAGTAATTGCTAAATTCATGTATTTTCATTATTTCTTGTGTAATAAATGGTATATTCAGATACTTGAATTTTCTTCTAATTTTAGCTTTGGTATTATTTAGACCAATCCAGTTGCTAACTCTTAGTAGGGGGTAGAGAGTGGATCCCAGAGCCTGAACTAATACATACAGATGAGAATTTTGATTCAATACACAATACCACCCCCCCCCCAAAAAAAAAAAAGAAAGAAAGAAAAAGAAAAAGAAAAAAGAAACACTTCTTTGTAGAAATTGTTATTATTAATACTCAAAAAATATAGATATATGTGTGCCTCAATACAATTTTGTTCTATGATTATATGAGATAATATATTATTATGATCTAATAACAAAATGACACTCAAAAAATGGGTGTATAGGAAAAGTAAAACGCCAGAATCACATTTAGACATTTTAAAAAAATCTTTTAAACATCAACATAAGTAATAACTTTGTAACTGTATACAAAATTGAATCAGATATTAGCCTGCAGAATTATTAGAGAGTGCTTTTAGCATTACCAGATGTAAAAGGGAATAAAAAGACAGGTGATTGGGAAGAGGGCCAATTTCCATTCTGGTACAATCCCAGGAAATGATTCAGCTCATCCTGTAGGGAGCTTTGAAAAGGAAGTGATCCTTTAGAGTAGTGCAGGGCTGGTAAAGTGGGTGTGACCCACAACTGGATTCAGGCTGCCTCAAGGAATGAATGTGAGATTATTGTGACAAATCCATTCCTAAAGAGAATTGGTTACCGAGGGTTATCTACCTCCACTACTTCTAGTAGCTAGAAAAATAAGTTCTTGGTCCACTACAAATTGTAATAATTTGTTGATTAGACAGTAATGTTTTAAGTATGTTTCAGTCTAACATGCTATTATTTTGTTCCATAAATTCCCATTTAATTCTATTTAAGTTTTATTTTAGATTAGGTAGGTATTTTGAGTCAACATGTAATGCATTTATTTTTCTCTTGGAAAACATTGAACAGAGTCTCATATTTATTAATCTATTATAGGAAGTCTATTTTTTTACAGAAAACATTTCTAATGTTAAATTGTAGATGTTTATACCATTAGTTATATCATGAAGCATTTTTGTCATAATTTTATTAATATTCTATAATTGTGTTTGATCTTTGTCTTTGATGAGAAAAATACTTATGACCAACATTGTCATATATATCTTTCCAGGAATCCAGGAAAGAGGAAATTAATATTTTAAGAACTGAAATTGAGTTTGTTTCCTTTTACTACATAACTATACCTAGCCTGAGTTCTTCAGGAACTATGTGTCACTTTTTCATTCTTTGTATACCTAGATTATGAAAAGAATTATGCTTCTCCCTTAATCTGCTGTTCAGGCCCAAATACTCAGTGTCTTATAATGTGAATGTGTCTGAAAATAGGGAAGTTAAACATCAATTAAATTAAAATATACTTTAGGGGTCCCTAATCCAATTCAACTCCTGCCCTTATAAGAAGAAGAAATTTACACAAATATAGGCATTTCCTAGTCACAAATTACATGTTTTAAACAGCAGAAATTTATTGTCCCTAGCAAATTCAAACATTTACTAAAATGAACATCATACTTAAGTCTTTTTGGACACTACTTCTGCATTAATATTGCAACATAGAGTAAGACATGAAAATATTCTAGAAGTAATTAAGACCTAAAATTTAAAAATAATTTATATTTTTGTTAATTGTAAGGTTTTCATCAAAATATTATAAATGCTTGCATGGCTTTAGATTTCATATGACATGTTCTCTTGCTTTCATATGACATATTCTCTTTTTTCTCTGTCATTTTCTTAATGATCTTTTATCTCAGTTTTTTTATCCATTGTTGAAAGTGGAATGATAAATTCTTCTACATTTTTTTTAATCTGACAATTTTTTGACAACTAATTAATAATATTACTTTATCTGACAATTCCCAGAAATTCTCCACGTTTATCAGTTTAATGAGATAGTTTATCCTCCTCTTTAGTACTCTAAAAACATATTAATCACTTAACTGTTTCAATCCATGAACATGAGATGACTTTCATTCATTTGTGATTTTTTTTATCAAAGATTTGTACTTTTCAGTGTGTAAGTCTTTTACTTCCATAGTTTAGTTTATCACAAAATATTTTATTCTTTTCATGCTATTTTAAATGAAATTTTCTTATTTTCCTTTACAAATAGTTTGTTATGAATATACTGACATAGCTGATTTTCACATGCTCAATTTGCATCCTACCATTGTATGTTTTTATTCTTTTGTTCATTGTTTCACATAGTTCTTGTGAGTCTTTAGGATTTCTAATATATAATGTCATGTGCAAAAGGATAAACTTATTGATTTACTTCTTCCCTTCTGAGTTGGATGCCTTATTTCTTTTTCTTGCCTAATTTTTGCAGGTAAGACATCCAATACCATGTTGAATAGAATTGGTTAGACTGGTCATCCTTTTCTAGTTTGACATTTGAGGGGAAAGCTCTCAGTTGTCTTTACCAATGAGTAAAAAACAAAACAAAACAACAACAACAACAAAAACAGTGAACATTAGTGGTTACTTTCTGTATATGACTTTTAGTGTGTTGTGGTACATTCCTTCTATACCTAGCTTTTGAGAATTTTTGTCATGAAGAGAGTTGAGTTCTGTTAAATGGCTTTCTGTACCCATTGAGATTATCACATAACTTTTACTGAGTTTGTTGCTGTGTATGTTCATAGTAGTCTCTATTTATTTCTGTAATATGTTTCAATGCCTCCTTTTTCATTTCTGTTTCTATTTCTTAGACTCTTCTCTAACTTTTCCTTAGTCTAATGTTTCATTAGTCTTGGTTAACATTCCCCCCCCCAAAAAAATCTTAGTTTCTTTGATTTTACCTATTATGTTCTTTTCTATATTTTTAATGTGAATTTTTTAAATTTTCTTCTTTCCACTAATTTTAGCCTTCATTCTTATATTTCTAACTTCTTGAGATATAAAGTTAAATCATTTAAGATCTCTTTTCTGAGGAAGATAGTTGGGATATGTGCTGATAATGTATAAGAAAAAAGTCAAGAAGTGCTGGGGTTTAGAATAGATAGCTACCAATATCCTTGACAGAGAACTTTCTTCAGAGTGGTAGGGAGAAATCAAAACTACAGTGTTAATGAATTCATGGTCACAGAGTTTAAAAGGTATTCTTTAAGATGATTTTGAGCATAAGGAATGTTAAATAAATGGTAATTTGAATAGGAGGTCAGGATGAAGAAAAGGATATATTAAAAAATCTATTTTTTTTGTATAAGCATTTGGACTTCACATTTAGTCCTGTTTTTGTGATAACCCATGTTTTAGAATGTTGTGGTTTTGTTTTTACTTTTCTTGAGATCTTCTCAAATTTCTCTTTCACTGGTTTATTCAATAGTTTCTAATTTCTTCTTTGTCATAATTTTTGGTAAAGAGTGTAGTGCTTAATTTCCACATTTTTATGAATTTTGTTCTTTGTTACTCATTTCTAATTTCATTCCATCATTGAAATAAAAGATACTTGGTATTTTTTAATCTTTTTACATTTCTTTATACTTGTTTTGGAACATGCATGTGATCTATTCTGGGGCATGTTTCACATGTATCCTGCTTCTTTTGGGTGGAATGTTTGGTGTATGTCTGTTAGGTCCACTTAATCTATACTTTTGTTCAAATCTGTTGTTGATTTTCAGTTTCAGTGTTTTATCCATTGTTGAAATTGGAGGGTTAAATTCTCCTACTGTTTTTTCCATCTTATTCTTCCTTCATTTGTGAATGTTTGCTTTCTACATCTAGGTGTTCTGATGTTGGGTAAATATAGGTTATGTATCATATATCTTCCTCATGAATTGGTCTTTAACAATAATTTTCTTTTCTCAATTTTCAGCCTTTTATTTAAAGCTTCTGATATAAATATAAGCACTCACACTCTTGAGTATTACTTGCATGGAAAAATGTTTTCTGTTCCTTTACTTACAGTCTGGTGTTTTATTCTTCTGTGAATACTATGTATTTGAATTCTTAAAATAGTCATTCAGCTAATTTTTGTCTTTTGACTGGAGAGCTTAATCAAATTATGTTTAAAATATTTATTTGAATGTTATTTATGATATAAAATTAATTATTTAAAGCAAAATTATTTTCCTAGCCCTGATGATATAAGCTACCATATTGTAAGAAACCCCATGGGGGAGGGCCACATGGTAAGACCTGAGAATAGTCTCCAAAAGCAGAAAGTTCTGGAGCTATTAGGTACCAATACAATGTGGACCTAAGACCTACAACCAAAAGAATATAAATTGTGCCAATCAATAAGTAAACTTTGAAGAATACCATCAGCCTCAGATGTCACTGCATCTCCAGATAACACCTTGTTTGATGCCTTGTGAGACCTGAGCAGAGAAGACAACTAAGTCAATCCAATACTTCTAATTATAGAAATTATGATATAATAAGGTTGTGTTGTTTTCGCTTGAAAGTATTATAGTATCTTGTTAAGCAGGAATAGGAAACTAATACAATATCAATGGCATATTGTGTATGATTTTTATTTAGTGTGGGTTTAGTCACTCAAAATGTTTTGTTTTCCTCATGAATGCATAATAACAACTTTCAAATGTTATTATTGTTTAGTCTAGATATGCTCTATTTACATAATTTATTGATCTCTCTAGATGAAAGTTATGAAAATTCATTACCAATTGACATAAGTATTGAGAATTCATATCACATTACATAAATAGAAAGGTAGGTTGAGCTCACAACTGGGGATTCTGTAGCATTAACATTTTTAAGAAACAAATTTCTGTTTATATCTTTGCATGACAAATTTCTCATATGTCACTCATCAGAAATTAACTGTTTCATATATTGGTACTTTTTCATTCAATATATAGATACTTAGTAATTATGTGGTATATACTTGGCTCACCAGTGGCAAGACTGAGGTGCTAGCGTTTTGTTACAATTGAAGAAGTTTGTGTGCTCAATAGCAGTAAAGTTGAAACAAACAAGATGGGATTTTGGACAAACTGAAGCTTAGCAAAGATGAATAATAACATTTGCTTTGGAGTATTAAATTGTTGATTATAGAGAATTTAAAATATCTGAAATGGTAAGTTTTGTGAAAAGAAAGGAAATTTGTTGACAACAAACACAATATGAGGTATAATAAAGAATGGTTGCTCAAAAGCATAGGTTTTAAATTGGATTAATGAAAAGAAAGTGATAGTGCAAACTTTATGCCCAAGATATCATGGAGAATGAATATAGTTTTTAGTGTCTACTTTTGCATTTACATGGAACTATGTGCATCTAAATGGGATTCAGAAAAGAATGATTAAATTGAAGAGGAATCTTGGAAAAGTATTAAATGACAAAAGACTAAGAAATATGAAAAAGTTATATGTACTAAAATAGGATATAAATATTTATTTTGGTGTTGTTTATTGAGTTCTTTATATATTCTGGATATTTATCCCTTGTAGGAAGGGCATCTGGCAAAGATTTACTGCCACTTTCTAGATCCTCTCTTCACACTCTTGTTTCCTTTGCTGTGCAGAAAATTTTTAATTTGATGCCATCCCACTTACTGATTCTTGTTTTTATTCATTCAGCTTTAAGCATCTTGTTAAGGACTGCAGTGCCTGTGTGAATATGTTAGATTCTTGAACCTATGTTTTCTTCTAGAAGTTGCTAAGTTTCTGGACTAATTCTTAGGTCTTAGATCCACTTTGAGTTGAATTTTGTGTACAATGACAGGGATCAAGTTTTATTCTTCTAGTTATGAAACTATATTATCTTGAAGGATCTTTCTCCTCTTTCTCTTATGTTCCTCTTCTTCATTTTTCCCCTTATTTGTCATTTATTGGCAAGAATGTTATAGGAAAATAAACAAGACTATTAATAATTAATGACTTTACTTCACTGAGAAATCAGTTTAAGTTACCTAGGATTGTTCACTCATCTTGCTAAATGACCCTTCTGTGCCTTCTTTGAGGACAGAAACTGTCATATTTTGAGCTACCATATTCAGACATCCATACAGCAAGGAGCTGAGGGGACTTTTAGTCAACAACCGGGTAACAATTGATGCCCTTAGTTTGTCATCCTGCAAGAAACTGAATGCTGCCAACAAAGTAAAGCAATTTTTACTTTAAATGTCACAAGAGTCCCTGTCAATATTTAATCCAAGTAAGAAATAAGTAGAAAAGACTGTTGAGCTGTGCCTGGACTTCTTACCCATAAAAAGTGTGAGACAATATATATATGTGTTATTTTCATACATTAATCATGTGGTAATATTGTTATGCAGGAATAAATTATAAATCTAATGTTTCAAATACCATATGACATTGTTTACTTTTTTAACTGAGTATTTTTAACTATAACTACTAATGACTACTGAAAAATGGCTAATTTTCCTTCTTCATTCTGAAGAAAAGCTTTTTCTTTGTAAAAGCTATGCTAAATACTACCATGCTTCTTTAAAATGTGTTTTGTTATTTTGATTTGTAATATTGGCCTTCTTTAAGCACTTGCTCTATGTATATTGTAAAATGACAAGGATGAGTATCATTTCATTTTTGTATAAAATTTGATAAACAAATGGAAATGCATATCTTTGGATGTTTAAAGCACAGTATATTTACCTAAAATTGTCTAAAATGTCAGCGATGTGACCTGTTGTGCTCTGATTTTTAATTATGGCAGTTAAAGTCATGGGATTATTGTGGCCTTTCCTTTACCAGACAAATGACCCTTATAATACTTTAAAACAATTATTATCACCTGAGACCTTTAAAGTACATCCATTTGTTTTGCAGCTAGCTCATCAGAATGATTGCCTAAAGAAGTCTCCTTTGTTGATATAAACTGCACTCTGTCCACTCAGCTGGTGTCTGCATAGATTGCTTAGGATGCCCATATTCATTTGTATGCCCTAATTTATTTATAGTATTATAAGCTAATGGGAAACAGGGATTATTTCAGATGTTTCTTCCAAACCTGACAGTGCCAAGTCCTATACACATACATCTGAATAAATATTTTTATGATTATATGAATAATTGCTAAATAATCTATTATTGTCATTGAGCCAAAAGCACTTTATTTTTAAAAACAAATTTTAAAAATCATGTAACAAAAGTGATAAAAAATGCTTTAAAATAATGAATAACTGTTGCCAAATTTTTAAAAAGAGAGAAATCAGTAAAGGTAGAATGAAAAAAAAAGTGAGAGGAAAGAAGGAATGATATAGTGAAAATAGGGAAGCTAAGAAAATATATCTCAATAATTTTATCTTCTACAATTAAATTATTGGTTTATTACTGCTAAAAACAAACCATATGTGAAAAAATTTCTATTTAGAAATTTAATGATATATAAAGAGTATTTTTAATGATGTGTTTAATAATTCTAAAGATCACACTATTGCTTCTGTTATTGGATGATTTTTAAAATATATCTTTTAAACTCTAATAGCTACATGAAAAGGAGGAATGAGAAGAGGAGGAGTAGTTTAAATGTTTAGGATAATCTTTGAGTAGTCCTTGACTAAGTACTATTTAATTATATCCATTAAGCATACTCAGTGCTGGATAACTAGAGCAGATTATTTTATCCAATTGAAATATTAAAAATGGACATCACAGTTTCAGATGTGCAGTCATGATACATAATTCTACTGGAAAGTAAAATAGTAATTTTCAAGGTGATTTATTTTCAAATTTAAATGAGACAAGACACCCAACCAAAATTAATAGTTATAAGGAATTAAAAAGGTCCCATTACCAAAGGCACAATATTAGTTTTAATATTATTTTAAGAGTAGAAAAATGAAGGGGCCATGAGTTAATTGACAAATAGGTTTATAAATCAAAATAAGCTTGTATCATACATCCTGAAATGTAGACAATAGAGCACAGGTGCACTAGATTTTCTCAGTATGTAAGTTGTTATACATAAGAAAATAGTCTGAGAATTTAAAATCATTTTGCATCCTGAGAATTACAGAAAAATAGCATGTTTTGTAGAGAAAAGGTGTCTTTATTTCAGGCCAGTTTCTATCAGTGTTTCCACTGACAGTTCAGAATTGCCTACACTTTATCTAGATTAAGCCTTAACATAACTCTTTCATCAAAGCAACTACCCTGACATGTTCCTGACTGATTCTAAGGGAATTAGATGAAAAGAAGACAAAGGCAGGGCTGGCATGCCCATACCAACAGCTTCACCACCCAACATGTACCATTATTTCCTTTTCAATCTTTCAAATTTGACATTGAACAGGAGGTTTCACCAAATAAAACACTGAAGCAATTTCCATTACTGAGCATGCCAAATGGATCTGTAGAATTTTTTCCTGACTCACTTCTTTCTAAAGAAGAATTTGAAGATTAAATGGGTCTTAGAAGCATTTTATGAAATGCACAATTATTTTTAATTTAGAATCACTCTACCTATAAAATTCCGATGTTAAGTTACTTGACTAAATCAGGCTTCTCGTTCTGACATTGCCATTCAACTACTCTTCATTTCAAATGCTTTAACTTCATTTACTCCTCTAGAATATTAATTTCTTAATAGTTCTCTATCAGCCCCTATTAAATGAAAATATTTTTTATATTTGGAAAGTACTTACTTAACTAATAGGTCTTATAGTCTGTGCCCAGTATTGGAATATTAATAACCAGAAACTTATAGTATCTGTGCTTAAATACTACAATAAATGTTGACTAATTATTAAATATTTTAATCTTATTCATAAGATAATTTCTAACATTTAAGTAGCTCATAGCTCATAGCTATGAGTTTGGGTGATCCACTGAGTTACACTTTCTCTAATTTGTGCCTCTTTGTCTTTTCTTGGATCCTCTCACCACCCCATTAAGGAGATTGAATAAAGTCACACCAGAAATGACACTACTTAAGCTAATTAATGTCTCTGCTGAATGGGAATACCATTGGCAAATGAGTAATTTTACTAGAGTAGGTCCACAGTATTTTGATGCACTGGGTTACCCTTTGGATGTAATTGGAAATGATTTTAGCATAGTAAGTCATAAATGGTTTAGAATAAGTCAATCAAATAAGAAGACATATGGCTGAAGTTATAGGTTAGTTGCAGAGCATTTGCTTAGCTGCGCAAGGCTCTAGATTTAATCCCCAGCATCACAGTCAATAAAAAGATGAAAGTTATCATGATTCAAACAAATAAGCAACAATAAACCTTAGATCATCATTGGAATTCTGATTTTAAACTTAAAAAATCAACAAAGTCAAATGACCATAGTCATTATAAATAAGAATTGGTTCAAAAGGAAAACAAATAACGTGTTTTTGAAATCAAATTAGTAAAGAATTAAGAAAAATAATACTAAATGCTGCTAAAAGTTTGGTCATCTAGTCTCTTCAATTGAACAGATGTAGGAGACTTCTGGAAAGCAACTGGGCATCATCACAATCAAAACCTAAATAAGCTCATCAACATTGATTTATCATTAAATTTCTCCCATTTTTAAGAAATCTGTCATTACAATTTATCTTTTTTTCATGAACAGAGAGACATGTAGAGCAACTAAAGCATCAACATTCTTCAATCTTCATTTTTAAAGTGCATGTACCAATGTTATCCAAATATTTTCAAGTACCATGTATCAGTGTTACCTTTACTTGAACTAACTTAAATCATACAAGCAGACTTAAACACATTTATATTTAACATAATAATAATATTGTCTACAAATCTTACATTATTTTAGAAACTTGAAAAACTATGAGAAAACATGAACTATCAATATAACATAACTTATAAACTATTAAGCACTTAATGCCCAATAAAAAATCTTTTCTATTTAGAGTTGCAGCTATAATAATTGGCTTAGTTTCATAAAATCATTGGGTCAAATGAAAACATTCTGTACCTTAACTTTCCTTCTTTATGTAGAATATTTCAATTTCACAAAGATCCAGTCATTACCTATGAAACTAGAAATTATATCAGGAGAACAAGGAGATTTATTGAAGTCTAGATAATAGAGTGCAAGGACTCTGTGACATGTTTCAAAAGAAATTGAGAACCTCTCTGTACAACTGTTGCACTGAGATTTCTGTGCATAGGTTTCACACACAGTGTGATCAGTCTCACATATTCAGGACCATCTTTTGTAGTCACACTACTAGCTTTGAAATATTAGTGTCATAGCAGCATCCAATTTTAGAAAACTAAGCTGAGAGACATTTAATTAAAGTCTATTTTATCACTTGTGCTACAATTTTGAAACTCAATCAAGGATGTACACAAATTATACTAACTACTTGTAAAATCAGCACTACAAAGTATCCAGTTTTTCCTTGGCTGTTTCCACTATACCTTGCTTCAGTTTCAAAGACTTCATAAAGACTATATATGAGTGTAAGGCTTTGTTACATATCTTGCCAATATTTTGGTAATTTTTGTATTTTCTTAAGACAATAACACTGTATTTTTGGTATGGTTACTGAAGGAAAAATAATTGTCTAAAGCAATGGATTTTTAGCCTGGGCTAGTTTATTGTTACCTGTTTTCTACTTCCTAAGACATCAACTTTAATATAAAAGCTTATCGAAAAGTTACATAGAAAGTAAGAATTTTAAAGTACAACTACCATCGTTATCATGTACTTATATCTAAAATGATAACCAATAACTTAGTATTTTTAAATGTCATACTGAATTTCTACATCCAATTTTTTTGGGGGGGGTCAGGATTAAGTTACCAAATTATAAATCATCTCACATTTATCTCCATTTGTGTATTTGTCCCCTGCAGTTATTGTAATAGAATCATAGGTATAATGTCAGTTTTCTTTCTGGCATTATAGGTGGGTAATTAAGTAGATACTCTGCTTTACATATTGCCAAATTCTTACATACAAAGTGGTTATTAGGGATGTTTTGGATAACAATGTTGATTAACTCCCTTCCTGAAATTTTACTTTTGAGAGTATTTTACTTAAAGAATATTCAGGGGTAGAATTGAATAATGTTTTTTTAACCATAAAAATATATGCAGGTTTTTGGCAACTAATGTGATGAAAATATGAGAGGCAACAATTAATATGAAAAGTTACAAGACTCCTTCTCCTTGATATGGGTTTCCTAGGTAAAAACTTACACTGGAAGCATACCAGAGATCTAGCGGGATAAGCTGCACTAATCAGGGTAGACTGGATGCTTTCTTATGGCTCTTGGATTGCTGGATGCTGCGTATCTGTAATAAAGTCAACTAGTATAGCTCATCACTGTGGGAATGACCCATGCATACTGATTCATCACAGGAGTGAAAGACACAGAATAAAATGACAATACAGGTGCAATTGTGAAATTAAAGGTACTTTGAACATGAGATGATAGAATTCACTGAGACTAAGAATCAATTATACTTCACAAGTATAGCTATTTACCATAAAACATGAATTTTCATGAAAAAATTGATGTCTTCTAGAAAATTACATCGCAGACCAGTGTCTTTTCCTAGGTCAGAGTGAACAATATTAAAACAAATATAATATCACAATTTATTTGGGAATTTTTACCAAACGAGTGTTAATTAATCTTGCAAACCTTTAAATTTTGGCAAACTCTCATACATTTGAATAATATTAAGTCCACCCAATATAGCTTATTCCTAAATAATCAAATTTTATTTCTATTCAAAATACATTGAAGCAAGTAATCTATATTTTGATATTTCCACAAAGGGAACCTGCCTTAAACAACTGTAACAGAATCCACTATTATACTATAAATTGTTGAGCAAATTTAAATAGGGTATTTTAACAGGTGCACAATATGGAGTTGCATGTTGAAGTTGAAATAGCAGGGATCCAACCAGATTAAACTTTAAAAAAATTAAGTGTTATTTATATATTTTCTTTATTCTTTAGAATGATATATTTATTCTGTGCATATAAACTATTCACTAATCAATTTAGAAATAAAGTTCATATAATTTCTTGGAATTTTTTAATTTTGTATTTAAACAAAATTTAATACATTTTATTAAGTTAAGCAGCCAAATAAAATAGATTGGGGAAATATCAAAGAATAGACACTAATGTAACAGTTTCTAGAATTCCTTTTAGATTTTTTTATGTCAAGTATTGAAACAGCACATAAATTGTTTCCCAATATATTCTAAGAAAAACTCGTGTTAGTATGTAATTTTGAAAGCATAAAGAGGGAAAGAAAATAATATAATAATAAATAATACTATGGCCAGAGTGATAGACATTTTTCCAGAATGAAATAATTCAATTTTTTTTGTGTGAAATTTTTAGTTCTAGTTTAGTTCTAGTCAAGGCATATTTGGTATACAGGTTTCCAGTTAGTAAGTTAAATAAAAGCATTTCCTCATACATTTAAACCTGAGTAAAAATATTAAAAAAATATTTAGTACTAAATAAAAAAAAATAAACTATCCATGGTCAAGCATTGGACAAGTCCATTGAGAGTTGTTTTTTTTTTTTTTTTCCCTACAGTTGAGGAAAAAGTTTGGCTATGATGACTACATTTACTCATTTACATGGAAAACTTATTGGTAATGAGTATGCTCATAAAGAAGAATTGTAAATTTTATTCTTCACAAGTTTATTTCTGCCTTTGACATTCATTTACAATTAAAGATACTTGAAATCAATTTAAATTACTTTTTTCACTTTTACTGTTCTTATACATAAAAATGTCTCTTCACATTTTTTCTAGGATTAATTTTATTTTCATAATTTAAAGATTTACTTAGTATATCTTTATTCCAAAAAAACAGAATATTTTTCTTCTTAATTGATATCTTTTTACATTGAATGCTTTCATGTAAAATCATATCCAAATTTACATTCCAGATACTTTTAATTTTTTTACATAGTTATGAAAACTAATCATAGTAGAACATTAATGAAATATGTGCACATATCAATTTTATTGGAGTCACTAAAGAAGGCATATCAATTATTTACCACATTCCTTGATCAACATTAACCTAACTCTAGAAATTTCTTTCATTCTGTTCTCAGTTCAATCAGATAATAATTAAGTTGACTGGAAAGATACTAATGCAACTATAACACATCCTATAAAATTTAATGGAAAAGCAATAATCATAATATATAAAATATTTATGAATAAAATATTAGCATTAGAAATAGCTATATTTATCAAAAATGAAAAAAAGCAGGTTTCTGTTGTAAACAAAATGAAAGTAGATCATCCACCCAAAATGTATGTTTAAACAAGACTCACAATACTATTAATTTTGTGCAGGTAAAGCATTTTAAATATAATACTATGGTAATTGGAGGAATAGAATCTAAAAATCTTTGTATACTAAACTTCAGAACATATAAATATCCCTGAATATATACAGCAACGGGGAATTAAGGCTGATGTTGGAGTTTAATTTTGAATCAGCTGACTTTAAAATAGCAATCTTGAGTTTTATTAAATACCCACTGGCCCCTCATGTATATTTTATGAAATATCCATAGATCCATTATCTATTTTTAATTAGGTCTTTTGTGTTTTTGTTTTGGTTTGCTATATAACTTGTGGAGTTCCTTATGTATTCTGGATACCAACCCCTTGTCAGAAGAATAGTTTGCAAATATTTTCTCCCATTCTGTAGAATGTAACTGAAGTTTGTTGATTGTTTCTTTTGCTATAAGTTTTGGGTTTGATATAACCCCATTTTTTCTCTGTTTCCTTTTGTTTCCTTTGGGTTTTGGTATCTCATCCAAAAATTCCTTGCCTATTTCAATATCAGAAAGCATTTCTCCTACATTTTATTCTAGTAGTTTCATAGTTTCACAGATCACATTTACATCTTTGTTCCACTAGAGATAGGGGTCTTGAATAGGGGTCTTCTCTGTGTAGATACCCAATTTTCCTAGCACCATTTATTGACAGGCCATTCATTCTCCAATGTATGTCATTAGCACTTTTGTGAGAAGTAGGTTAGTTGTAATTGTGTGAGTTCACTTCTAGGCTATCTATTCCATTCCATTGGTCTGTGAGATTATTTTTAATGCTGATATCATTTTTTGAGTGCTACAAATGACCAACAGGTACATGAAAAAGAGTCAACATCAGTAATCCTTAGAAAAAAAAGGCAAATGAAAACTAGAATGAGATATCCCTTTACTCCAGTAACATTGACTATTATCAAAAAGACAAAAGAAAACAACTGTTAGCAAGGATATAGAGAAAAAATGGAATCTTTGCACAGTATTGGTATAAGTGTAAATCATTACATGTATTCTGTAAAAAAGTATAAAACTTCTTGAAAAAATTAAAAATAGAATTACCATATGATTCAACAATTTTGCTTCTGGTTATATACCCCCCAAAATGAAATCAGTAGATTGAAGAGATATGCAATCTCATGTTGCAGTGCAATTCAAAATAGACAAGCCAAGTGTCCATCAAATAGTAAATAGATAAAGAAAATATGGTACATTCACATAATGAAATAATATTCAGTCATAAAAATGATGAATTATTCTTATTTTCATTCCTGTGGATAGATATGAGATAAACATGCTAACTGAAATAAGTGAGTCACAGAAAGTATTACATGATTTCACTCATGTGGGATATAAAAAATTGTGATCTCAAAAGTTGAGAGTACCCTGGTGATTTCCAAAGTTTGAGGAAGTAATGGGGGAGGGAGAGATGGTCAAAGCTTGATTAATGGGTGTTAAATTACACTTAGATATGAATAAAAATTTCTGGTATGCTATTGCACATTAGCTTGATTATAAATAACAATAATGTACTGTATGTTTCGAATAGCTAGAAGAAAGGTTTTTGAAGATTTGTCCTAAATAGAAATGATATATGTTTGTAGAGATAAAGATATCTATCCTGATTTAAACATTACATAATGTATACTTATATAAAAACACACATGGTACTTCATAAATAATTTTTGTTTCTATGTATGAGTCAAAATAAATTTAAATTTAAAATATAAAAAGATATATTATCCTGGACTTTCTAGGAAGTGCCAATGTAATTATAAGGGGCCACCAAAAAGTGCAAGTGGAAGGCAGAGAAGATGTCAAAGTGATGTGATGTGAGAACTTGAACCATTACTACTAGTGAAAAGATAAAGGGAGAGGGCTATGAGGCCAGGAATAAAGGCTGCTTCTAGGAGCTTGATAAGCCAAGGTAATGCATTGTTTGTTAGTGGCTTCTGAAGGAATGCAAGCCTTCCCTCATATTGATTCTTCTATTGAGGCCCATGCAGTCTTCTGAGCTACAGAACTGCAAAGTAAGGAATTTGTATTGTTTCAAACCATTAAGTCTTGCATAATTTGTATCAGGAACTCTGGTAAACTAACATAGGGTCTCATAGCAGTTTAAAAATTTTCACAGTAATATATTTTTGATGATCAACTTGTCCTCTATAAATCACACTGGTATGCTGTTAATTATTTTGGAAACATCATTTCATAATAATTTTCAGTTGAACAATTTATTCCTATGTGTCACTTACTCCTCAACTCTGTGTGTGTGGTGGGGAGACCACATGAATAGCCACAGACTATGAATCAGTCTGTTAAACAGACTTCTCAGGATCAATGTTTCTCAGCATTTCCGTATAGTAGCAATTTAACATTAGTAAAAAATATTGTCCCATTAAAGCATAGAACAGAATGAAGTAAAGCAAAATCAGCAAAAATAAAATTCATAAATTATGTCTCAGTTATCAGACTCTTTCTTTTATGTTAAATAAGCTTAAAAATGACATGTGCATATACTAAAAATGATGGAATGCCTACTTATCCTGGTTATGTACCTTCTTGGATCACAGTTGGTTAGTTATCATTATATAATGTTTGTAAAGTGCTCAGAAGTTAAAATTGCTCCCTTGGTGCTGAGTAACATCATCATACCTGAACAAACCCATTGATGAAAAGCATATGTTATCATTTTGCAACCCTCTTCAGAGGAAAATGAATATTTACCACTGAAGGAAGCAAAAGAAAAGAAAAAGGGAAATAAAAGAATGAAAGTACAAGGTCAAAGCAAGTTGTAGGCCAATGTAGATAGCATAGAAGCCCTCTCCACTCTCAGTTCAGACTCTTTTGGCCAGAGAAGACAGGCAGGTAGTGAGGTGGTAGATCACAAAGCCAGGTACACTGGCAAACACAGCAGAAGCAGCCACAATTCCTCCAGCTAAAGGGAGTTTGTGGCCAAACGTTGCAGCTTTGCATCTTGAGGTTTTAATATGAAGACAGTTAACTACTTTCGTGGAGAGTACTAATGACTAGTTATCACTCCAGTGTCTTCCAGTTATAATGATCACATTTATTTGAGGGCAGTAAGGAAAATGATAGTGAATATAACTCTGAATATGTTCACAAGACAGCTCTTCACAGGATATCTATATGCAGATGGTTAGTGTTATTGGTATCAGTCTTTGCTGGGTGATATTTAGTATTTCTGAAGCTTTTCATTAAAAAATACTGATGAAGGGAAAATGGGATGAGATGAAATCGTAGAGTAGTTTTGATTTGCATTTCTCTAATTACTAGAGACATTGAACATTTTTTCATATATTTGTTGATGGATTGTATATCTTCTTCTGAGAAGTGTCTGTTCACCTCCTTAGGCCATTAATTGATTGGGTTGTTTGTTATTTGGGGGTTAAGTTATTTGAGCTTTTTATACATCCTGGTGATTAGTACTCTTATCTTTCATGTGTGTGGCAAAAATTTGCTCCCCAAATGTAGTCTCTCTCTTCACCTCATTGATGGTTTCTTTTGCTGAGAAAAAGCTTTTGAGTTCGAATCCATCCCATCTATTGATTCTTGATTTTATTTCTTGTGCTTTAGGAGTCTTGTTAATGAAGTATACAAACAACAATAAGTGTTGGTGAGGATGTGGAAGAAAAGCCACACTCATACATTCCTATTGGGATTGAAAATTGATGCAAAAAATCTGGAAAGCAGTATGGACATTCCTAAGAAAACTTGGAATAGAATTACCATTTGACCTAGCTATCCCACTTCTAGGTCTATACCAAAAGACTTAAAATCATCATACTACAATGACACAGCCACTTCAATGTTTATAGCTGAACAACTAATAATTGCTACATTGTGGAAGCAAGCTAAATGTCCTACAATAGATGAATGGATAAAGAAACTGTGGTATATATATACACACTGGAAGATTATTCAGCATTAATAAAGAATAAAATTATGACATTTGTAGGTAATTGGAGGGAGTTGAAGAATATCATGCTAAGTGAAGTAAGCCAATCCCAAAAAACCAAAGGATGAATGTTTTCTCTAATAAGTGGATGCTGATCCATAATAGGTGGGGCATGGGAAAAATGGAGAAACTGTGATAGGGCAAAGGGGATGGAGAGGAAGGAAGGGGTCATAGGGGCAGGAAAGATGGTGAAATGAGATGGACATCATTACCCTAGGTACATGTATGACAGCACATATGGTGTGACACTACATTGTGTATAATCAGAGAAATGAAAGGTTATGCTGCAATTGTGTACAATGAATCAAAATGCATTCTTGTGTAATACACACCTAACTAGAATAAATAAAAAATTAATTACAACAAAAAGAAAATGGGAAATTAGTCCATAGGATGATATATATATATACACACACAGTATACATGAAGGGATCTCACTGCAATAATCACAACAAGGAGAGAAAAGATGAACACAAAAGGAGATGAATCATGATATACTGAAAATACTGGCCTTTGTCATATGAACTATATGTGTTCTCCAAGGCCATAATAAAACATTCTTAGGCCCCTTCATTCACAGTCTCTTTTCTAAAATAATATTTGTACATAAAATATCTATATAAAATATATGCTCATTTCCATATTAATATAGAATATATTTAATTTACTTTATATTAATTATATATTTTCATCATTTTAAAATTTATTATTACATTTTTTCTTCGGTTTTTAAAATAATTTGAATTTTAAAAATTTCATGGACCTATTAAAATTATCATGATTATTATAAACTGTGCCTGCTGTGTTTGAAGAATAATTCTTCCTGCTGTTTATAACTATTTGATAACATCAACAATTCTGTGTGCATTCAGATCTCCCCAGTGCTACATTTTTAATAAATCAAAACAATTCTGGGCTGGGCATGGTGGTATAGGACTATAATCCTAGTGGCTCTTTAGACTGAGGAAGGAGGATCACAAGTTCAAAGCCAGCCTCAGCAAAAGCAAAGCGATGAGCAACTCAGTGAGACCTTGTCTCTAAATAAAACACAAAATAGGGCTGTGCTGGGAGCCATTAGCCAAGTAGGTATGACAATTTCCTTGCCAGCGTACCCCATGTTGCTGACATGTTGCAGCGACATTGAATGTAGGTGACCTTGCTCAAGGACCAAGGCAGATTAGGGTGTTCCCGGTTTTAAGATAATCGTGTTTAGGGCGTTCCCAGTTTAGGTTCCAGGTTTAAGGTTTAAGATTATTCCTCCTGGGAATAGGGCGTATCCTGCTGCCTGAGTTCCCCTTGAGTTCTCATGGGATTCAGACAGTATATATTTTGGAGATAGAAGCCCAGTGGGTGTGGATTTGGGCAGAGAAGGTGGATTTGGGCAGAGAACGTGGATTTCCCCAGAACGTGATTGTAGACGGCTGGTGTGAGTTCGGGAATAAAGAGTTGCTGTTTGAATCCACAAGCTGTGTGGTGGCTCGTGATTGTGTGCCCAGCCAGACTGCGGCAGGGCTGAGGATGTGACACAGTGGTTCAGTGCCCCTGAATTCAGTCCCCATTACACCCCACCCAAAGGAAACAATGTTGGTAAAAACACAGGCAAGCTGAATACTAAAATTTAAAATACAAATAGACTCAACCAATTTTTTTTTGTTTAAGTACTAATATCCCTCTTAAAGCTGTTAAATCTCTCTTCCTCTTTTTTTCCAAAGTGTTCAAATGTATGTTTGCAATGAAAATATTCTAAAATCTGCATGATTCATATCTGAATTAAGTGAGTCAGCATTAGAAATGATTGATTACATTAGTAATGCCAAATAGTGTATAATGATATATGTAGATACAGAATATGACTCATACAAAAATTTCAGAAACTTAACCTGCATCCTAAAAGGTATGAGTGAGGAACTGAAGAGTGGAATGGCAATTCATATGCTGGTTGTGAAATAATAGTACTGATAGGAATGACTTGGAAAGATGAAGCTAATTCAGTTTCTTGTTTATGTTCTAAGATAAAGCAGTATGCTGAAATTTTTATCCAGACCAAAAATATTTCTTTAAAATGTTCTACAATTTTGACTTCTTACTATGTTGGCCTTTCTTTGAAGTAGAATGATGGACATGGAGTTCTGTTAAATGTGTATTTTTATGGTTTACAAAAAATAATCTTTATCTGCTAGAAAAAATTTAAAATGTGATAAGAATACCAAACATGTAAATGATCACTTAACCTAATGAATATATTTTTTGTGGCCAAAAATAACCCCCAAAACACACAAAATGGAATGGGTATTTTAAGTCAGAGCAACATCTGCTCCTGCAAACAGATAAATTACTATTATTTGATTTTCAGCCTTTTACAGCTTTTTTCCCCCAAGCATCTTAGGAAAATATGCTCATATATCACCTGTGTAAAATAGAAACAATTTATGTTCTTTCAACTGTGAACACCAATCACACACAGACATTTGCAAATTTACATGAGATGGAAAACAATTTCAAGGCAATCAACTAAACCACAATAAAAATTATACATGCATCACAGCATTGGGAGAGAGATAAAACTGTGATTGACAAATGAAAATCAGGTTTTACATAACTCTCACTGACCAGTGCTGGTACCCTGAACAACATACAGTTAACTCTAGGCAAATATCTTTGCAGACTGATTTGTGAGCTTGGCTATCAGTAGGGCAGGTTTGTGTCCAGAGATGCCACGTTATGAAAAACAGCTCTGACCTTGTGAAAATAGGTCACTTACATGATGCTTTGTGTCATTTGAGAACTGTTAACTAGAAATAATTTGGTTTGTTTCAGTAGTTGATTTAAGGATAACAGAAATCATATTTTGCAGATATCCTTTAAAGCTTAAAAGACTTCCAAAATATCTATTGCTTTTGAAATCTATTGTGAGGTAAGTTGAAAACTAATTAGAAAAATATCTATAATTACACTTCCTAGGATTATGCACCTTAACAATTATTATTTTTTCCTATAGCTTTTCTATTCTGAATGTTCAGTATGTAGTGCATATGTGTGCAATCTTTTATAGACTTTGAAAACTTCATTCTCTATAAAACTTTATACCAAAAATTATTACATATAATTTTTTTCTGAATTTTTTAAAAAATGTAAATTCAGCAAAACAGGGATAAAAATTGTTAAGCAAGTTCCACTTAACAATTTTTACAATGAAACTGTATATATATATATATATATATATATATATATATATATATATATATAACAATGAAACTATATATATAGTATATGTGTGTGTGAATATATATATATATATATGTATATATACATATATTTTTTTTTTCTAAGAGAAGGCAGTATGTTGAATTTTTTATCCAGACCAAAAATATTTCATTAAAATTATCTATAATTTTGACTTCTTACAATGTCAGCCTTTCTTTGAAGTGGAATGATGACATGCAGTTCTGTTAATGTGTATAAATGTATACAAACTATACACATATAGTATAGTTGTGTTAAATGTGTATAAACTGTGTGTGTGTGTATATATATATATATTTTTTTTTTTTCAAACATATCATTATTGGATTGTATGAGTATGCTAAATTTTATGAAAATGCACATTGTTTTAGAAATCCATGTTCTTATTCTTTTTAGAGAACCCAATAAATGCCCAACACATCTACAGAAGACAATATTCTAAAGACTTTTTATATGTACTTATTTAAGTATCACAAGTACTACAGGAGTTATTCTATTTTTACTGCATTTTACATAAATTTCAAACAAATATAAGGTTCACATAGCAAATAATTAGGGAATTCATTATTATACCTACACAGTTCCTAGTCTAGTTTAACGTCTCTCCTTTGAAATCCTGAAAATCACTTATGAGAAATTTGTCAAATCCTTACAGATATACTTTTGTAAGAGATAGACAGACATTAATGTGTCTTTAAGGGAAAAAAAAAAGATAAAAACAACATAGGGTCAAAGAAGAAAGATGGGAACATGAAATCATGTGTGTGGCAAAAGGTATGGGATGTGGGTAATGATACATGACTTTTTTCTTCTATGAGTCTGAAGGAATTTGGAAATAAGAACAAATTTTATATATGCTAGTGAGTGTTTTCCAACATTTCCATGCTTTCACTGAATTATTCCATGACTATTTATTGATCACCTGCTTTATGCCAACCATTGTTTCAGAAGCTTAGGACATATCATGGAACCACAAAAGATAAATAATAAACAAAAAAATTTTGCCCTATTTATTTCACTAGTTGGGAAGAGAGTTTAGTCAATAGCATAGTATATAAAGAGCTTATAATATTGCAAAAATAATTATAGATGGTACACTAAGGTAAAGATTTGGCATCCTCATTGTCTATGTCCAACACAACTAACAGAAAGCTAACAGAGTCCCTGTCATAGCATACCAGTGGGCAAACCAAACTGAGATACTTGGGATAATCCTATCTCCCTCAGAGAGTAAGTTGTTCAATTAAGATTGTGTTAGAAGAATAGTTTATCTTTCTTTGAATGATTAAAATGAACTTTCCTTGAGTTCACTGAAATTCTTTACTTTATGAGATAGAACCTGTACCACCACCATCCCTCCCCCCCAAAAAAACTTTGCAAGATAGATTGCTTATGTCTATTGTGTAAATAAAAATAAATTCTTGTCATAGTGAGTTCTAAACAGTTTGAAACGTATTCTTTAAGTAGAAGATCTCTGAAACTTTGTCACTTCAATTGACATTCAATGGAATAGTTTAGAACAAATCAACCCAACCAACAAATAAAAAATTACTTTCTTTTTTTATATTATCCTATTGCTGAAGTCTTATATTTCCAGTGAAATATGAGTTGCAAAATAGCATATAAAAAACTATAATCACGTATCTAAAAGGGCACACCAAAATATTCACAGTCATATTTATTTCATGTTGTTTTAAATTCAAAATATTGACATGTTTTTATAATATTCAAGTTTATGCAATATAATTTTGAATAGTGATATCTGATATCTCTGGTGTTTGTTTTTTGTTTCTTTTCCTAGCCACCCTTCATCCTATCTCTTTCATTCAGGTTAAAAGCTGGCTTTGTGCTCATTTGCAAAAGAGAAAATTTGAGGCAGGAGCTTAAGCATAAATTAGCTGCATTTTATTTTATTTTACATTTTGTGGTACTGGTATTGAACTCAGGGGTACACTACCACTGAGCTACATATCTACACACTTTTAAAATTTTATTTTGAGACTGGATCTCACTAAGTTGCCCAGGCTAGCCTCAAATTTGTAATTTCCCTTCCTGAATCTCCTCAATCATTGGGATTGCAAACGCTTGTCTAGAAATTAACTTTAAATAAGTTTATAACCCTATGGGAAGTCTTTTGCCATTGAAGTCTTTGCATCCTGAGGATGAAGAATGGCGATTCCTTTTTGAACAAGGAAGTAAAGTAGGAGTATTTTCCTGACTCTGGAGAATACATCCAAAATCACAGAATTAAGGGTCAGCAGTGACCCATGTTCAATCCCCTAAGAATAGTCTGGAGAGTTGTTACATCGTTAATCAATCAGTGTGGATTTCAACATTGTCAATTTTTTTCTTTTAGGTATGTATTCCTTATGGTACTCTATACAATATTAAAATTGGTTTTGATTGTATTTTCAAAAAAGATGATAGGAAAATGGTCATTTGTTTCATCTCATATTTCATTTTATTACTATGAACATTCAATATTTAACATGAAAGAAAAATTTTGTTAACTATAATTATATAGGGAATGCCTTTGATTGTTCATATTTTAATGTGATGATACTGTAAGTTTAGTATAGTGTCAGTATTTAGTTTGACTTCAACATTAAAATATTTTATATCATTAAAGATCTTTCTTTAATATTAAGTATTTTAAATTTTGCTGATAAACTTCTATATACTGTTGGAAATCATTATATGTGCTTTTTCCCTCTATTTGAGCTACTGGTGAGATGCAGTAATTGAATCACTTTTATTGCTCTGTCATTAAACTCTCAGTTATTCTGCTGGGTATCTCTTACAAAAATCAGTTCTTTAAGAACAATGCACATCTATTCATAACACAGCAGCCGACAATTTTCATTAGTACTAAATTATGGTCTTATTTTTGTAGTCAAATGGGACTATGCAATGGTCTTCAATATTGTTTGAAATTAAAAAAAAATCTAGTAATCTTGTGATCATACTATTCCATTGCCATACTACATGCTTTATTTCCCCGTCATTAAGAAGAATTCATTGACAATGCTATAGCTGTGTCTACCAAAAGCAAATTGAGAAATTCTGGAGTAGTCAAACATTAGAACATCATCCTTACTAGATACATTGAAGACAGCAGAGTAAGTATGTTGCTATCTTCCCTGGCACTTTGCTGAGAGCAACCAAGCAATTCTTCATTTCACTTGTGAGCATACCACATCCATGTATCACAAAGGAACCGTGCAAAAACCTCTGTTATTCATGCTCATGCAAGCATAGAGATCAACTTTTTAAAATATTAGAAGGAAAATACTGCTTTCTACAGAACAGTATTCTGTCTTTGTGTCAAAAATCTCAGTGAAACGATAAATCATGCAACATGAATACATCCAAACACAAACTTCTGGAATAAAAATCGTGAATCTCAGAGACTAGATAGATTCAAGTAATATCCACCTTGCATGCAGAATAGAGGACATTATTCCAACTTTCAGTGCATAATGAATACTTTGATAAATCCTATTTTGAAATGTAATTGGATGCATAATTTCCCAAATAGATTTTTTAAATATCTTAATTTGGTTTATTTATTTTTACGCAGTGCTGAGGACTGAACCCAGTGCCTCACGTGTTCAAGGCAATAGCTCTGCCCATGAGCCACAATCCCAGCCCCCAAATAGATGTTATACACAAGCTAATAAAAGAAAACATGTTATCCTACTAGGATATTTTTGCTATTTTTCTGTCAGTTTGTCATAATTTTGTTCATCCAGATTGCTATTATTTCCCAACTGAATGTCACTGGACACTGAAATATTTTAAAGATAAGTCAAAGTGTCTGAATCATGACTAACCAAACTTACTTCACTTGTCATGAAGATGCATCATACTTAAGAGATATAGTAGATTCTCTGGGTACTCAAGCACAAATAAGATTTGATATTCTCATTGTTTTCAATTTTTTAAAAATTACCTTCTATTATTCATAGTATCAAATCAAGAAAATATATTTTTGTATATGCAAACATATACACATACTCTTTTAAATGTGTCTACCTTTGAGATTATTTTATTCACCTATTTATTCAACAAATATGCATATAACTCTTAATTTTCAGTCATTGTACCAATGTTGTGAGCATCTGCCTAGGACCCAGGACTAAGCATCATTTCAGTAACTGATGTTACAATAGTGAGGAAAAACACATTCTCTACTCTTATAGTACTTAAAGCTCAGTGTCGAAAGGGAAAACAAATATACAAATACTTCTGATATACTGAAAAGTGCTGTAAAAGCAACTAAGGCATCAAAGGAATAGTCAGGAAGGACATTTTGATGATGGTGGTATTATTTCTTAATAGCTCTATCACAAATCATTTCTCTGAATACATTGAGGAAACACCTAAACGAAGCAAAGGAGTAATCAGTGCAAGTGCTTTCTGTTTAGAGATGCAGTCGCAGATCTTGCTGTGATCGTGGAGAAATGGGCCAGCAGGTTCTCTTATGGAGTCAACAGGGTAGCAGCACAGCAGCAAAGGCACTGAGGTAGAGTTTAATGCCATGCTTCCTAGAACTTCTATTGACTTTAACTACTTGTGTATTGCGTTTTAAATAGACATGTTTGAAAAATAAATTCTGGCAGTTTTGTGGAGAGTAGCAGCAGCAGATGAAGTTGTAGGCACTGTTTGGGGGACTGCAAAGCAGAATACAGTACAGTATTAAACAGATATGCCTTCTTTTCATGGAGTATACTCTCTAGTGTAGAACAATTAAATAATCAAAAGGTGAAAATAAATAAATGGAAAGAATATAGAGGGGAGTGACAAATACAAGTATGGAAATGAGAGTGAAGGTAGAATATGATAATTCTGTGTGCTTCAATAAGAATCTAAAATAGAATTACATTACATCTTGACCATAATACCCAAAATGAGACAACCATTGAGATACCATAAGAAAGAGAAGCCAGTAAGAGAATCAGTATGTGAATTATGCTTATGTAAAAATTAAAAAAGGCTTGTGTTTGGGGGAGTTAGGAGGCAATAAACTTTAAAAAAACTGGAACACCAGAGGCAAGATGCTGTTAGACCTTAGAGGCCACAGTGGAGATGTTTGAATTCAGTGTAGGTAAGCAAGTTTCCCTGCTGCAGAAGCAATATAATCTGATTTACCTACTTAGATGATTAACTCTTTTTGTAAATTTTATTTTGATGGAAAGAGTTTACATTCTTGCTATTTTGTAAACCTATTTCATTAGTCCAGGATGGTGATGTGGTGGATTATATTTGATGGTAGCTTAAAAAATAAAAAAGAATGAATGAATTTGGGGGTTATATTTTGACATCAAAGAGAACAGAACTGGGGTGGTGGGGATGCAGGTATCAAAGATGTCCCCTCAGTATTTGGTTTGAGTGACTGTGATCAGGACACTTGTTTAATTGAGATGTGGAAAGCAGAGATTTAGCACATGGAGACAGTGCTTCAGAAATATTATTTCTCATTTCCGTGTCATAAGTTAGAGATGTAAATAGATAACACAAATGGAGGTGAAGTGTCTGATTATGGAAGGAGGATTGGAGCTTGAGTGAAGCTTGTTTGATTAGAATACATTCTACCAGATATGGATTCTAATATAATACCAAAGTCCTTAGCTTAAGCTTGAAAGCACTCCATCAAAATGTCCACTTCACAATGACCTCTCCCTCCCAGAAATTAAAGAAATTCTTCTGTAAGAAGAAAGTAATTTTACCCCATCACCTGTGTAGAACCTATTTTTAAAACTTAATAATTCGTTCATACCAAAAGGAGCAAAGCACTTAATGTATTAAAAACTAATCAAGATCTTAATCATTAAATTAGCCTAAAATTTAAATATAAGCCAAACTGAGCCATGGAAACCACTGCATGAAAATCTACTTAGGATAGTAACTATTCTTTCAGTGCTATGTACATGGGGACAGAGAGATGAATTCATTCTGTTCAAGAAAGTTAAACAAACCTAATACATAGAGAATCATCTGAACTATATCTTGAATAGATAAATGAATTTTAAAAGATGAGAGAAGCTGAGAAATGGTCAGCCAGATAACAAACATAATGCACAAGTAAAACTAAGGATACAGGAATCAACTGGAGAAGAGACTGAAACATTTACGTAAGTAGATGGTAAAAGATGTTGGAGAGTCACAGAAAGAACTTGAATTTGAAAATAATGAATGAGTAATATGATGATGTTCGGGTTTTACAAAGGAAAACTTTGTTATTTTATTTACAATACAATGTTGTAGAGGAGAGGACAAAATATCAAAATTTGAAAGAAATGTCTCAAAAAAGAAATGATGAGCAAGATTAAAGAGGACAGGAAGGGACTTTGAGAAATTTCAAACTAGAGTTATCACCCCTAGTGATTAAGTGCATGCATTCGGTGAAGGAAAATTAAGAGTCAGAGATGATGCATAGGCTCTTCCTTTGTGTGGCTGAATGAACTTTGGTTTTGTTCCACTGAAGAAGGAAAGTCAACCTGGTGAGGGAGCAGTGCTATTGTAGGAAGTGGTCAATATTTGGTAATCTGGGAGAATATGACTGGTAAGCAGGTGAAAATATACTCTTTTGAATAGACAAGATATTATAGTTTACCTCAGAGAATTTGTGAGTCATCAGCACATTCAAAAATGGCAAAGTGAGAAATTATTCTATAATATTGAATTTTTGTATTCTCACATAATGTTGGTAAATTATTCATAATTCCCCCCAGAAAATTACAGCTTATCAGCAAGACATCAGCCCCAACAGATTGGGAATATTTACAAATGAAGTAATGAACAACAGCAAAGTTTGTTATTTGAATGTTCTACCAAAGGTCAACAAGACACTTTTAACACAAATTTATTTTTAACTCTGCAAAAGAATTTTATATTTTTCATAAAATCATTTTTAAATCTGCTGGTAACCTAGAGAGTGCCACAGACAGCAAAGGACAACATGTGAGGAAGATTTTATAAACAATTCTACTTTTGCATGTTTGTTCTACTTATTACTTGACTCTCTGTACCTGGAACTCATCAAAACATTAAAAAATATTCAATAAACAATAACTTGTCCACCATTTAGATTTTGTTCATTATGTAATTATTCTTCTCTTTTGAATGCAGGGACATGATATAAAGAAAATAGAGAAAGTTTCACATTTATTTTTAATATCCCCCAAGTTTGCTTTCCTGGCTCAATTAAATGTTTTATTGATTAATTTATCTGCAAATGAGTATTTACAAAATCTCCATTATGTCAGGCACTGTTGTAGGCACTATTGTAGACACTGGGGAGAGGGTAGTAATTGGATAGAAAAAGTTCCTGTGTTAACAGCACACACATGATGTGGGAGGACACATAGCCCCAAATACACCACATATACTTGCAGGTAGAGACTAATGAATGGAAGTGACACTAACCAACTAAGAATTGGAGGGTTAGAGGAGGAAGCACTTATGGACCATGGTTAGGGACCACATCTCTGATAGGAAATTATTGAGCAGGGGTTGAACAATATTGAACCAAGTAGACAGATGAAGATGGGTTAGTGCCCCTCAAACAAAGAAAGATGCACACACAAAATCTGCAGGCAGGAAGTTGTCTGTTTAAGAAGAGAAAGTCTGTATGCTTCCAGTACACAGCACAAAGAGAAAGGAAGAGGAGAGAAACAGTAAGAGCACTGTAGTTAATAAAGTATGTACAACGCTGTAGAGTTTAGCAAACTTTCTATTTGAGGGAAGAACAAATACTACAGAGTGTCATGTATAAAAAGTAATGATAGCTGAAAAGAAAAGGCAGTGATATGCATTACTGAACAATAAGCTTCCAAATCATCACTGCACAAACACAAGCAGAGGACTGAATTCTAAACTTTTAGAGTGCTTTATAATTGACAAATTGCATTTGCATGCATAATCTCATGTTGTCCCTCGTGATAGTTTTGCAGGAATACTGTTTCAATCTAAGGCCTTCTGGAACAGAGTGTTTGTTTGGAATGAATACGTGGGAATTTTCCCATTGGATTCCTGTTTATCTCTTCTTCCTTTAGGGGTTTTAAATAATGAGAGAATAGGGGAAAGGCTGCATAGTGTTAGAATTATCTCCCTGCTTATGCATGTAGACAAAATATCTGGTATAATTGATTCTGTTTAATGATCCCATTTAATAATTTCATTTAAGATCAAGAGGATAATTTTCAAATAATATAAAATACAGGAAGGCTGCAGTTACTAAGCTCACTGGAGAATAGTCATGCATTGTAAAACCAATTGGCACGATTTCAAATGTGAAAAATTGGAAGGCAAAGGCAGACTTTTAAGTATGTGGCGAAGTAAAATTAAGAAAAAATAATAAGTTACAGAAGAAAATGCATGAAAGGAAGCATGCATAAAAAGATAATATGCATTAAAATGTATGAACTCCAACTGACAGTTGTAAACATGGAAAATCATTTGTAGCATGAAGAGCACAGATATTGTAGATTTTGATAATTTTTAAATATATTTCAATGAGGTTTTAAAATTACTCTGGGAAAATATTAGATATGCATTTTTAAAGCAAATATTTTGTAATTCTAGGTGACAATGATATCTATTAAGCCCCTAAACTTGGCTTCGACCATGTTCTACTAACTTACCTATAAATTCACAGCATACACACACACACACACACACACACACACACAGAGCAATAAAAACACATAGAATTACTGAAAACTGAGAGATAACTATACCAGTCAATGTGCAATTAGAAAGAAAGAAACAATTCTAGGTAATTCTAAGAGGGAATATAAAATGGAGAATTATTTTTATGTATATTAGAGGGATTAAAAATAAAGTGGAAGCCAAGATAATCAAAGACAATAATGTCAAGAGTAGTTACTAAATAATGGGAATACAAAGGGAAGAGCCAAAGTTATCAGAATTTTGAACTATAGAGTTGTCCTATAGATTGAATACTCAAATCTCCAAGGAGAGGTTTTGTGGGTTTTGTGGAGAATGTTGCTGGTACCTTACAGACATTCATACCATCTAATTCAAGATTCTAAGTGGAAACAAACTGATGTCTAAAAGTTTATCTCTTCTTCACAGATTCACAGAATCTGAAAACTACTATCACAAAAAGAAAAGTACAGAATACTGGCTTTGTATCTGGAAAATAATGAGAAAAAAAAATCCTATTGGTATAACACTGAGGGATTTTTGATGGAAAAGGATAATTAGAGACTTCCTTAAATTACAGCAATAGAAAGCTTGCAAACATTTTACGTGTTACTTTCTCATAGGGTAGTGGTTAGTCATGTATTACTATTTAACTTAAATTTTAATTATTTAAATTTAAATGAAGTTAAACATTTAGTTTTTACATTTGGGTAGTACCATTTGAAATGCTTAATAGCTTTATGTTGCTAGTGGCTACTGAATTGTACAATGAAGATATAGAACACTTTGATCAAAGCAGAAAAATCAATTGAATAGAAATGTTCTGGAAAATCATTTTAAGGAAATAACAAGAAATACTCTTGAAGATTTATGTATAAGGAGGTTTAGCTTATTCACATATATTAAGAAAACATGTAAAAATTCAATAATATTTATTGCTCCAATGAATTATTTACATTTATAACAAATATGAACAAAGTAAGTCTATGATTTAGGAGAAAAATCTACCATATCAGAAAATATTTCCACAGTAGTATGATAAAGATGTGTAGTTATTTGTGATTGGTCCCAATTTTAGACAAACAAATTGGGCTTATATTCACATTTTATATAATTTTAATGTATAATAATAATTCTCTAAATATCCAGTATTTTTCCTTTAAAAATGTTTTAGTCCTGATACATAGGTATTTATAGTCAGACAAGCTATTATACAGTTAGAAATATACCCCTTTTTAAAACAAAATGGTATACCTATGTATGAGATACACATAAAGAGAACAGAAATTGTAAAATTATTAAAGGTCATATTTTGAGATACAGGGTTCTATCCAAGGGACAGTGGTGCTGAGAGAAACCATACACTATCTCAAACCAGCTGTAGCTCTGCAAAGCCTTTCAGCTGATGACACAGCAACAGAGTTCAGGGTTCTTTATAAATATTTCTAAGTAAAATATCCTCTTATTTTTATAATAACTTAAATGCAATATTATATAGCCAGATTTCCTCTGACAGTGTAGTAATCTGTTAGGTTTACATGTAAAATATTGTGATTTTTAATGTGCATTTTAAATAGATGTAATAAAATGCTCATGTTCTTAAATTAGAGATAATAGCAAAGAAATTATATTTAAATTAACTTTTGGGGTTTATAATTCTATTTTTATGCTCTACATGTACAGTAATTTATTTCTGAGGTTTGTCTTAAATTAGTAAAAAGTATTTATTGAAGTAGAGTCTGTGTTTTCTACACCTATCTATATGGCTAGCATTCATAATATATAATTATTTATCTATGTGTACATAATTTATAGTGTCTATGTAAATAACATAACATCAAATATTAATTTACATAATTATATAACCAATACCACAAAGATAATGTTAGATATACTACCACTACACATAAATAATATAGATTATATTATTTTCATCAAGAATTATTTTAAAAATAAACATTATTGTGAATTTTGAAATACTATTATTATATTAGAAGTACTGTTTATTCATGCGATGAAAGTGCCTTTTCATAAAAGAATGCATTAAATGCAAATCAATACAGGATGCCTGAAATATAATAAAATATATGATAGGACCTAAACTTATAAAATTCAGTAAAATAGAAGATAACCAAGAATTTTAAAGTGATAATATTATTGGTACTCCATAGTACATTTTGTACCTTGTATATAAGTAATACAAAACTACAGTTTCCTAAACTATAATACTTTATTTGCTTTTTTAATACTGACATGTATATCAACTACAAGTTCCAAATATTATTTTTGAGGATATATTTTCAGTGTCTTATTCCCTGAAATAATGCATATTTTTAACAGGTAAAAAATCAAAATCAGGGCTGGGGCTGTAGCTCACTGGTAGAGTCCTTGCCTAGCATGTGTGAGATACTGGGTTCAATCCTGAGCACCACAGAAAAATAAATAAACTAAATGTATTGTGTCTATCTCAACTAAAATAATCAAAATAATTCTCTAATCTATCATGCAACACCACCATGTATCTCAAAATTAATGCAACCCTAATTTGAATAAAACTCACATTTAAATGAGAATTGTTGGATCATGTTAATCAATTAATCAACCAATCAATCTAGAATTACTAAGCAAATGAGCCTCAACAATACTGTTTAAAACTTATGATCCATTTACTAGGACCAGGTGAACAAGGCAATCAAAATGTTTTAATAGTGCATCCAATTAGGAGAAATAAAAGAATACCAAATGATCTGGTGACCACCTTGAGCAATATATTGTTCTCTTGGGAAGTAAATGAATTTTATGGGATTTTTAGATAGAAACTAAATTACATATATCATTTTGAAAATATCACTTTATTTACAGATTGTCTATACATGTATAAGTTTAGACCAAAAAAATTTTAAACAATAATACAAATCTAATGTCTATTTCATTCCATGATGATAAAGTATTATGGGTCATAATACTCTTCAAAAAATTGGATATTAAAATATTGGAAATTGTGTTATCATTTTATTAAAGCATTAAATATTAAAATATTAGCCAGATGTGGTGATACATGCCAACAATTCTAGCTTCTCTAGAGTTTAAGGAAGGAGACGGCAAGTTCAAGCAAGGCCAGCAGCAGCAACTTAGAGAGAACCTGTCTCCAAGTAGAAAAATAAAAGGGGCCGGGGGAAGTAGTTTAGTGGTAGAGTACCCCTGGATTTAATTCTCAGTATCTCTCTCTCTCTCTCTCTCTCTCTCTCTCTCTCTCTCTCTCTCCCCCTCACATACACACACACATAATAATAATAATAATAATAATAATAATAATAATAATAATAATAAATAAACTCACTTTACCAATTCCCTAGCATTTTTGAATATCAGTAAATATTTAACCATACATTTTTTTTTAACTTGCTCACATTTAGTGAAGATTAAACCAGATTTGAATCTAGGAGATGTGATAGACAGTAGCAAAGGAGTGGAACACTTTACATTAGGATATTACCAGCAGGCATTGTGAGGAGGTGGCTGGATGGATATTTGACTGGTGAGCATGGAAGCAATGGAGAGAATGATATAGGTGGAAGAATAATTAATACAAACAGTTTTTATAATTATGGAGAGCATCAATAGCAGGTGTCAAAATAACCCTGAAGCTGGAACAGTGAGCCAAAGATGTGACATGTGGTGTTTTTTGGGCTCTAGTAAAACAAGTCCATATGCCATGCTAAGGAAAGTTTGGTGCCAGTAGGTTAAAAATATCATGTGATTTAAATGCTAAAAATACTGTGACAGACAGTAGGAGAATGGATACCAGGGACAGTGAGGAGGAATGGGTAGTTTTAATTTAAAGGGAAAAGGATTTCAGTTTGTGACCATAATAATATTCTGATGACTAATAGAGGTTATTGTTATAAAACAATGAGTGCACTTATTGCTAACGAATTATGTACTTTAAAACAGGTTTGATGATAAATTGTATAACATGTTAATATTATATATGCATGTACACACATAGTTTAAAGTGGTCATACCTTTGAGAAGTTTATAGATACCATCACATTCTTTGTAAAAAAAATTAAATTTTTCATGTAAGACTGATAACAAGATGAAGATATCTGCTTTGCCATTTCTAACATCATACTGGAGGTGTCTAATTAGTGGAATACATAGGAATCATAAATTTGTGGTTAGATACTTTTACTTTATTATGAAACAGTACAGGAGGTGTAATTGCTGAATTAAAGGCTCAGAAAGTGCATAGTATGAGTTTGGCAGAGATCTGTGATACATATATACATCATCAAAAGGTCTTAAGGGAGTGTACCTAAAATAATCAACCATGTAATTTAAAGTCATAAGGAGAAATTAAAAGAAAGGAATATTGGCAGATTGTTAGAAAGTGGAGGGAGAGTCAAAAGAGAATATTTGTGTAATAACCACTTGAGTAATAAAAGGTAGAATGCATTGCAGTATACTTGAAGTTTAAACATCTGTTCTAATAACACCATAGAAGCAATCTAAAGATAAATTAAATTATCAAGTTTAAAAGCGTGAGTCACAGTTCTTGCTTTTACTTTACACTCATGCAATTTTCTCCTAGATTAATTACATTGTGTTTCTGTAGTTTTTTCCAAAACTGGAGAGATTTTAAACCCAAAATAGAAAAAAAATACAAACAATTGATGAATAACAGATTATTCAGTATCATCCATATGGGCTCAGAGACCATCAAGTAAGATAAATATGTTAATAAAATTAATCATGTTTTCTTCCAAAGGACTAATTTCACCCAATATTATGTTTTAATTCTTCATTTTAAATTTAACATAGAATTCTAATCCCCATTCTATAAAAGTTTTTGATATAACAAATATACTATTTTGATTAAATGATATTTTCAACAATGCAAAATTTATTTTCCTGCTTGCATGTCCTAGACTCTGATTTTGAGCAAGGAGCCTTTTTCAAACAATGGAGGGTTACTCTCACATTTCCCTCATTCCAGAGTTACAACATTGACACATAATTATGTTACTTTGAGTCACATATTTTTAGAAAGTAAGGCCTGAGATTTAACTAGACTATGTTTTTTGTAGATGTAGAAAATTTTAAAATTTGCATTGTACTATGTTTGTTCCAGCTACTGTCAGTTAGGAAAATGTACTTATAGATTGTATAGACAAAAAACTTTACTTTTAACTAGATGATGTTTTACTCATACTGGAAATGTTTGAGGGTAACAAAAAATATAAATATTATAAGTAAAAAAATAAATCTAATAAAAATCACATATACGTGTATACTCTAATTACACAAACACACACGCATTAAAAACAATACATACATATATATATATTCAATGAATGTTTAAAATATTCAGAGGGTAAAAATTGTCAAATAAGACAAAACTAGGAAATAAAAAAGAAACAGCTTGTTTTAATAAAGTCCAATAGTTACAACAGTTAAATTCTAAAACAGGTATTTATAAAGTACATCCCATTCTTGTGACATTTTCTCAAAGAGGAGGATTATGGGATGACCCTTCACGTGATTACGAAGTATTTTCTTATGCTAACAGGGAAAATAATCATGTAGACTCAAGTCCATTAAAGTCTACTAGTATCACAGATTTCACTCTTAAATTCTGCTTTGACAATGAATACAGAAATGGGTGAACAGCATAGGATGAATTTATTATGAACCTGTGAGGAAATTCTTGGTGCAATTCTTTTTCCTGCAAAGCTACTTCATAACACTAGATATGTAATAAAATATTAGATAATATATTTTAAGTGAAATGAATCCTTCTTTGAAAGATCTAAGTTATAGAATATATTCGATTACTTCCAATGTTTATTTATAGGAAAACCTGGAACTAGTCTTTTAATTTAAAGATAAAAGTTGTCTTGCATGCATGAGGCCCTGGGTTCAATCTTCAGCACCACATTAAAAGAATAAATAAATAAAAATAAAAATATTGTGTCCATCTACAACTAAAAATAAATATATAAAAAATAAAGATAAAGGTACTTTTAAATCAAGAACCATGATAAAATGTAAGTGGAACAGTTAGTTTCAAAGTACTATGGTTAAAAGAAATAAAAATTCTGGAAAGCTGGAAAACTCATGTAACAATTTTTAAATCCAATGCATATATCAATGTAGACAATGCTCATATTTCTAAAGAGATATTTTTAAGCAATCAAATTTAGGCTATATGTGCATCTTTTGAGCTGTCAAAAGTATAGTATGGATACAATATGCAAAAAGAACATGTCTACTCTCATCAAATTACTATAAACTACAAAAAGTAAGATTTGTTTTCTCATAATTAAGGGAATAAAGTTAAAAGACCAAATTTTGTGTGAACTGGGGGAAACATAACAGCTAAGTATTTGTATATTTTCTTTTGAAGTTTTTCCACTTATAAAATTACATTTTTATTTAGTTTTTAAATGTAATATACTACCTATTTGCTGGTCAATATACATAATTCTAAAGGCAAAACTCAAGGAAATTTTATATTTTTTACAAGTATTTTATAAGATTATATTGACATGTAATATATAGTATGATAATGCTAAAATATTCTATATAATGTCACTTGACAGGTCTTTAACAGTTTGTAAATTCTTTTGAATATAGTATGTAATACATGGCTATAATTTTAAAGTATTATATATGGATTTTTACAATAAGAACTAAAATAAAAATTTATTATGTAAGCAACAGTAAAAGTAATTTACTTGTGGATGGATTTTATAATATATATAAGGCTAATAATTGACACTCATAGGTAACAATGAAAGATTATGCAATTTGTACAAAGTCATATATAGTCCGTTTTTATTATATCAAAAGAAAAATATAATGATAAGTTGCTCAAAGAAATACTGTCAAAAAACCTTGTCATCTCATAAAACAATGTAGCACAGCTAAAATTCCTACAAATTTTTCATTCATCTTAACTTAAAATACAGGACCAGGCTAGACCTTATTTTATTAATATGAGAAAAAACTACTATTTTATGTGCATGTACAGTTACAGAATACACACATACACACACAGATATTAGAATAAGAACATTTTATAACATTATCAATTCATTTTCTCAATGACATTTGTGAAAACTAACATATAGTAATTGCCTTATGTTACTGACATGTCTAGATTTTAATTCTGGACTCTCAGAAGTGATAATTTTATTTTCTTATTTAAACCTTTTAATTATTTTAATTACTTTCCAGAATTTGAAAATTTCTGGGGAAAAAATCCATAATTTGCTCTATAATATTCAAGATAATCTCCCCAGGATGTATGTTTGTTTTGTTTCCAATACTGGGATTGAACACAGGGTCCCACTGATGCTGGACACTGCTCTGCTATTTTGCTAGTAGTTTTAGATTTATTGAACAGTTGTAAAGATGGTCCACTTAGTTCCCACATACACCACACCCAGTTTTTCCTATTATTAATTGCTTATGTTAGTATATTAAATTTGTCACAACTAATGAATTCATAATGATATGATACTAATTAAAGATCGTATGTGATGCAGTTTTACTTAGACTTTGTCTGATATCAATTTTTCATTCCCAGATCCCATCTAGGATACTACATCACCTTACTGCCAAATAAGTTCACAGTCTAAGGCAAAGGGAAGTAGAATTCAACAGGGATGCAAACCCATAACATCTTCCCTCCATAATGTTCTGGTCATTATTGTACTACCTCCTTCTCTACATATCTGCCTATTCTGGATATTTCATATAAATGGAATCATGTTATACATTGTATTTACAACTTGCTTTTTTTCACTTCACATAAACTTTCCAAAATCCATCCTTATTGTAGTATGCATCAATACTGTTAAGCCCCTCTGTTGAGTTTTTTCAATTATCAAACTTTACACCTATGAAATTACTACAGTGTTTTTTTAAGAACCCATCTCTTAATGATATTCTCTATTTGATAAAAAAAAAATTGTCCTCATGCCTTACTTTAATTATTTAGCTGAAGTTTCTTTTAGTTCTTTTTTTTTTGTTTGTTTGTTTGTTTTATTTTGTTTCTGGGGATTGAACAGAGGAGTGCTTAACCACTGAGCCACATACCCAGCCCCTTGTTATATTTTCAATTTTGAGACAGGGTCTCACTAAGGTACTTAGGTCCTCCCAAGTTGCAGAGGCTGGCTTTGAACTTGCTATCCTCCTGCCTTTGCCTCTGAATTTTCTGGGATTATAGGTGTTTGCTACATCACCTGGTAGTTTTCTTTACTTCTTTGAACATAATCATAATACTACCTTTGAAGTCTTTGTTGGTTAATCCACCATCTGGTACCCTTTAAAAGCATTTTCTGTTGTTCTTTACCCCCCCCCCCCAGTATTGGGGAGATTGAGCACAGGCATGGTCTACTACTGAGCTACATCCCTCCAGCCTTTTTTATTTCCATTTATTTGCTTTTTGGGAGGGGGATTTAATTTTCAGACAGGATCTTGGTAAATTGCTAAGACTGGCCTCAAATATACAATTCTCCTGGCTCAGCCTCCTGAGTTGCTGGAATTATGGGTGTGTGCCACCGTTTCCTGCTAAAATAATTTTTATTATTCACTTTTCTTCCCAAGTATGGATCACATTTTCCTATTTCTTTATATGTGTATACTTTTTGTTACAAACTGGACATTTTAGATACTGTATTGCAGCACTTTTTAGAACACATTCTACCCCTCCACCAGGTGGTGGTTATTATTATTGTTTGCTTCATCTCCTTCACAGATTACTCATGAGAGCAAACCAGCCCAGAGCCTTCTTAAACTCTGGAGCCAACAGTGATCCTCCTAGCAGAGCTTCTTTGGGCTGTTGCTTGCTTGATTCTATTATATGTCTGGCTACTGTGTTGTGTTGCTGATTTAGTGCATCTAGTGGCTATTTTTCCTTGGTTGGTTTGCTTGTGGGGTAGCCCCTGAGCTTTTGATTTATTCCTTTCTGGATGGAACCTCCACTCTACAAAAGAGCTAGGAAATGGACAATCAAGGTCCTGTTTTTCTTTCCCTGCTGTCTCTGGGGAAGAACTTCCTTCTTAAAACTAGGGCCCTGTATGTAGTGTTTGTTTCTATCTCTGAGAATTGATGTAGACTTTGGAGTTCTCCATTGAAAAATCAGCATTATTTCTAAAGCATTTAGAGAGATTTTTCCAATTTGAGTATGCTTAACATTTAAAAGTTTTAACATCTTCTTTCTATCAATCACTATACTAGCAACTGGAAATGCCAAGATGAATGAGAAACAGTATCTGAGTTCAAAGCACTGACAATCTAATGTAATAGATAATTATAAAATCAAATAAAGTATATACTCTATTTGGTCAGTTAGTTGATACAGATACGTGAAAAAAAGTTGGTATAATATGGAGATCCTATTGACATTGATATTCTGAAGCAAACCAAGAACAAGTCCATCCATAATTTGGAGTTCTAAGAGTTTAAGAATATGTTGCATGTCTGGAGAATATAATGCCTTAAAATTCATATACATAGACACTATGTATATTGGATAGAAATTTATGTAGGCAACCAAATGTAATAAAAAATAATGCAGAAATTTTGAGTATTATTATATATATATATATTTTTTATGAAATGAATTTAATAATCATTTTCTTTTTATTTATTTATTTATTTTTTTTTTAGTTATCGGCGGATACAACATCTTTGTTTGTATGTGGTGCTGAGGATCGAACCCGGGCCGCACGCATGCCAGGCGAGCGCGCTACCACTTGAGCCACATCCCCAGCCCTTGAGTATTATATATTAAAATTACTAAAATTAGTTTAGTCTGATAGGAGCAATATTAGGGGTAAATACAGGATATTTTAAGGTATGTTAAAGCCTATCTTGGTACACTCAACTCAAATTGTCATAGAAACCAATATGCATCAGCTAGAATTGCAAAGAGATATTCAGAATATGAATTTGAGCCAGACCTACTCCCTTAAAGTATTGGTGGAGAATTTCATCTGGTGTTATTAAGAGGATGTCAAGATGTCATTCTTTAACATGGAAAATAGCATAACTGATTTACATTGTTCAAGTTTCTCTTAAATATGCAGAGAAATTGTCATACAAAATTGTACTGTGACTGAGTCACATTTAATCTACTGAAAGTAAATTGTAATAAATGGAATATATATGACACGCTGAAGAGTGTAATGCATAAATGTGCAAAGAAAATATGTGGTTAAACTGTATAATAAGACTTCATGAGGGAATAATCCATAATAAAATGTTTGGTATGAAGGTTTGGCAATTTGTCTACTATAATTATTCCATATATCATATTTATTTTTTATATACTTCATAGTGCCAGAAACCTAGTTGACAGCTATAGAAGGAAACTGAACTATGAATTAAAATATATAGGTTCCAATTCCAGCTTTCTCATAGCAATTTTTGTCACATAAGACAAGTCCCTAATCTTCAGGTTTTGAGCTTCCATATTTTAAAATGGCAAAATTGTATAATTCTGTTGATTTACATTTTTTATTACTTAGCTAAATTTTACTTGATGTTTGAATCATGTCTATACCTAGTAATTGAGAAAACAATATTCCTACCAAAATGTTTTAATAAGTATTATCATAATTATATTAGTAATTTTTTAATTTGAGCTACATCAGCATTCCTTACAAATTATTAATGATCATTTAAAGAGAAAACTTCTTGAGTTTCCTAATATTACCAAAATTCTATGATATTACTTAAAAAGCATATGAAGACATTCTAACACTTATATAACTCCATTCAACCACTAACTAAAATTACACGTTAAATATCAAACAAATGGAACCAAAAAGATACTAGAATTATTTTAGCAGACAATGGTTTATGACTACTAAATAGATGATTATAACACCCTTATGGTACCAATTTCAGTAACATATTTTCTTTTAAATTAAAAAAAAAAACTTTCACAAACTTTGACAAACCATGAAAGATTCTAAGAATTTCACTATTTTTCTCAAAGGTAATTATTGTGGAATTTTCCTAACAGAGCTAGTTGAAATAGCTTTTGATTTCTCCCTGACATAAGATGAACATTTTTATATTAAATCTGTTTTTTTATGACTGATATAATTAATTTGCCTCTTTTTCTGCTAAAGTGAGTATTCATAAAAGGAAATTCAAATAAATGTATTCAAATTGAATAAGTTTGGTATAAGGTAAATGTTCTGAAGATTCAATTATGTTTATTCTCCCTTTTTTTCTGGGTCTCTCTCTCTCTCTCTCTCTCTCTCTCTCTCTCTCTCACACACACACACACACACACACACACACTTCGAATTTTTAACTAACTGTATGGATAAAGATGATAAAAATAAATAAAAATGATAAAAATTTTTAGAAATTATAAAAATGGTAAAAATTAAAGTGTTAATAACAAAAATTTTAAATAGAATTGACATAATAAAAAATTCAGTAAGCCTGAATAATATATTTATTCCCAGGAGATAGCATATTCCTTTCTGAGGAAAAAAATAAATAAAAACTAGATTTGTGTAATAAGAAGTTTTACACTTCTTTCACCACCACTATTTGCAAGTGCTCAGATATGACTAATGGTATATTATTATTGTTTTTTTGCTAGGTTGTTATTGCTAACATTTTGTTGAGGACTTTCGTGTTTGTACTCATGAGACACATGGTGTACAGTTTCATTTCCTTGCAGTAGGTTTGTTCAGTTTTGTTTTCAGGGTAAATCTGGTCTCATATAATGACCTTGGAAGTGACTCTTCAATTTTTGGAGTGTTAAACATATGAAAATTAATATTTACATGTTGGCAAAATTTACCAGCTGAATTTAATATCTTTCCAGATTATCTAAGTATGAGGTTCAGTTCTAGATGTGGTACTTTTCTTCCTTTAAAAAATAGGAATTTGACACCAAATTCACATCTTCATACATGTATTTTGTATAATGATGACCGTTTCCTTCCACCATCCTAGCTATTCATCCAGAGATATGATAAATTGTGGTATAAAGGTGTATTAAGAATTGTATGCAAAAAATAAGAGAGCTCATGTATAATGACATAATTTGGCGTGAACATATTTTGTATACAGAGTTACGAAAAATTGTGCTGTGAATGGATAATTATGAATGTAATGCACTCCACTATTGTCATGTATGTAAGAAATAAATAAATAAAATGTTTTTTAAAAAACTAAAATAAATAAATAGGAACTTATATCTATAAGACCTGATAATCAATATCTTATCTGATATATTAAGTTTGGTTGTGTTTTTATTTTAAGTAATCCCAAAATATACTTCAGTTTTCATCATGATTTCTTCTTTTAGGTATTGGCCATTTATTTATATGTCATTTAATTTCAATTCTTTCCTGTTACTAAGTTTAGCTTACTGTAGCATGGTTGGAGAATTACTTTGTATGATACCAATACTGTAAAATTTATGGAGTCTTATTTTATATCCTACATTAAGGTTGCTCCTGGAGAATTTCTGGTATGTGTTTGGGAAGAATGTGTGTGCTACTTGAGTGAGTTGTACTGTTCCATAGAAGTGTGTTTGTTAAAATTTGTGGGTTAAATTTGTTGATGTAGTTGACCTGAGCTTAGTTGTTCCACTATTTAATAGAATGCATTGAAGAATCCAAATGCAATGGTTGATTTGTTTATTTCTCCCATTATTCCTGTCAGTTTTTCCTTTATATATTTGTGGGCACTATTGTTAAGTGAATGTTTCTAATTATAGTATCTTTCTGATCTATTTGTTTTATTTGCAAAATGTCCTTTTTAAATAAAACCTATTTTTGTTTTTTAAGAATTGTTTTGTCTGAGATTAATATAGACACTCTTATAGTTGCTGTTTGCATGGTTAAATTTTCACTTTTAATCATATATGGTTTGAGGCTAAATTGCATCATTTCTCAAAATCATATAGTTGGAACTTGGTGTTTTTATTTCATCTGAAATTCTGTACTCTTTGACTGAATCATTTATCCTTTCACATTTAATGTTCTTATTGATGTGCTTTGATTTATATCTGCCATTTTTTTCTTCTTCACTTCTTTATGTCTCCTGTCTTTTTTATCCCTCTGCTCTAGCTTATGACCTTTTATCATTAACTCGGGTGACCACCAATTCTATTCTCTGCAACTGGGTTGCAAGAAGCTCTATTCCAGGCAGAGAAAATAGAGATTTTTCTGGTGTGGGCATATGCTAAGTAACTCACACCACCAATATTCACATCTTTCTCCAGATAAATGTTTGGGTTTTGTTTTATTTTCATTTGCCATTTTGTTAATTCTTATCCTCCAAGTAGGAGGATAAGAAATAGGTATTGGATAAATGAAGCATCAGTTCTGCTTGCTCCATCCTTTCATCTCCACTGGGATATGTCTATTAGATACTTAATCCGATAAATGTCAATTAGTGGAGTTAGCAATTTAGGAGAATTGTGGCCTATCCCTAGAAAGCTGAAACACTCACCAAGATAAAAAAAAAGCAACTGAAAAAAGAGATCAATGATGACCCATTTCCAGTATTTTAAAGACACATGAACAAATAGCAGAGTGTCCTTTCTTATAAACTAGAATTTTTTAGAAAAAGTGGTTATTGGTCTAGTATTTCCTTTTATCACAAATTTGTCCTAATAGTGTTTTATTGTTCATACAATTTGACTATGAATCTTGGCTAGGGAGAACTAAACTTAAATTAGTACATATATCATTCTTTTAAAACCTACTAATAATTTTGTACTAATTTTTGTTTATATAACTCTTATAGTCAAGAAACTCATACTGCTTCTGAATTGATTTTCCAAAGTTATTTCTTCTGTGATGTGTTTCATACCCTTATCCTATTGAAATAACAATAAATCATCATTTGTCTCTTTATATTTTTAGACATGTTGCATATAATTAAAATTAACATTATAGTTACATTATTTTAGTAATAAATATTTGGAGGTAGCATATAATAAAATAGTGAAAATTATATCTATGGCCATTCTATTATTTAATGTTCTGACTCTAATATATTCCTTTGTCATCAGACTGAGCATTGCTAGCAGTTTTTTTATGTTTATGACACAGATAGAATTAGATTAGAAAATTTAAAAATGGGCCCCTAAAGGTTTGTTGCAATTCTACCACAGCAACTCACAATACACTCCAAGACAAATAAGTAAAAAGGAAAAATTAACAAATGAAATTCTCTGACCTTGTTAATTTGGTAGAGAAAATTCAATGGTATTGCAATTTAATCTGATACTTTTCTTTAAATATTGACAAACATATGATCAACTTTAATTTACACATGCTTTGAAAAATAGAAATAAAATGAGCAACTAAAACCCAGGTATTGGTGGATGTGCATATTTCATTCACAGGTAAAGTCACATGTCAGTCACATACATGTAACTTGTATGAAACAAATTTCATGCAATTTTGAGAGCATAGGAGGCAGTCACCTCAGTTTACTTTGGTTACTATCATGTCTATCCATTAACATCCATGTCCACTTGCCAAATGCTTCCCTGAACTAAATTTTGAGGATGAATGAGAAAAATCTGTTTTCTTTTCTATTTTTTATAAACTTCAATTTACTAATGTTTAGAGTTTCTAAAGCCAAAAATTTGTTGATTCAATGCCACCTTCACATGCAATAAATCACTGTCATTGTAGGATGTTTTAATATTTATGGTTAGAAATATTTAGGTTCAATACATTGTGTTTGTTTGTTTCTAGTATTTGTTTTTATTTTGTAATCTTAAGAATACTGATGGGCTCTCTGTGTGTGTGTGTGTGTGCACGTGCATGTGCATATGTGCATATGTGAATGTCTAGAAGAAGCAAATGATATAGATTTAATAATATAACTTATTTTTGAGTTCTAAAAATATGTTTTAGATAATATTTAATCTCTTTTTCTTGATGTAACAAAATACTTGAAGCTAGGTACTTATAAAGAAAAGAAGTTTATCTAACTCATGGTTTTGGAAATTCAGGAGCATAGAGCCAGCATTTTTTTGACCCTGGTAAGATTCTCCATCGTTGGCTCAAAACATGATAATGAACTGCACAAGTATATGACTGCATGTAGATGAGACCAGGAGCATGGGTAGGCTCGCTCACTAATAAACCTTTCTTATAAGAACTGACTGAGGTCCCATGAGAAATACTCCAATCCCTTCCAAGGACAGTGTCCCCAGTGATCTACTCACCTTTCACTAAAATTTACCTCTTAAATGCTCTACCTTCTAACATATGACCTCTTCATTGATACTCTCAAACCACATCCAAATCAAAATAGGTAATTCTACCCTTGACATAGCTAAAATGATGCCCCCAGAATATACTTTTTCCATTTTGTATTTGATAAAATATCTATTATTTATTTCTATTATATCAGAGATGAAGAGGATGCATAAATTATATGATGGAAGACACATAAAGTGATTTTTCTTTTTTAACCTCTTGTCTACAATTCTTGGATTGTTACTGTCTCATAGTAATGATGACAATAAATATTGAATGTTTATTATGGGCTAGGTGTGTCCCAAAAATGTGAACATATTTTTCAATGATTGCTCAGAGTAAAATTATATTGCAATTATAGTACTGTTTTCAGTTTGTAGATGATACAACAGAAGTACAGAGAGTGTGAATGACCTTCATAGCCTATTTAGTGCATATGGAAATGTGTAGGGTATGATATTCAAACATCAGGAAGATAAGATAGAACTAGAGTAGAATTCAGTGGCAGAGTTGTTTAGCACGGATGAGGTCCTGGTTTCAATACATAGCATTGGGGAGAAAAAGATCAACTGAATAGGTTTGTTGAATAAAAATATAAGGGAATATTTTTATTTTGTGACATTATTCTAACATTCATGTCTTCTGGTGTATCACAGAACAAAACCACCGGAACAAACAATAGGATTTCATTTCAGATTGACCTCAGCTTAATTTTGCATCCACTATTACCATTATATTTATAAAGGTGCAATTGCTTAACAGAAACTTTGTGGGCACTAGAAAATTGGTTCTAACCAGTAGTAATATTTTGTTTTTCTCCACTTTCCCACCCAAAATATGTCCTTTTTTTTTCTTATTTTCTTTCCTGAATATACCTGATATAAGATATTTCCACTGTGATATTCTTGCATGCATATAATAAATACACACTCATATAACCCTTAATCAAAAACTTTTAAAACATTAAAGGAGAAAAGAAGGTACTCCACTTTCCATCCATCATCTGAAAGATATTATTTCAGTTTCCTTTTTATTTTATTCACAAGGACACAGTGACTGTGTTTTTGTGACAGCATCTTTTCAAATACATTTCTCAAGTTATAAACATAAAGCCAAATGAAAAACCAAGAATAAATTCTGGAATGAAGAGAGGTGAAAAATCTCCTCTATTTCTCCTATTGTTATTTCAATGCCAGGTCTCATGAAAGAACAATATCAAGTGATGAAGTCAAAAATAAACAAAAAATTCATAGGGTAATTTTGATTTTAAAACTATGTATTCAGAAGCAGATTCATTATTCTTATAACTGGAGCTTGTGAGTAGGCTCAAGTTGAAGGCAAATAAATAAGCACTATCAAACTCTCCATATTTCAAAAAGAGGAAGGCTATGTACTAGCAGATGCTTCTGGAATGACTGTCTCCTGTCTCTGTCTCTCTTACATATTTGGGAATGAATTCTTCAAATGATGAGCAACTTATTCCTGAGATTCTTTGTAATTTTAAGTAGTGCAATATTGTAAAAAATATTCAGATGGTATAATCAATCAATGTTTATTAAGTTTGATCCCAATGATTTTTAGTAATTTTTGCCATCTCTCAATAATATTAAAAAGCACCTTAAGAAGATAAAATCAGTTGAAATGGCATACATTTTAAGACCACTTTTATTTGTATTCTCAAATATCAGAAAAAATTGCCATAGACTTAATTCTAAGCTACAATTTACTGGACCAAGGTATCAAAGACTGAGACAAAGATTGGGTTTTTTTGTTTGTTTTGTTTTGTTTTTTAATTTGGCTTATTTTGAAAGTTAATGGAAAAGCTAAATTCTTGTGCATCTCACCAAATCCATTAATTAGCTGAGTTATTAGGTATTTTTCATTAGGGTCAGTGAAAAAAAAAATCCTATTTTGACTGAAAAGCAATTGATATGCATGTGATAAATCAGAACTTGATTCCCTGCCTCCCTAATGCATATAGCATTGTGTGAATGAGAGTTTTACTTCCATCAGCATTTAATATCAGCTTCATGGTTTATATAAACCAATTATAAAAGTTTGGTTTATAGTGTCTAATCTCTACTGGTAATATAAAATTTATCTAATCATATTTAATATTAAAATCTTTGCACAGTATCCCATACCCAAACAATTACAATGTACTTAAATTATAATTTAAACTTCCTACACCAAATCTGTGGGGGGGGGGCTGCTAAAAGTAGCTTTTATGAACTTTATCAAATAATTGAAAGTGTTTTTGAAAATAATATTTTCTTATTTTCTAAGGATAAAAAATAATAGATTATTTATAAAAAGCTCCATAGGGATAATTAATTATGCTAAAGTGCCTATTATAGTTTGATATCTAACTCTTACAATATAGCCTTAAAAACAATTTCTATCAGTATAATAAGAATACTTAACAATAACAATAATAGAAACCACAGATGCAATTATTACCTTTTATTCTATCAATCAGGAGCATGATTCCTATTTCTTTCATACATGAAAACATTTAAACATAAAAAATTGAAGCACTGTGTCCCCCTTCCCCTGGCTAAATTCACTTTTCTTAACTAAGCAAAAGCCTAAGAATATTTGTTTTTTTGTTTTCATCTCCCTTTTCTTTCTTTGATGGTGAACTGGCATACAGAAGATCACATCTTACTTCTTGTATTTTAATCCCATAATCATCTAAGAATATATTAAAGACTCATGCTGTTAAATAAGAGGGTTATTTAAATGCCCCCATTGCTCCAACCTTTGGGGAACTTGAGAGGTGCCAATCAGATTACACCAGAGCTAGTTGTGGCCATTTTCTATTTCATGGGAGATACTGTCTTTGCAAGGTTAATTCAGAGTATCCTGAACTCTTCCCATTTCAAAGTAAAGAGTAGCAGAGTATATAACCTTCAGAGACCTCCCACCTCTCTTACTGCTGTCTTATCATTCTTTCTCTCTCTTCTCACTCCAAACATTTAGTCACATTGCAGGTTCTTCAACATACCACATTCTCATTTGTCTCAGTACCTTGCTGTATGTGTCTGTACCTCTCTAACCTCCAGTTCTGTATTTTCTTACTTATTTACTTCATCATATCTCAATGGCAACAAATGAGGAATCTCTTTTTAATCCCATGTCAGAAAAGATGCCTATCTATCCCCCAGTCCTCTTCCTCTGCCTTATTTTCTCAACAGCACATTTTCATTGCAACCTACAACATTTTTATTATTTTCTTCACTGTTTGTCTCTCCACTATCAGGAACTTATCATCTTCAGTTACATTTCTAGTGCAAAGACCATTGCCTAGTACAGGATAAGCACACAATAATTATTTGAAGTGAGAATGAATAGAAGAGGAAATACATCCTCCTTCAATAATGTCCTTAAAACTTCTAATCTAATTACAAGACACCGTCAGATATGGAACACACAGAAGGCTAGAATGAATTGTATATGCTTTGCTTGCTGCCTAATTTTGTCTAGAATCATTTCAAACTATTTTTACTTATGGTCTATTTATCATTTTCTAATTATCTATGCAGTCACTAACATTGTAATACATGAGAAAGAAAATATTTTGAAATAATAGAATAAAATTGACCAATTTATTTTTATGTTTTAAAACAAAATTAAGGAACTTCTTGATGATTATTACATTGAAAATAAGTTTTTATGTATTAAAAAGTTTATAGAAAGTATCAAGTACCACACATTTATGATTCTAGATTGCATACAATTTTCCCTATCATTTGACCTGTTTAAAAAAAAAAGTAAAAGACTAGAAGGGGAGGTGGGAAACACTAGTATTGTGTGTGTGTATGTGTGTGTGTGTGTGTGTGTGTGTGTGTGTTTTAATAGCTGGTTTAGGCAGTTCAATTTTAATACCCCCCAGAGAGCCCTCAGACATTTATGTTATACAATAGCTTGCATTATTACGGTCATATATAGTTTATTTTATGTTGCAATTGCCATAACTATTACAGTAACATTTGGATAATAGACAATATCACTGAAAATATATCAGTGCACTTTTTAGTGAATTAATCTATATCCCATTCCTAAGACTTGGTTATTGAAGCATGATAAATAAAGTCATAACAATGATATGTCATCAAATATTATGACAGACTTTCCATAGAAGGGTGGTGAGGTACATGGAATTGACCTTGTAGAGAGAGAATTTAGTGCAAGAGGAATGGCATTTGTTATATTGTCCCACAGTGGAATGATAGAGCCATTGGGGATAGCTTAGTGTTCTTCAGTGTATACAGATTTAGCATAACTACAGCTACTGGTTGTATTGTGTATAAAACAATAAAAAGAGTTAACTAAGACAGGAATCAAATGATATAGAAGGAAAGTAATCTAGAATTAAAAAATAGTATATAAAATATAATTTGTATTCAATTGTAAATGACATCTTTCAATAGTTTATGAGGGGGTCTTCAAATTAGGGTAATACATACCCAGGGCACAGATAAACTTTTGTATTTGTGGGAATATGCAGGAAGAAAAACATTAGACTATAATTTTATATTCAAGCTTTTCTATACACAAAAAGTATGGACTCATGTCATTAAAATGTGTGTGCCTACAATGGTCTGCTGTGCTTCCAAATACTATCATGTTTTTTTATCATTGAGCAAACAAAAGCATTTAAGAATAAGGGGCATCAGCCAAATAATTTAAGGATATATTCAAAGATTTAATAAATCTTCCTATATAAAATTGATATTCATAAAAATAGGATGAAATTAACAATAAGAAACCAGTTAGAAAACAGAGGCAAGAATAATAGAATTGTTTTAAGAATGTTATCCTCTAAAAGTCAGAATCAGAATAACTTGAAATACGGATATTTATCCATTATCTCTAGTGATATCATGACCTTTATACTGTACTTTTGAGTGTTGATGACTGGTTGCATAAATCCATGGAAATGGGTAGAACATTAAAAAAGTAAAAATCTTGAACATGATGATAAACAACCACAGATTTTCAGCAGTGTGTAAAACAATGCAACTTGATTCATTTTTATACAATTTCATAAAATGATGCTAAACTTGGAATTATATCTTCAATTTTTTAGTAACAAATCATCCATATTCACAAACTGTTAGAGAAACATCTAGTTTTCTTGTTTCACAAAAATAGTTAAAATACTAATAGAGGAATGAAAACACATTAAAACTCTGTTACATGCAAACACTGATAATATGAATGCACAGAAAATATTGGTAAACATTTACAAACCACCCCAGACATTTGACATATCACTTATAATCTCAGCGGCTCAGGAGGCTGAGGCAGGAGGATCACAAGTTCAAGGCAAACATCAGCAATTTAGTGAGGCACTGAGCAGCTTAGGGAGACCTGAGGATGTGGTTCAATGGTTAGGTGCTGTGGGTTTAAGCCCTAGTACTCCCCACCAAAAAAAAAAAAAATATATATATATATATATATATACAAGCATTATATTAGAACACATTATCCATTGTGACTTTTTCCTTCATATTTAAAGTACAGCTACATGATGTAACCTGCTGTGTTTTTGTACTAATAAATAGAAAATTACTGAGTGAAAAATGATATACTTATAATAATGGCTTCTGTATAGAAGATTGGTCACTGGTAATGAAAATCCTTAGGATAAAATGGAAAGAAAGGGTAAGATCATTGAGTGAGGTTGCATGTTAAAGGCACTTATTGCTTTAATAATGAGCAGGCAAAGGAGTTGATAACTGAGGCACTTCCTGATAACATATGGTTTCAATACTCATTGGTGGAGCAACTCCTGAAGAGCACCTTTCAGGGAACCACATAGTGGATACTGAATTGTTGGCCCAAGTTTTGACTTAGGCAAGGGAAGATGTCAGCTTTCAGAGATATTTTAGGTAATAAGCACAAATATCAACTGACATACTGCATATGGAATGTGGAGTCCCAATACTAGACTTGAAGATGACACCAAGATTGAAATTTTTTCCAGAACTAATGAGTGGATGGTGATGCCACACTTGCTATTAAGAGAATCAAACACTGAATTTGTGCTCTTCTACAAGCATGATGTAACTGGAGAGTGTTCTAGAAAACCCAACAAAGTAGAAATATATAGTCTGCTTCCACAATCTGGACAGTTTTCTTAAATTTGTCTAAACATTAAGCCTAGGTATAATCTATTAAATGCTCGCCTTACTAATTGACAAGAGAATACACTATCAATTGGTATTCTTTCACATTTATGAGTCAGATCCTACTATATAAATAACAGATCAGTCTTAGATCCTTTAAGCGTTACTAGTGTGAACAGAAATGATTTTTTTTTCCACAAAAGGGGTCATTAGGATACCATGGATGACGGTTTAATTTTGATTCTATATTTCCTCTGAAATTATCTCCAACCATAATCTTAGGCTAGTCTAACAAACAAACTTAAAGAGATAAAGTTATGTCATAAAATATTGCAATATGTCAACAAAAATATTTTTATAATAAAATTGACAGAAACAAAATCTGGAGATGTTGTTGCATGGTTCAGCACATGTGTAGCCTGTGTGAGCCCCGGTTCAATCCCCAGCACTGCACATACTCAGAAATGTGTGTGTGTGTGTGTGTGTGTGTGTGTGTGTGTATAATCAGTTTTGCATAGCCATGGAGAAGAATGAAATCATATCATTCATTTGCTTGTAAATGAATAAAACTGGAGAGTATCACACTAAGTGAAATAGGACACACTCAGAAATTTGAGGATTGAAGTGACCTATTTGTTACAGTGTCAAAAAAAATTCTTAACTGGGTGAGATTCCAAGTGCCAAAAGCCTCCACACCTGGGATGCTGAGAATCTCTTGAGTCCAGGAGTTGGAGACCTGCCTGAGCAATGAAGAAAGACCCTATCCTCAAGAAAAAAAAAAAAAAAAAAAAAAAAATATATATATATATATATATATATATAGTCAAGAGTGAAAGTTATTTTCAACAATTTTTGAAAATAACTCTAAATTCCTAGGATTTCAAAACAATAATAAAAAGTGGGAGTTCAATTCTTGTGGAAAATACAAAATTCAAGATAGATACACTGTTGTTGAGTAGATAGCAGACTAGCTCTGGTTCTGGGAAAGATGTAGTAATCACATTTTACTCTGTATTTCTCACTGAATTCAGCTGTAAACCTAGGTGTAAAGGAAGCAACAGCTGTTGAGGACTCAGAAAAATACTAGTCGCAAGTAGAATGAATAGAAAACCAAAATCACAGTGTTTTTTTGTTTTGTTTTGTTTTAACCTCTAGTATCCATGGCCTGAGTGTGAACTGGATAGTGGGGTAGAATCAGAGAGAATTACAGAACTCTGATTCTGAGTCCAGAAATGGAAAAGAAAATTTCATATGCTCATAAACAATAGAAAATCTCCTTTCCTACTCCCAAACCACCTACCCCCTGCCCTTTTTTCCTTGTTTTGAGTTTTAGCCTCTAAGCTGTCCATTATAATTCTGGTAACTGAAAATACACTAGCCTACAATATTTAAAACTATGAAAATTTTCCTATTGTTTGCTGAAAGGTAGGGGTAAATCCAATTGCTTTGCTTTTCTTCCTTTATTCTTGGTCCTTTTCCTTTTTAGCACAAGATGTGGGTTTAGTAGCTTAAGTATAGAGCAGAGCAAAAATTAAAGCCTAACCATCTGACAAGAAGAATAAAGAAAGTATCCCAGGGAATCAGATTGTGCAGAGGAGATGGCAGAGGAAAAGAAAGAGTCACGTGACCCCATCAAATTTCTAAGGAACACCTGGATTCCCTCATGATTGATAATCATGTGGATCTCTCTAATCTGATGTGTACTAAAGACAAGTGGAATTGAATTACAGACACACTGCAACCCACATTCAGATTCACACTGGTGTCCCACATCCAACTTAGATCTCAATAGGAGACTATTGTCCTGAAAACTAAATAGGCATTAAAAACACAGCTCACAGAAGACAGATTGGGATTTGGGGCCTGAACTTAATGAGGCCAACTGCTTACTACAACAAAATATAAATACATTTTATTGGATTCATGTAAGAGCCAACATCTCATGTATATTATTTAAAATAGTCAGGACATAGCCTAAAATTACTCAACACATGAATGACAAACTTTAACATACATGGAAAAAAATTGAAAATACCAATGCTGAGATGTTGCATTTATCAAACCAAAGTTTTGAAATAGACATTTAAAAATGCTCCATAAGTAATGGAGGACTCTATTGATACCAATTTTAATTTAGAAAATTTCAAGGAAAAAAATACATAAAAAAGAACAAAATAGAAATTTAAAATCCGAAAAGTGAAAAAAACTGAGAAACAGATTTTCATTGGACAGGCTCAATTTGGAATGAAAATGACAGAGAAAAGAGTCAGCAAATTTGAATATAAATCAATATGAATTTGCTATATGGCTAATAATGAATAAAGCCTCGAAAATCTGTCTTAAAGCCCTCGAATTTGTGCCCTCAGAGTACCAAAAAAAAAAAAAAAAGAATGCAGTGTTAAACAATTTTTGAAGAAATAATATTTCACTATGTCCCCTCTGTGCTAAAAGATATAAATCTGCAGATTTAAATAGTACATTAGACTTCAAATATAAATCATATAACAACACCAAAAATAAAAAAAAATGTCATTCCTATCAAAAAGAAACTACTGAGTACTAAAAGAGGCAATATAGCTTGACATATATTAACAAACATGACAGATATGTTAAAGGTTAGTTGGAATACCAAAGTTCTTAACATTAAGTTTCCACATAATAAATCTATGTTTTATTCTAATCTCATCTGGCAGAAATTATTTTAATAATTTTCTTATCATATTCTACTAATTCTACATAATTAAATTGGTTTCCATTCCTTTGTTCTAAGAGAATCTAGCATTATAAATTGAAATATGTGCAAAAAAGGATAAAATGCTCAATGATATAATTTTACTCATAATGATCCAAGGTACTTTTGATTGTTAGTTCTATGATCCTTAAAGTACTTAGGTACTATAATTTTAAAATATTTGAGACATTTTTAAGTTCAGTCCTCTGATGTCAGAGCAAGTGCAAATGCTTGCATAAGCTCAAGTTATTGTGTAACTATAAGATCCTTCACTGTAAATGAAACTCATCTATGAAATTAGTCTAAAATAATGTACTGTTTTGCAACAACTCAGAGAAAATATTACAGAATAGAAACCATTTTGGACCATAGTAATATTGTAAAGAAGATTCATGTGAAATAGAAAGTTCCAGTTAATATCATGATACTTCAGAAAGATATATATGTATATAGAATAGTCTTCATTATAAATAGAAGTTTGTTTCTATTTATTATATAGTGGCTTGTTACTAAAAAGTTTAACATCTCACATTTTCCTTAGATTTTTAAGGCATCTCCACTACTAAATACAAACACTACACTCTCATACTCAATTCTTAGCCAAGTTTAATCTCATTGAAAAGATTAAGAGGATTTAAAAGAAATTTTAAGATAGGAAGCTTAAAAGTTCTTTATATCTATAAAGTAACCTAGAAATGTCAAAAGTTCTAAGAAAGGTTGCTGAAGAACATATATAGAGATAGTACAGCATTTCCTTTGATAGACAGATTTACTTCTATCTCTTAGAACATTTCAAATCACCTGGGTATTTGAGCATTCCTCTTCTCTAACAAATCCACAAATCCCCCATAACTAACACACACACACACACACACACACACACACAGGAAATTGCAAACATAGCAGAACAGCTGAGCTGTTAGTGGATTCAATAATGAGGTATTTTGGGAAGTTAAACACATCTAATCAGATTGTAAATATCCCAACTCCATCTACTTTTGAATGAAGTGAAGAAAAGCACAGTTAAGGTATAAGAACAAACAATACAACCTCTGTAGGAAGGGGTAGAAGCAGCAGCTACAGATGGAATCTAATGGAATAGAAAAGAATGGTATATGCAAGAAGAAAAAAATCCTATATTTTGAATACCTAATAAAGAAATATTGAATTCACATCTTTTCAAATATTTTTTTTTCTAAAATTATACTTAGTACAATGAGAAGTTGATAGGAGTGGAACCGTGTTAGATTCCAGAGTTACTGTGGAAAAAATTTTAAGTTATTAACACATACTTCAAAGCATGACCATACTGAAATATAGAAATTTAGTACAAAATTTTTATATTTTAAGTATCTTCCAAATTTATTACTTTTGAAAATAGTTGAAAGTCCTGTGGGGCTCTTCTAAGTGGCTCTTTGGTGTTGTGGAGAACAACCTATTGATTTAGGTATCGATTTCCTTCTGAATTTAAAGACACTGGTCTTTTAAAATGGTACAAAAAGGGAAGCAAATTTTTGCAACATGAAGTATTATTTGGTACAGGTATGAATGTGTTTTTTTTTTTTTGCAACTCATTTTTGAAACATATATGCACAAATTACACATTTTTAAATGAATTGTGCTCATCATGTTGAAACATTAGTAGACAAATAAATAATTCTAATTAGTTTGAGCAAAATAAATTTCAAAGAAAAAATGAGGAGCCATCATTTGCATAAAAGTACAATCTTGAAATTTGTTACATAAAAACAATTGAAACTTAACAATGGAGGCAAACAAAACAAAGCAAAACCAAAAAACAAAACAAAACAAAACAAAACAACAAAACCCACCACTAACAACAAAAAAACCATTTAGAATGCACTGAAAACAAGGCAGAAAAAGAGATGATACATTAGAGGAAAAAGCAAAACTTACAAGTTCAAGTAATTTAGTCTACAATTCTCACAAACTTTTTTTTTTGTGTGTGTGTGTGGGGGGGGGTGTGGTTCTGGTGATTGAACCCAGGTCCTTATGCCTGTGAAGCAAGTACTCTACAAATTGAGCTATATTCCCAGCCCCCATAATTCTCATAATTCTACTTTTACCTTTCACTGGGATGTAGATGAATGTCTAAAAATTTTCCTGGATATTTTTACTTGGTACATCTTTATACAGAATGGTAAATTTCACTGTGGTATATTCATGCATATATGAAAACCCAATTCTATCAGTTTCACTCCCCTATACCTCCTCTACCCTCACCTTCTCCCTTCCCACACCCCATTATTTACCCTACTACTTTCTACTTTCAAGGCCTCCTTTTTCTCCTCTCTAGTTTCCACATGTGAGGGAAAAGAAGGAAAAGGTGACACTTTTCTGAGTCTGGCCAATTTCAGTGTAAATTATGTTCTTCACTTCCATCACTTTTCTTACAAACAGCATAATTACCCTCTGTGACTTGATAAAATTCCACTGTGTATATACACCCAATTTTCTTTATACATTAACCCATTGACAGACACTTAGGTTAATCCCCAAACTTGGCTATTACTTGAATTGCATTGCCATTTGTGGAAATAAATCTTTCTTGTGGATTTTTTATTACTGACATAATGAACATTTACATGTTCTACTCTATGTAGTAGTTTGCTGTACTGTAATATCAAAAGAGAAAAGTAGTTACTTTTTTAAAAGTTAGCATAGTACATGTCACAGGTGTGCACTGCAAGAAGGAGAAATGTATTTCAGCCAATAAGAAATCATAAGGTACATAATAAAACATGTCTTTCTTGCACAGATTAAAAACTAATAAAACTCCTATCAGGTATTATAAAAGCAACACTGTGCCTAGCACCCACAGAGATTTTTTTTTGTGTGGAAAATGTGTTAAATGAATGTTAATATAACAGTGCTATTGCAGGAAATATAATGCAATGTATACTGAGGATTTCTCAAAACCTGAATCTACCATATGGATAAGTCTGAAATTTAAAAGAACATTTTTGTCTATTTTTTAACCATTTGAAATTTGCTAAAATTTGTAAAGCATTCGTGAAATGATGTAATTGTGAAAAATCTCATATAAAGAAACATTTTTAAAACTGGGAAAAAGAGAAATTGATACAAGTAGAGAAGAGGAAAATCCTGCATATGGATATGCAATCTGGAAGTAGAAGTTGAAATAATTAACTTTTATTTTGTCTGGGTATCTGATAACTGAAAGCACACATCTATGCAGAATGAAGAACACTGATTAGAATAATTTAAATTTATCTATAAATAAACTTCTAAAATGACAAATCATAGATTGTAGATACTGCTTGTATCTTACTTATTTCCTCTCCTATATACATCCCTCTTAATTCATGTTCAAGGTGTTTAAGATTTCCTTTGTTCAATAAAAAGTGAGGAGAAACAATATTAGTAATTTCTGCATAGAAGCATTTAAGAGTCATTACTTGATCCCCATTCTCTTCCTCCCCCCTGGTGGTTAAAAAAAAAAATGGAGGTTCAATGCATTGAAGCAGCTGAGAATACTGGGCAATTATGTAGCAGGAATAGTGCCTTAGAGCTTCCTGCAGACTTGCAGCAAATTTTCTGTGAGGGTGAACTAAATGTCTGTAGTGTTAATCTTCTGGGATTCTGTCTTTGTGTACCACAGTATAACATATCCTATCCTAGGAGATATATATTTAATAAATTATTTAAAAATGGCTGATGTGTTTGTGTACATGATTACAAATTTAGATAGTAAAGTAGAAACATAGGAATTACCACATCAAATAACACTATGGGGAAATGAAAAATGTATCTTTAATATTTAGTAAATTATACAGAAAACAAAAATTGTCAATTATTCAAAATGCCCATTGGTTCCATATGACCGATCAGTTAAAATGATATTCCTTCACATGGAATTTAAATCCTAGTTTTCAATTTCTAGCTGCCATTAGTGGGAATTTTTTTTCTCTAATTTTATTATTATTGTTGTTGTTATTATTGTTATTATTATTATTATTATTATTATTATTATTATTATTATTATTTGTTCTTTTTAATTATACATGGAAGTAGAGTATATTTTGTCATATACTGGAGTATATTTTATTCTACCTAGGATTTCTTCTTGTGGTTGTACATTATGTTGAGATTCACTCTAGTATATTTATATATGTAAATAGGAAAGTTATGTCAAATTCATTCCACTGTCTTTTCTATTCCTATGCCCCCTCCCTTCCCTGTATTCCCCTTTGTCCTAGGTTTTTAAATTGACAAAAAGACAGGAGAAAAGAATATTGCCTGAGAATAAGAATATATGTTTTAAGTAAGACCTGTCCTTGAACAGCTCATATTATCAAGCTTTGTGAAGATTCATCTACAGATCCCTGTTCTACTTTGGCACACATTATACTTAGTTTTTGCTGTTTTCATTTTGTTGACCAATATTTTCCTTCCTATTTGGGTGCCTATCAATACTTTCAGTCTTCATAAAAAAGCCACTTCTTCCAAAAAGTTTTTTTTTCCCTCTTCCCATTAAAATTACCTATGTTTGAATGACATTAGCCCATTGTCACTGTCTCTCAAGGTATTTGTAATTTTCCAATTCATCCATTATTTATTTTCACATTTTATCTATCAAATATATTATAAATACATGAAGTATACAATGTAAGTATAGGATTATTTGTATGTCACACAATACCCATTCTGTACCTTCATTGTCACATATGCTCTAATATACTTTTAAGACAATGGATAAAAAGCACCAAAGAACCTAAGGACAAAATTAATAATAATAAAAGCTGAGGAAGTTCGTAAATAGAATAGGTGCCTATAGAGCTTATTAGAGAAAATTCACAACCTTTATGCTATCAAGTTTAATTATTTGTTCTTTTACTCCATTAATCAATTTTCCTCAAATATTATACTTGTATTTACTTTTCTCTTGTCTAAAACCGGAAGGCTTTAACTTAATCTAAGTCATGGAGTTACTGAGTACTATAATCATTATTTGTAGTAAGTTTACTTGGGGTAAATTTGCACTTCACTGATCCTGAAAAAATAGAGAATAACAACATTTCAAAATCCATTAGGAACATTTTAAGAGCAGAAAAATGTTACATGAACCACTCTGATTCTGTTGGGTTATCTTGCACAATAGCTATTGCTATAGTGTGGAATCAAGGAACTGAAGTTCAATTAATTGTAATTTTAAACTTTCTGCTTATAGAAAAAAATGCATACAAATTGTAACTATATTTTATCCGAAATTTTACATGTCACTGAAATTTTACATGAACAGAAATTGATAACAAAATAGAGATCATAACTAACTGGCATTTATGTTCATCATTCCTTAGGCAGGAAAAATCAAGGAGACCTTAAAATTGCTTCTTCAAGTTTACAATAAAAGGCTGATGTAATATCTTCAAAGCAATAATAACATCAATTATGTTTTTCATAGTGATAACATTTTTCTTGTGTTATATTTCATGTTCATATAAGTACATGAAATAGATTAAATATTTTTCTATAAAATATATGAGGAAATTAAGTTATTTATTCAAGATAAAAGTGTTATAAATTTTCAAAATATGACTTGAGTCAAGCTGTTTTTCTCTAAAGCTCTAGTTTACTGTTTCTCCAATCATGAATGTTATTTCAAAATGTTTCTACCTGGGAAAACTTAATTGAACTTTTTCTTTATCCATTTCAAATAGTGAAGCCTGCATGCTCACAGAGTTGTTGTTATCATTATACAAAAATGTTTGTTCTTTCCTGGCTATGAGACTTTCCATATGCTTTTCTAAAAAAGTGTAAACTTATTTTGAGCAATTATCTCAGTTGTACAGGATTTGCTGAGATTGTATCATGCACTCTGTACTCCAGTGGTCAGTGAATCAAACTATTCAATCAGATGTTCCCTCCTGAGAATCTGAATGGAGTAGATGGTTCCTGTGATGAGATCGATCCTGCATCTACCCCCAAATTCCTGTACCTGATTTAGTTCTAAAAAATGTCCAAGTGATTTATTCCCAGTCCAGTCTCTCTGCCAATCATGAAAGCTCACTATAACATACTTTTGAATCAATTAGCTAGGGAGATTGATGCTGTTTATGACTAAAGGATCCATATATTGTTGGTCTACCTCTTATTCATAGATATTTGTATAAAACATTACATGTCATATATTGTTAAGCACATGCATAGTCAAATAGGATGATTAAAAAACAAATGAACTAATGTAATATTAAGTAAGGAATATCTTACTGAATATGATGTATTATTTGCTGAGAATAATATTCAATGATCAATTAAAACCAGAATCACATTACCTTACTTTCATAGAAAATAATATTTTGTTATTTGAGAGCTAGAAGTTACAGTTATAATTCTTCTTATTATTATTATCTGGAAATTATAAGAATTGTTCTAGAATTGTTTTGAAATTTTGTACTTTATCATATGAGATGAATGATATGATTTATAGACATTATATTTTTGTTGTTATTTCTTCAGTGAAAGATAATATACCAGATACCAAATCTATTTTGAAATATACATTGTGTTTTTGAGATGTACTACTTAGGTCTACTTGAAGAAAATGTAACTATATTTAAATGTAAAGGACACTTTTATAAGATTTTAATGGAACATGCTGAGAGTATGGTTAAGTAGTGATTTTTCTTCAGTAAAGTATCTGTCCACCATGCATATCTTGATGTCTTCACAAATAGATTCTGTATTTTATTGATACTATATTAATCTGAATTAATTTTTCAGCTCAGAGGACTATTATATAATAAAAATGAACATTAAATTAAATAATCAAAACATACATAAGTAGTAACAGTTTAGGATGGCAGCAAATTTTAAACAAAAAGGTCAAAAGTCAAATATCGAAAGTGTTGATCATATAAATGCAAAGTACCTTATATCAAAACCAAAATAATGTAAACTAAGATGATAAAGCATCAATACCTTCTATACAAACAGGATTTCCAACATTTGAGACTATTTCATAGACATTTAGATTTTTTAAAAATCAGTTTTAAAAATAGTCTTATAAATTTAAAACATAATATGTAAGGGATCATAACTCATTTTCTGATTATATTTATGAGCATTGGATAAATAAAAATATGCTCTTTATATCACCAAGGTAACAAGTAGCTATATTGCAAACAAGGCATAAGTTCAACCTAAAAAGAGAAAACAAGGCAAAGAGGAGTCTGTGTGTGTGTGTGTGTGTGTGTGTGTGTGGCTTAAATTAAAAGAAAACCAGGGAGTAGAGAATAGTATAAAAGTTTCAGCAAAGAGAAGAGAAGCCAGTCATAATGGTTAATACTGGAGGAAATAATACTGAGAAGAAAGTAGAAGAGTTCTCTAGATTTCAGAATTGAAATTGTATTTTGGTGGTAAAATATTTGGAATTTCCTGTTTAAAGAAATATTAATAAATCTGTATTCTTGCAATCTGAATTTATCTGAGATAGGTTATTAAATATCTTCCCAGCATTTGTTATATCTAGTATAAAAATATTTGAATAAATTTAAAGGTATTTTAAATTGAGCATAATGAGATACATTAGCAAAGAAGTTGCCAAATTCATAAATATTTTTTCCTTCATAAGTCAAGTATACTAACAAGTGACAATAAATAAAACACCCAATTTGCCCTTTATGTTCAAAACCAAACACTACACTTCAGTGCAGATTGTTTTTACTACATTCAAATAGGTTAAGATTAAGATTAGGTCTTTAAAGATAGGCAGACCTTTCATATACAAAGGATACTCTCTTAAAACTACATTAAAAACAAGTTCAGAAAATAAATGTACCTCAAAATATAAATACTTATTTATGCATCCTTAAATATTTAAATTTAATGAGTACTTTCACTTATTTTATTTTCAAAAGAATATTTTTGTCAGTAAAATCAACAGAAAAATGGACAGTATGTAATAATAATCAAATTTTTAGAACTATATAGACCATATTACTTCATAAGCTATAGATTTTGTTATTATCCTTATCAGTATGCTGCATTCATATCCTTTATTTTAGTCATCATCTGTTTTTTTTTTCTTTTTGCTTGCTTTCTTGTTTATTTCTTTCTTGCCTTAGGCATAATTAGTCTCATTGTTTTAAAGGCATCATATTAATAGCAATGAAAGAATGTCCCATGGACTTGTTGATATAATACTGTCCATTTTCAAGACATGTAAGAACATTTGAAATATTTTCATATTAGCATTCTAAAATGAAATTGTTTGAAATTATTTTTAAAACCACATTCACATAGATGCATTCATATAAATGATTTTCAATTCCATTCTGACTTAATTTTTATTATTTTTAAACCTTAATATTCAATAATAAATATTTTATAATATTTATTATAAAATAAGAACTAAACTGAAATTTAACTTCTAGATTATTTCAGAAAGTATTAGAAATTAATGTCTGACTCTAAATTTTAAACATATTAGAAATTTATATCTATATTAAGTATTAAAATATTTAAATCTAGTTCATAAGAAGGAAATAAGCATATGTAAAGTTACCAGTACATGAACTCCTTGTTAAGCTATTCTACAATATCTGCTTAACATAAAATATTGTTGCTTTTATTTATTACATTTTATAACTATTATATAAATGTATATATACATCTTGATAAACACACTCATCTTGATGGATGTACACATCAATACATACAGATATATACAATTATTTAGATATATATGTATACATACACATATATGCACATCTTGATACATTTAGATGCACAGATTAGAAGCATAAAAATGTGAATTTGATCCTTATTTATTTATTTGTTTATTTATTTATTTATTTTTCATAAGTCTTATTCTCCCAGAATTTTTCAGTATGTTTCTTAAGCAGAAACACTTGTGGTCCTGAGGAACAGATTTGGAAACATGCCTGCTGTACTTATGCAAATCTATAAGAGCTCCAATTTTTATCACTGGGTAAACTATTTTTCACCCTATAATATTATTTCTAGATATTGTTTCTAGAATACCTAGTCATAAAATATTCTTTCTAATGTTCTAGACTAGCAATTTCCCACTGAAAGAAAATAATTATACATAGTTTGAAAAAATGTTACTAATTACACAACAGTGAAGGGATATTACGAACAACGTCACTTGTCAGAGACATCAACAAGCATCTGCCTGAATTTGAGGTGCCCAGTCTTTACAAAGTACTTAATTACTTTGTAATTAACATTTACCCTTTCAAAAGTAGGCATAGGTGTTGAAATTAAGCCAACTTAAAACAATCTCTCTCTCTCTCTCATACACACACACACACACACACACACACACACGCACACACACACATTTAAGTATTTTTAGAACACCATGAAGTCACACAGAGTTAGACTACTATTTTTCAATAGTCCTTCCTTCACCATAGACCTGATAGATAATAATTTATCTAGATGAAGAATAGAAACATATTTCTAAACACCCTCTTCAGAAACAACCATGTATAAAGCAAGCTAAATTTAAAAACAGACTAGGTATATTGAAATCTAAATAGATGAACTCTAAAATCAAAACAATCATTTGATTTCTATAAAGCATAACTGTTCTCTGTAAATCCATGGAAAAAGCAGATTTGGGCTTCTTACACCTTCAAACATAGGTCTTGTTGAAATTAAGTTAACTTGAAAATCACACACACACACACACACAGAGATACTTGTATCTAATTATGCTTAGGACATTGGCTAATGTAATACAATATATACTTGCATCTTATTATGCTTAGAATACTGTATAATGCAATAGCTCTTACTTTAAGAATTGATGAATTACATATTTCACAAAGTTCTGTCTATATTATGGATATTCAATGAACAGTCAATACGTTATAATTATTTAACAAACATTTACGGAAATACCTACTGGTTAATCCTGAAAGTACCTTTGCTAATATATGTATGAACATAATTGAAAATATATCACTAAAATTGATTCTCTCCATTTAAAAGTTTTGGCTCCAACCAAATTATTACAGAGATAAATTGAACTCAGTAAATCATAGTTATGGCTGTAGATTGCATTAAAAATGATGGATTATTAAACAATCATGACTAGTATGTATTTAAATATCCTATTTAGTGAGAGAAAACTTCTAGCATTTATACTGTTTGTGTTATAATTTATATCTTCCAATATCTCCTAGTCTTTAACATTTTATTTGTGAAAGCTTAAAACTAAAAAAGCAAAATGAAGTCATTGAAGAGGAAAATGATAAAAGAATTGCTTCCTAGACATGAAAAATAAATGGAAATGACTATGAAAACGTATAAACCAGGACAGGACAGTTACTGATAGTAGAAACAAATATTTAACTTTGAACTTCCTGCCAACTCAGTTAAAATAGGAAATATAAGGGGATTATATCATTCTTATTATTTAGAAAGAGGAAGAATATCATTTTATGCGTAGAGAGAAATTGGTATAAGTAAATTCAATGAGGACTTTTTTGTTCTGTAACCTAATATATGGTTATGTTCAACATAAAGTTTTATAGTGATGTCATGCTCTTTTTAATATTTCTCTTATGTTTATATTTTATTGATGTGCAGTTTGAATTATGAAAATGTAAAAACTAATTCCAATCAGTAAACTTCCTTATAGTTTTGGTTATAAATTTATAATCAATCACCTTAATTCTTTAGATAGCAAATGTTTTAATTTTTTTAAAGGTTGAGGGCAAATTCATCTCCAATCTACAACTATATGTAGCTATACAGCCTGTCAACATCTTTTTCATTCTCTCTGGAATCCATGCTGTGTGTGTCACTAGCTGCTCATACACATGGCAGCCAGACTCTACTCAATAATCGAGATAGTCACCAAATTTTGTCTTCTTGTCTTTGAATATACTCCCTGCATTTTATAATCACCCACATTACCTTTCTAACTTTCCAAAGTTTGAGGAGCTAAAAGAAAGAAAATAAATATATCTAGAGTTCTTTGAAGTGGGTATAAGTAGGTGTCTTAGATTCTAGATGTCCCAATGAAAGACTTGGATGCAAATGGGAGCAACCTGAGGAGGTAGCTGTATAATCAGGTGTTATCAACAGAGAAAATGCAAGCAGCAGTGATCATTTTTGTAATTTGCAGCTAGCAGTGACAGAACTTGTGACATCCAGTCCTCAGTAGAGCTGGACCTAGGAATTTTCAGTTTCCGTTAAAGCAGCCACTGTGGTGTCTTGGTTAGATAAGATTTCTGTCTGTAGATCTCCAAAATCTGACTTTCTGTGCTCATGGAGTTGCTCTTAGTCAGTTTGGTATTCATAACAAAGTGACCTATCTCGAAAATACATTGAGAGGCCTATATAGAACAGACATTCATTTCTCACACTTCTGGTGTTAAGTCCCAAACCAGAATAGTTAGTTTATGGCAAGAGCCATCCTCTAGGTCTTAGACTGTTGACTTCTGATGTTATTGTCCCATGGCAAACAGAAGGCCAGCTAGTTATTTAGCGTCTTCTAAGAAAGGCATTAATTTCATTCATAAGAGTTCTACACTTATTACCTAGTGGCCTCCTGAAAGCACCTTCCCCAAATATCATTATATTGAGGATTGGAATTAAAAATATAAATTTTGGAGGAACACAAATATTCAGTCCATTAATATTCCACCTGAATCTCCCCAAATTCATGTCTTTCTAATATGCAAGAGGCATTCATTCTACTCCAACAGCCACAAAAGTTTTACCTCATTACAGTAGACGATGAGAAAATTTAGAGAAGAGATGCCCATTATAGCACCATTTCTTAGAGTGATAAGCTTGACTTGATGGCAAGTTTATTATCTTGAAAATGTTTCATCATGGAAGAGTGTCGTTTTGTTTTTACTGAAATAAATGATTTGTCTGGGCATGAATTTGACCTCTCTGTAGCACTGATCAAGCTCAAACTACCATCTTTGTACTTACAGAATATCTTAATCACCATCACCATATTCACATAGCATTGTTTTTTTAACAATTTTTTTTTTGGTTATATACACCAGGATGTACCCTGATATAATCACAGAAGCATGCTCTAATTCACTCCTCCCAACTCCCCTTCCCCTCCCTCTACTCCACCAATCCCGTTACAGTTTACTTTTTTTTTAATTAGTATCTTGTGGATACACCCAGTAACAGAATTCACCACCATATCCATGTATGCACATATGAAAGTTTATTTTTGATAAGGAACTAATTTCAATCCAATTTGTCCATGTTCATGGAATTAACTGACCTTACTATGTTTCTATCATCTTTGTTAGAAGAGTGGTGGCTTTTTTAAAGACTCAAGTACAGCACCAGCAAAGTGGTAACACATGAGTTTTCCAGGAGGGTTTGAATGGTATGAATAAACACCATATATGTAATGCTTCTCCAACAAAGAGATTCACTTTTCAGGAATCAAGGACTGAATGCAACAGTAGAAGCACTACTAATCCTAGTCACTCTCTAGTTAAATTTTGGCTTTCTATCTCTGTGACCTCATACTTGGGTTACTACAGATCTGAGGCTCAAAAGGAAGAATGTTTCCATTAATAAACAATAATGATTCCATTGACTGAAAATTAATGCTACCACCAAGCCACAATGGACTTCCCAAGCTTCTGAATCAACAGGCAAAGAAAAATGCTGGACAGAGTTTTTGATCCCAAATACCAGGAAAAAGTTCTTATTGCTTTTCAATGGAAGACAAGAAGGAAAATTTGTAATACTGAAGATCCTTTGGGTATCTCTTGATATTATCATTCCCTCTGATTAAGTAAAGGAAAACTATGATGATCCAGTAAGTTAGGACTATTAATAATCTAGTCCCTCAGGAATAAAGGTCTGAGTCACCCAAGCAGGTAAAGAATCAAGACCTGTTGAGGTGTTTGATGAAGACAGTTGGGGATACAGTATGGAGAATGGAAGAAGGAAATCATAAATGCTAGCTATCACCCCCTGACCAGTTATATAAGTGAGGACTATAATTATCATGTGTACTGACTTATTTTGTAATGAATGTGTATATATGTGTATCATGTGTTTATAAAATCTTTTCCTTCTTCTTTTATTCTTTAGTCATTTAGCATAAGATGTGTTGGTTTAATAAAATAGAAATTTAATTATTATTAATTTTATCCATCACAATATACTACTCTTTGTGTTTCCTTCAAATTCATATATTAAAAATCTAACCCCCATATGATTGTATTGGGAAAGGATACCTCTAAGAGATAATTAGGTAATAAAAATTGGACCATTATGAATTGGATTAGTGCCCTTACAAATAAAGAATCCAGAAAATTCTCCAGTTATTATACTGAATGAGTGGATGAGAGCCCTTACCTGAACCCAGTCATGCTGGCACCTGATCAATAACTGTGAGAAATAAATTTATTTTGTATGGAGGGCATCCAGTCTATTGTACTTTGTTATAACAAATCACAGTGATGAAGATAAGAATACAATTTAAGTTATAGGATAGAAAACAGAGGAGAAAACATCACTTAAAGGATTCTGGTGTAGGGGTTAGTACATTTTTTATTATACATAGAATAGTTTTGTCATATTAGAAAAAATTAAGACCTTGCTATTATCTTCATTTGGAGACTGATTATGCTATAAGAGCCAAAGTTAATAAGGAGTTGGACTTAATGATGATTAGTTTTGTCAAACCGACTGAGCAATAAGGCACCAAATTTAGACAAATATTTTTTTTTTCTGGATGTTTCTGTGAAGAAGGTATCTTTGCATAAGCTTTAACATTTAAACTTATAGAATGAATGAAACAATGCTTTCTCTAAGGTGGACCTCCTCTAAACAGTGTGGGGCCTGAAAAGAGCAAAATGCTGATCCTACCCTGAATAAGGGGGGATTCCTCCTCCTTTATGATTGCCTGTTATCTATCATTTTTTTTTCACCTTGGTTTCAGATTTGAACTGAAACCTTGGATTTTCTTTGGTCTTGCTCCTGCTAGCATTTTGACTGGCACTAGAACATTGTCTGTCCTGGATCTCAGGCATTTAGGCAGCAACTATACTATCAGCTTTTCTGTTTTCCAGAAAACTCTCATGAAGTCTCAACTTTCATAATTGCATAAAGCAATTCCTTCCAATAAATTTATTTGCATAGGTATATACATTCTATTGTTTATGTTTCTCTCTAGAATCTTGATTAATATAGTGTCTCATATTAATATATTTATCCATAGCATTATATTTTTATAATGACATCCTTTTATCTTGTCAAATTATTTTGGATATAGAATCTAATTATTGTCTTTGAGATTCAGCTTCAAAATCATTCAGTATAATATTCAGCATGGTTCTATTTACATTAGGAGATAGGAGGTAAAGGCTCAGGACATGGGAATTAACTTTGAAATGTTCATTCTCTGTATATAGTTTACTGTCTGATGCTGACTCTTCTAGTTATTTCATGATTTTCTCTTTTGTACCTGATATTATGAGAATGAGAAATGTTAGATTATAGCCACATACATAGATACCTAGGTACATAGTAAGCTATAAGTACTGACACTCAGTCTTTAAGTATTTTCCAAATAGTATAGGAATGTAACATAATTAACTGTTGATATGCCATGTTTTTTTTTTTTGTTTTTTGTTTTTTTTTTTAACAGGGACCTCTAAGGTCTTAAATGACAGGGTCCTTGGCTAACTTAGGATCTCTGTGCTCAGGGATCCTGCATGAAACATTATTCCTCCTGGTCTTCACAAAGTTATTGGCTTCAGTTTACATAGCTCTCTATTTAAAATGTCCCTTACTTAGATTTCTCTTTTTCCCTTCAATCTAAATTAGCACACTACTCATCATATTACTCTCTTCCCATTGCCCTACTTTATGTTTTCCTTTATAACATGTTATGAATTAGGCATCTATTGTGTCTTCCTTTGCTCATATTTATCTTAGGTACCCCATTAAAAATTTGGCTACCTTTTGGAAGAGATGCTGTTTGTTCACTTGGGATTTCTGTAAGTACACCCCTCAAAATAGTAGCATTCCTAACTAATAATCATCATAACAACTGTCAATTACTTATTGAGTGAATGAATTGACTTCTAGTCTAAATATTCATAAAATATTCTTTAAATAATTTTGGAATCAATGCTAAAAATCAACATAAATCCTTTCCCCCTTAGAAATGTACCTTTCCTCTATTTTGTGATATCTCGATAACTTATAATTTGCCTACGATTTTACAAAAAGAGAATGTATCCATTGTCTTATTAATAGGAATTCAATTTTATGATTTTGACATTTAGTAACCTGAGAAATAGAGACAGTTTCCTAAAAATATCCCATTTTCCTAGAAGGAAATCACTTAAATAATAATGACCTAAGGCAAGTAGGCTTTTCTAGAGGATTTTCAGTGTAAGTTGGACATAGAGCCAGCTCAGCAAGCAATTACTTGTTACCGCATACTTCTACCAGGTCACTTAATAAAGTACTGAATCACACCACCTGATTGGTTTTCATTTTGATGTTCTTATAGCACATTAGTTTGATAAACTTAACTCTTATTTCCCCTACCTATTCAACAGCCAGTTTTTAAAAGAGAGTTGGTAATTTCAAGTTTTTAATCACTCTTGCAATCCACAGAATAATTCTTTAATGAATAACATGTCCCTGCAGTCACCCAGACCACTCTCATCACTGCAAGTTAATGGTGAGTGAACTCAGGAAGAGACAGACATACTCTTCAAAAACAAATGTCTATAGACAGCAGGCATGCTGGGTGAAGAGCCTACATTTTCCAGATGTATTAGATAACTACAAGTGCACTTTTTCTAAGGTACCTTATTTAGGCAAACTGATATACTTTTAAATGTTATTTTAAAACTATACTTAAGAATTAATTGTATGAAATTTGTACATAAATGTAATTGCAAGACTTATATGTTTACATTTTGTTTGATGAAAATTTGGGAGCTATTTATACATCGTTCCAATTGTTATTTATCCAAGAAATTAAGTCTTTGAGAGATGTAGTACTTCACATTCCTGTGATATGAAATTATAATCCCAAATGTTATTTTAAAATAGTTCACGGTATATTAATTTGATACTTCCTTAATGAGGTTTTGTTATTTCTATGTAAATTGTATGTGTGTGAACACTTAAAATACCTGAAATCTCATAAACCACCTTTCCTAAGTTTGTAAGAATTTTAAAAATAAATAAATCAAAGAAAATATCTCTGGAATGTTTTTTAAACTTTGAGTAAATTTATTTGATATTTATCCATTCATTCAAAGTATTATCTATAAGTAAACTAGCAAAATTTAAGGTAAATGTTTAAGAGAATCTCAGAGACATTTTTATTATAATTACAGTAAAATAACCTCATTTGATAACTCAACAAGTATGTAGTTCTAATGGTGGAATATTTAAAGTCTCTGCTTAGTCACTGGAATTTAGGCTTTGAAATAAAGTTGCAAAAGTTGGAAATAGTGTCCTGAGCATGTGCATTATGTTATTTTCTTACATTTCAGAAAGATCAATCTTAATATAACTCTGTGAATGCTTGCAGCTGCATACTTTTGAAAGATCACATAAATGTACATTTGAATGTGTAATTGTTCTCGCATATGCCAGTATTTTACTTGAAGTCTCAACTAAAAAGGATCATGACTTGGTGATCATATATAGCATCAGAGAAAAATCATGTATATCTACTAGGAACCATGTCAAACACAGAATAGGAATGGATTGAAAGTAAATGGGACTGGGCACTTCTTTCAATGAATGCCCTCATCAGGTCAACTAGGTCCCCTGGGTCCTTCAGGGGATAACTCCATTTCTAAAATAATAATTACCCCTGCTTTACCCCTAACATGGTGCTTCTAACTTAAAATTTGACTTTATGTCTGTATTAAATAAACAATAGGAAAAAAACCCTAAAATTTAAGGCATTGAGTTGTCTCAAAATAACTAAAAGTATGAGAAATAATAAAAAAATAAAAGTACTTATGTATACACAAATTTTTAAGTATATTCTTGTGTATAATCTTCAACTTTTAAGTTAAACTAATTTATTAGATGATGGAGAATGGATTTGGGGAATATAGTCCATTTTTGTTAAATAAAAACTATAATCATCCTATATTTCCTTCTGCCTGAATGAGCTACAACAATTTTAAAACAACAGTGGATATAATCAGAAGAGATCACTTATAGTGAATTTCCATAAAGGCAGCTTAACACTTCAATATTAAATTCTATGTATAATGTTTTCATTTATTAAAATTTTATTGCTTTATACCTGGGAGAATTTTATGAATAAATCTAATATCACTTATATGTTACTGATTCTTGGTCTTATTTGGACAGTTAAAAGGCTTCTTCTATGGAGTTTCTCAAACTATAGGACTCTTCAATGAGTTTCATGCAATTTAGCTCATTTCCACGAATACCATTGGTTTTACAGGAAAAATATGTTTAAACTCAGCAGTATGTTATTTGGTATTTTGATCTCCTAATGTTGATATTTTTGATCTCTTATACCCTTTACTCTGCTCACGAAAATGAAGTCTGCTATAAATCCCTGCTATTCCTTGCGGAGGATTGAGAGCTTATCTGATAGGTGCCCTGTGTACTGATATTTTGCAACAGCCTACCAGTGAAAGAATACAAGGACTTAAAATACGATGATAATAGGTAGTTTTTTGGAAAAGGTATGTAAACTGAACTTGATAATGGAAATTAGTTTAGTCAGAAAAACTGGGAATGTGCAATTTAAAGAGAATTTTTCTTTATTTTCTTTTGTTTTAGGATAAAAGGTAAATAATAAATAGACAAAAGGTAAAAATTAATAGATTATTAGATTATTGCTAATAGCCTATATATATATATATATATATATATATATATATATACATACATATTATATATATATATATATTAGTTCCTAAATATTTTCCAAGTTAAACTTCCTATAATATGTAATTGGAAAAATATAATAAAATCTAATATATTTGTTATATCATTTTTTTTTTGTACAATTCTGTTACCACTGTACGTGTTAAAATTGAAGGAACTCCTCCAGAGGAGACAGATAGGGAGTTAAAAGTTATATAAATGTATATATTGTTTATGTTACTATTTTATTATTTGTATAATATGCAATTTTATAATTTGTCATAACTTACAGCTGGTTATGACAAATTTAAGGGAATAAAAGAATAAAATGCATTTATTTGGATATTTAATAAGCCAAAAGATATATAAGTAGTCTTCCTGCTATAATCATCTCAGTTAGTATATGTTACCAAATACTTATAAGTTAAATAAAATACCACAGTCCAGAAACAAAACATTTTACATAGTATCAAAATTTCAAGTTTAATCTAAACATGTTGACACTCATAAATATAAGATACATATTATCATTTTCAATAAAAAATACATGTTTTCAAGAAAAATAATTTTAAAAAATACTCAAGGGAATGCAGATGATCAATATTTATATATTGATATAATATATTTACAATATAGTGAAATATATACAATATTTCACTAAGTATTCCGAGTAAATGCTTTATTTTATAGTCTGCAAATTCATACAAAAAATTAATATCATATTGTATTTAAATAACTAAATTACCTTTTTATTCTTTCATATATATGTGCATGTAAACAATAATAACAAATATTTAAAGCACATGTCAATATAGCATAGGTGTTTTCTTTCAAAAATCTGTTCCATTTAAAAAAAGAAATCATTTTATAATTAATATTTGTGTTGCTTTTTCACTTAAACACTGTGGTCATCTTGTAAAATCTACAAGGTCATGATGAAACACACAACAGATTTATAGTGTGAATAGATATAACCTTTTACAGACAGCCTTAAATATTTTACTTTTGATAATATTGTTTATTTTACATTAGTGTTAGTAGATTATAGTGATAAAAAATGACCTGCTACCAAAGGCAAAAAAATGTAAATAAAATTGTTTCCAAAAATAATGGAACAATATTTCATTGTAATGAAGTTAAATTATTCATTTAAAAATATTCCTGTTAGTGTGATACTGACTGCCTCCCCACCCAGAATGGATGCATGAAGAACCATTGGTTGTCATATAAATTTCCACTTTTACAAGGTTTGTTCCAAATCTTAGTTTTGATTTCTTATTATTTGGGTCATGTCAAGAAAAATTTAAGAATACAAATACTGGAATATAACATATGCAGAATAGTAGACACAGTTAAATATATAAATATATATAAAGACAAACACTAAGTTTTACCTTTTTTGTGATTTTATGTATTATTATACATGGTCCAATAATAAAATGAATAATTTTAATGATCATTGTCTATTATATCATTGTACTTTCAACTATTCAAAGTGATACTATTTATCCCTACCAATTGAAAAATGTAAATTGTGCTATATACTACATTTTTTTCTTATCTTCTTAAATGTTAAATATAATTCAGCATTATTTGTTAATAAATAAATTTTTATCATTAAACATCCATATATATTGCAGTAATTGCTCTTTAGGGCATTGAAATTTGGGAAGAACAAGTCTTATTCTTGACTAGTCTTTAATTTCATTTTTTTAAAAAGTAGTTTAAGCTCATGATACTCAATTTGATACATTTACATATATATTGAATTTTTCAAATGATATTGTTAGTTATTTTATATATATTAGGAATCCCTTTTATTTTTTACCCTATTATTATTGTTTAATATATTTTATTTTCATTTCGTTATATCAATTATCAATATATTGGCATGTCATTGTCTATTGTCTGTTGTATTCTTTAATTACATCCCTTAGTTTTCTATTTTCTTTATGCTTTTTCAGAAATCTTTTAAATTTATTACTTATATCACAAATCTGACTTTTTGGAACACATTATTGCTTTTATGGGTTAATATTTCTTTTATCACAATAATACTTAACTTCATTTTCCGTTAGTGTTTTTTTGTTGTTGTTGTTTTTGTTTTGGTATTGGAGATTGATTGAACCTTGGGGGTTTTGGTCATTGAGTTACACCCTAGTAAGTTGCTCTGAGCCTCCCTAAGTTTTTGAGGTTGGCCTAGAATTCAAGATCATCCTACCTAAACCTCCACTGTCACTGGGATTTGAGGTGTATGCCACCATGCCAATCTCTTTTCTTCTTTCAGATGCTGTTTGTTTTTACTTTTCTCTTATTTTCATAACTTAGTTGATGATATATATGCTTTTAAGAGAAGAAAATAATTTCAAACTATCTTTTATAAACTTAAGCAGATCTCATAAAAAAGAATATATTTTAAGCTTCATTATTACTATATTTTCTACCTTTATTCATGCTGTACATTTTTATGGGCTTTGCTTTATATTTGCTGCTTACATTATATAAATTAATCTGCATGTGCAAAAACCTAAAAGAAAATAATTGCTTAGTTTAGAATGTTTAGAATTTAATATTCTTGCCATTTCCATGGCCCCTTTTAAAATCTACTTAGAGGATCTTAATTTGATAGGCTGAGTGTTAATACATTTTCCAAACACATAGTGCACTGTTACTGTTAGAGCAGTAGGAAGATGCTGATATTCTCAGCCAGTGAAAATAATCATGGAACATTTCCCATACCCTCGTAAGCTCTAATTGGCCCCCGTTCTCATGCCAGGTTCATATGATGAGCTGTTCCTTGCTGTAGCCACATATTTTAAGAGGGTAATGTCTTTCAGGTCATGTAAAACCCATGTTCTTTAAAAGAAACATGGTAAAATTTTATACTTTCATTGTAGTAAAACAAATATAGAAATGTGAAAATTCTTGCTTATGCCATTTTGCTTCCATTAGTATATTTTAATTGTCTATAGTTACAACAGGAATAAAACTAGTATAATTTTCTTGGAAATGACATAAATAAATAAATAAATAAATAAATAAGCAAGCAGCTGCCTATTAAGTAGTTTCCAAAAAGTAGTAATGCTTTTGAAATGAAATTTTTACCACATGTGCTCATATTCTATTAAAATTTTAAAATTGATAAGTTAATCCATATTGATTAGCATCATCAAATGCTATAGAATAAGATCCCATCTATACTTCTGTAAAAATATCCTAACAGACATATCTAGCTTTAATGCTGATATAACTCCATTTACCTCTCAGTTGGTGCTTAATTATGGCAAGTACAATACAACTACACAATTCCAAAGGTATAATTATTCTCTATGACCTTATTATATTTGATACCTTTTATCAAGCTAAGTAAACACATGCACATAAGCATAAGTAGGTTGTGGATAGATGAATGCACACAATTTTATTACAGCATATTTAAAAATGCCTAATTACAAACTTTTTATGAAGCAATAACTTTGACTACTTTGTTGCTCATCATAACACATCTGATTAATTTGTATTTCTTAGTATACTTCTCCTATAGTAAGAGGTATTTTGTTCTTCTTCAAACCAACAGAGTGAAATATCTTAAAAAACAGTGGAATAAATCTGACACAACTTTCCTAGGTACATATATGAATATACCACAGTTAATCTCATCATTATGTACATCCACAGGAATGGGATCCTAATTAGCATAAGACATACTCCATGTTTGTATAAATATGTCAAAATAGACTCTACTGTCATACATAACTAAAAAAGAACAAATAAAAATGAAAAATAAACTTTCCTACAAAATATGTTTATCTATTGTAGGTATTCACTGTTTCTTTTTTAGTGATAAGTGAATTTGAATAACTTCTGCTACATCTTCTGATGTGACATATATTGGTATTGTCAGCCTGTTCACTGTGCCCCCCACCCCCCCTAAAGTTCTCACGAACACTAATATGCTAACTTGAAAGAAAATAGTTTCAAATTCTGGAAACTCCAATATTAATTTATAAAAAAGAAATCTAATTATAGATTTTAAAGTTATTGTGGATTTTTTATATATTTTCCAAAATTACAAAATAAATGTAAAATATTAAAATAATAATTTGTCCTGAGGATAGCATTTAATGTCTATGTTATATTCTGTTACATTTTGTGGCATGATTCTGATATTATACTCTGTAATTGCATTTTGCTGTTATGGTAGTAACAGCCCATTTTACTCAATTTTATATAATATTTAAATTAAAAAATGAGTAGTTTCTAATTAATGAGACCAGACCAAGATTAATTTTATGTTGTAGTCATACCAACAGATGACACAAAAGTGACATTATTTTATGAGAAATACAAGAGACACATATTTTCCTGTCTTGCATTTTTGGCTACTGTTTTTTACTGCATTTTATATTTAGTCAGCATTTTTGAAGCTTGTACAGAAAAAATAGAAAACTATAAAAATTTAAGAAATTGTGCAGTGCCCACAATTACTAAAGTTATAAAATGATAGAAAATTCCCTAAATATACAAAATCAGAATATTATTGGCATATCACATAGAGTTATAAATGTAGAGGATACTCAGGACCTGACTGAAAGAGAAAGAGATTTGACAACTACATTAATTCAACTATACTGGTATGTAAAAATCAAGAGGAAATATTCCCCTGGTATTGCTGGAACTTACATATCTTACTCTATTCTGGATGTTGATCAAATTAGTTACTTTGGCTTCCACCTACTTGTCAAGGTTGCCTGGGCTAACAATTAAATTTTTCCAGAATAAGAAGACTTTCAGATGGCAATAGGGAAATTTTGACCTGCCTCGAGTAATTTCCCCAATGATCTCCACACTGTGTGTTTTTTAGATGATAAACTCAGAAAGTAAGTTAAGCTTTGCAGCAAGTAAATTAATTCCCACTTAAAAATGTCATTCTTGTACTTGTTTATTTCGGTCACAATTCTCATTTATTTTCAGTTATTACTCAGTGGTTTAATAATTAAACTTATTGTACATTATCTGAAACACATGTTCAAATTAACAATTTAATCTTGAATAGTACTTCAATTTTTGCCAAATATAGACATCTCTCACCCAGCTAGTTTCCATGTATACCAAAATGGTAGAACTATATGTTTATGTTTATTCATAGAAATTAATATAATAACAAGCACACAGAAATATATACATATTCACATCAATATAAATTAGAAGTACTAATTATTTTTTAAATGATTTCCTAATAGTTTTTCTAAAATTTTGACTTAAATTTCTGCTGTTATTTAGCATTAACTCAAAGCTCTTTTGCATTAAATTTAATTTTAAATATTATCAGATATATTCATAAAAAATAAACATACTTCCCATGAAATAATAATTTCTGGGTATTTTTTGTCTCATGTTATTTTTGCTTTTATGTTTTATCCAGAGTTTTAGTTCACTTATATTTATGTAATTAATTTTATATTTGGATTTAAATATGTCCAAAAAATGTCCATTTCTTTCATCATTTCTATATTATATTTCCATTTGTTAAAATGTTTTTGGGATTATTTTCTCATTGCACTCTCCCACTTCCTTTTAATTATATTTACACACCCTGTTACAACTTTGTATTTTGGCTATGGACTGCAGCATTCATTATTAGCTTACAATATTTTAATATAAATTGTTACTTGAAGTACATGCCACACAATGCAAGGGTTTTAAATATTAAATATATTTAACCTTCTTCAAACATATGTTAGTATTTTTATGTTATTCTCTATATATTTTACACTACCCAAGACATTGATATTATCATGTTGTAGAGCCAATATTTCCATTAACCCACATAATGAACTCTCATTGTGATTGTTTCCTAGCTACATCTCCAAATTCCCAAGTATAGTCTTTTACCATCTTTATGTTAATCTCCATACAGCATCTAATTTGGGGGAGGGAAGTCATACCACGGAATGAACTCAGGGCACTTGACCACTGAGTCACATCCCCAGTCCTATTTTGTATTTGTATTGTATATATTTAAGGTGTATATAAGGATTGTTAGTATTTTAACTGAAGCATAAAACACAAATATATATATATATATATATATATATATATATATATATATATATATATATATTAATGGGTTATTAAGTGAGGTTTTGATAAATGTATACATATTGTAATGTTTAAATAAATTTATACATATTTATCTATTCCCTTATATATTTATGGTGAAAATTCTTTCTTCTAGCTTCTTGAAATGTACAGTATGTTACTGTTACCTACAGTAACCAACTGTGCAATGGCACACCTGAACTTCTCAATTCTATGTAACTGTAATTCAGTACATATTGATCAATGTTTTCTCATTCTTCCTCTTCTATGCTCCCTACCTCTGGTAAGTATTATTGTACTCTAAACTTCTATGGGATCATTTTTTTTAGATTCCTCAGAACAGTGAGATCAAATATCCTTTTAAGAAGTTTGCTTTGATGTTTCCCATTTTTTGTAAATATCTTTTATTTATCTTTTATGCTTAAAAGATATTTTATAGTGCAGGTGGCAAAGATTTTATCCCATTCTGTGGCTCTCTCTTCACATTCTTGATAGTTTAGAAGCTTTTTAGTTATATACCACCCCATTTGTTGATTCTTGATTTCAGTTATTGCATTTTAGGATTCTTGTTTAGAAAGTCTGTTCCTAAGCCAACATGATGTAGATTAGGGCCTACTTTTTGTCTATTAGGTGTGGGGGTCTCTGGTTGACTAACTTGGTCCTTGATCCACTTTGAGTTGAATTTTGTGTAGGGTGAGAGACAGAGGTTTAATTTTGTTTTGCTACATATGGATTTCCAGTTTTCCTAGCATTATTTGTCTCCAGGATATATAAAGAACATAGAAAACATAACACCAGAAAACATAACTCAATAAATGAATGGGCAAAGGAACAGAACAGACACTTCAAAGAAGAATTAAAATCTGTCAGCAAATATATGAAAAAATGTTCAACATTTCTAGTGGTTAGAGAAATGAAAAATTAAACTACACTGGGAGTTTATCTCACTCTAGTCAGAATGACAATTATCAAGAATACAAGTAACAATAAATGTTGCTGAAGATGTGGGGGGAAAGGTACACTCATAAATTGCTGGTGGGACTTCAGATTGATGCAACCACACTGGGAAAGCAGTATGGAGATTTTTCAAAAAATGTGGAATAGAACAACCATTTGACCCAGTTATTCCATTCCTTGGCATATACCCAAAGGACTTAAAATCAGCATACTATAGTGATGATGTCACATCAATGTTTATACAGTTCAATTCACAATAGCTTACCTATGGAATCAGACTAGGTACCCTTCAACAGATGAATACATAAAGAAAATATGGTACATATACACAGTAGAATATTACTCAACTATGAAGAGAAAATAAATTATGGTATTTTTCAGTAAATGGATGGAGTTTGAGAATATCATGCTAAGAGAAATAAGCCAATCCTCAAAAATAAAAAAAAGATGAATGTTCTTTTTGAAATGTGAATGTTAACTCATAATAAGGGGTGGGGGTGGTAAGAATAGAAATTCTTTGGATTAGACAAAGGAGAATGAATGGAAGGAAGGGAGAATGGGAATAGGAAAGAGAGTAGAATGAATCAGCCAGTACGTTCCTGTGTTCCTATGTTCATATATGACCAATGTAATTCCATGTCATATACCAGAAGAATAGGAAGTTGTCTTACATGCATGTATAACATGTCAAAGTACATTATACTGTCATGTATAACTAAAAATAATAAAGAATGAAATTAAATAAAATAATAATTTATAGTGAGAGACCAATAATTTATTTAAATTAATGAATGAACTATACATAATTGTAAGTGTCTTAATAGCTATTTAACAATGTATGCCATTAGTGATCACATATATAGGTACATACCTCCTGCATATACATTTTTATTTATCTGTCTGTCTGGAAGTATGTCTCTCTCTTTGATGTTACTAGTCCTATAATACCTTTGACCTATCATTCACTGATTCCCATATTTTCTAAAAGATATAAAGGTACAAAATATTTAGCAAAAAATCTTAGACAAGTGAAATACCAAATATTTTTCATAATTTATGTTGTAACTTGAAAAATTCATTCCAGATACTAATTATAAGATTCCCTTATATATAAGTTTTCATGTGTTGAAGCTCATGTAAACTGATTATATTCTGAGGAGGTAAATATTGAACATATCAAACATTAAACATTTAAGGTCATTACTTTACTACTATATAAATTTCATTTTATTTACCAATTAATAGATTTATTTCTATTAACAGTATACTGCTCTATTAAGTTTGTATTTGAGGGACTGCTGAAATCAAGGAGTGATGATAGGAATCATACTTAACTCTCACTCTTATGCCTGGACTTGGGTCTATTGAAGCCTAAACAAACCAAACAGGAAAGAGGGTTGACAGAAACATGTGTGAAAGGCAGTATTAAAGAAAAGGCTATGGGGAAAGAACTGTTTTTTCACACTAGGAAATTGTTATGTGCCTTTTGTGAGTTTAAATAATTAAACATCATCTAAGAAAACAAAACTATACAGAAATTGTGACTTCATTGAATGTAGGGTGTGTTATTATGATTGGATGGCAAATATTTAGCTATAGCACAACACATTGGTCTTTCAGATTCTGATTTAATTGTAAATGGTAGTTTCTTAACCTCATTAAGATGCAAAATTTATACAAAGGATTGCCTGCATAATTATCAAATATTTTACTATATGTTTTATTTCAGGAAGTAAAAGGTTATGTGCAGGAATTTAATTGTGATCTGGCAATAAAAAATATTCAACAGTGATTCTAATTGTACTCACATATGGGATTTTCTCCACAAGAACTAGATTTCTAAAGGTCAAGCATTTATACTACAGTGTTATAAAATAACCATCTTGTAATATGGAGAATACACAGTTTTTCATCAGAAGTAGTCCTAATTAACTTCCTAAGGGAAATGACCAAATATATTCATCTTACACATAGAATATCAATATTGATATATTTATTCTAAGAGTATTTTTATACTGTAAAATATTTCAAAGCAAATAATTCCAAAAATTTGCATATCATCCACTCTGCACCCAAACAGCTACAGGTGACCTGGTCTTGGGTCCTGTTTCAGATAGACAAGGCTAGAAAATGCCTCACATTATTTTTCAGTTTTACCAATATATGGGTTAGCATCCCATTTCTCCTTTGTATAAATATCTCACATTACTATTAGGAAATACTGAAAGGATTTGAGCTTCCACAGGGAAATCCAGTGTATTTACATAAGATGATAACATTAGTAGAACATAGGTTCTTGTAACTGCTCAAGTTTTTCTATACTTTTATATTCTTGCAATTTTCCACTGAAGTTATCATACAAATACACCAACACAACACTATCAAATCCCACAACTACATTTTAATAATATAGTAAGCAGCATGAGACCAAATAAGTTAAATATCTGGAGTCCAAAATTTCTCATGTTTTTAAAGAAAGAATTAGTACAACTTGTTAGTTGTCATATCTACAATTTATTCATTTTATTTTAAAACTTCAGAAAAATTAGCACTCTTCATATCTTTGTATAAAGCCTGTATGAGTTGGTAAAACTAAAAACAAGGCTTCTAAAAAACACACATGAAAGACGAATATCACTTGTGTAGATATATGAAAAGGCTTGAAAAATTATAAAAGTAAATTTTATTTGTATTCCATGGGTCAATATAATTATTTTCTATTCTTATTTGAAATATTTTAAATTGTAAAGGTTAAGATATCATTTATTACCTTCTTAATGCCAAGCAAATATCATGTGTAATCATAATATGATCTAAATTCCACTGAATCCATGAGTAAGACAAGAATGTTCATTAACACTAATTATGTTCCTTCATCCAATAACTGGTCACATTCCAACAAACAGCTACGTAAATCCAACTGTTTTAGTTAGCTTTTTACGATGGTGTGATTAAAGCACCCAACCAGAACAACTCTAAAGGAGGTTTATTCAGGGCTCATGATTTCAGAGGTCATAGTCCAGAGAAGGATGGCTCTATTCCTTGGGGCTAGAGGTGAAGCTGAACATCAGTGCTGAAGAATGTGGTAGAAGGATAGGGCTTACAGGATCAATAGGATATGAAGAGTGCTCATTTTTCTGAAGTTTTAAAATAAAATGAGACATCTCAATAGTTTGAAAAGATGCAAAAATTCCTTAGGTTTTACTAAAACTTAGCACTAGTTTCTTGTTTATGAATACTTTGCATTTTGCAGGGAATTTTAAGATACAGTTTCATTCCATTTGCCCTTCAAAGTTCAGCTCAAATATTACATTCTCTGATCCCACAGGCAAAACTATTGAACATCTATCAAGGCAGATTCTTGACTGAATTTTTACAAGTAGTTTCTACATCTTTTGAATTAAAAATCAGGACCCAATAACCCTTAGAAATATACATTTTTTTACAACTTATCATGATATTTTTAACATTGATAAAACTATATTATCCATGTATTTAAGATTTGTAGATATGACAACTAACAAGTTGTACTAATTCTTTCTTTAAAACTCTTTTTAAAATGTTAACAAATTCATGTAGGAAATAAATGAGTTCCTATACAGAGGGAGAGAGACAGATTGGAGGAAGTGAAAGGCAGAGCAGGAAACAATCAAGGAAAAGAGTAAAGGCAGGGAGAATACAATGGAGATGAAGCCAGGTGGAAGACATAGGTGGAGGAAAATAATTGTATGAAGAGAGAGACAATTGATGGATTAGGAGGCATCAGAAGGGAGAGACTAGGAAGAGAGGATGAGGGGCACCAAACTGCCCCCAAAATATTCTGCTTTTCCCCTCTCCCTGGGAAAATTTAGAGAGATCAGCTCCTTCACATCTCTGTGTGAACACTTTAGAAGTCAGACTAAATATTTTGAATTTAAGGGAAACCACAGGATTTTTTACAACTCAGTGAGAAAAGATAGATCTTGCTGTTAATATGACCTCATGAGGCTTATACTGGATTTTATTTAAATAATAAAGAAAAATAACATATATTTAATAACAAGTCAGAAATATGGGTCATGCCAATCATACACTATACAGTGTGGTATTGCGTGTGTGCATATGTATGTATGTATAGTAGAACTATATGAATAGAATATGACAAATAAATATTAATGATCATACAATGTACTCTTAAGAGAGTAAATGATAAATCATTCATTGATTATGTGTGTAAAAATACAAACATATATGTACATGCTAAGAGATCATACATAGAATATCAGATGATATCTCTTAGTAATAATAAGGAATAGCTCTACTAGTTCTTTCTTATATTTCATATGCATTTGTAGATTAACTTTAGATGTTTATAATTAGGAAAGATAGTTAAGGTTTTAAAAATATATATATATATATATATATATATATATATATATATATATATATATATTTATATATTTATATATATATATATATATATATATATATATATATATATATATACACACACACACATATACACACACAAATACACAAATATATTATGTTTTCAAATGTAGGCAACTATCTTTAATAATGTTAGTACATTTATGCCATTTTATTTTTACTTACAGTTTTTTTGGTGTATGGAGCAATGGTATCAATTTTTAGAAAAATTACCTGAATTTGTGCACTTAAATGTGTTTCCAGCTTCAGAGAAGTTAATCTGAATAGCCATACATTTATTCCATTGGTATCACTATTTTCATTTTTGGAATGTAATATTTTAAGATTGTCTCCAATGACTCCAAAACCTGCAGCATATTACTTTAAATATCAAATAGGAAAATACATTTTCCAGTTTTTGATGGAATCCAAATAACTTTTAGAATTTGGTTTGTTTAATAAAGTGAAATAATATTTTATTATTATATTATTAATTTACTGAAAGATAGATATGGCTTAAAAGTGACATTATTTTCTTCCTGCTTAGCCTCTGTATTATTTTTATAAACAAAATAATAAAAAGTTTTTAAGTTATTTTAAACTATCATTTCAATGTAACAATTGCTGGAAAAGAACCATTTCATTTTAAGAATAAAATCTCTAGTTATATAAATGAGAGTCTGATTTTATTATACTAAAAGCTACCTTAGTACCACATAGCCACTGTGAATCTTGTCCTTTGTTGTACAAATGATGTAATATGTATGTGATTTTATTTTATTTTTATCTAATTATTTTCAGGTCATAAAAATGACCTTGCCAATTCTGAAATAACATTTTTATTCTTAAAGTAAGAAAAAAATTGGCACTCACTGTGCTGATGCTGGCAAAATGGAAGATGAAATGCAGTTCTGAACGTGTTCAGGCAAAGTTATTAGAAGATTGTGGCTGCCAGTTTTGCTCTTTGGACTTTTGGCATATGCCATTATAATCTCAATGTTTTAAGCTGCCCTTCTTAGCCAAATTTGCATGAGTAAGGATATGTAGTCAGTAATGAAATTGCCCAAAGAACAACTCTCTTATTCGAGTGAAAGCATTTTTACATTGCCAAATGAGAAATCAGACTACAATATTATCAATCATTAGATGCAGTTTAGATACTTCGAATAAACATATTAACAAAATTATCCACTAAAGACTTTTTTCTCAGGAAATACTTGCCTATATATCCAGGAATATACTTGCAGAAGAAATACCAAGTCAAGTGAATATTTGTTGCTCCATTTTTGCAGTGTGCAGATTTACAAACTCAGTTTGTCTTTCACAGATGTTTCTTTCATATCTTTGTAGATAGCTACAGTTACAGTTGTGCAGGTAGGCCACGCAGAGGGCATGCAAAGATGTACTATGATTTCCTGTGCAATTTTCAACATTGATAATAGAGAATCTGCCAAGGTAACCCAAAGAACAGCTACATCTGAAACATAAAAAGTTGAAATCTCAGTTAGTCATGAACTCCATTTTAATATGTTTAGTAAGTTGCATATTTATTTTAAATTGATAGAAATAATTATTTAATAAAAGTGGATTTGGGATGAGCTTTCATAATATTCTGATAGAAAGTGTCCATTCTTGGCAAAGTATAATTTTGTTTACTGTGAAAAATTAAAAGTGGAAAGAACTTTGGTGCTAAATAGGTCTAGACTTAAATGCATGTTCTGCCACTTTATTTGTATTTGAGCTAGTATAATATGAACTCTATTGATGCTAAGTGACAGTATATATGTGTGTGTCTAAAATAGATCATTCAAACTCAATCTGTCACTCAATGTAATTATTCATCTAAAATATAGCAAAAGGTCAATGTCAGGTATTCTTTATATTTTTTATTAGACCATTATACTTACACATAGTAGTTGGGTCCATTTTGACAAAGTCATATGTATGTTATATTTGACTACATGTAAGTCCCTGTTCCATCCCCTTTTTCTTCCTCCCTCACCCTTTTCTCCTTCCTAAGCTCTATTGTTTTCCTCTCACTCTTTCATTTAGTTTGTGTGCTTTTTACATATATAAAAGGTTAAATTCTCTGTGGTATATTTATACATGCACAGAGTACGATTTTGATAAATTAATTCTCTAGTCCTTCCCCTTTCCTGTCCCTCTTCCTACACTCTTGATTATCTTTTCTTACTCCATATTTCTTCCCTAAATCTCTTTTTTCCCTATATTCTTGTGATATCCAATTATCTCCCACTTTTTTTCTTCATATTTTGCTCTTCCATCTATAAATGAGACACAAATTCAACCCTGGATTTTTTTAATCTGGCTTATTTCACTTAGTGTGATTCTCCATATGATTATTTTTAAAGGCGGTATTATTTTGGATTTTAAAATACCTCTACCCTTGAAGACAATTCATGGATTCATTATTATATTTTATTAAATACAGATTTTAAGGTATGTTTAAATTGGCTTTACTATAATAGCATGCATACAAATTAATTTTGCAGTGATTTTAATTTCTCCAAAATATTTTGTTAGTGTTTTTAATGTAATTTTCTCTAATTGAATATTATGGTAAAATTATTGAAGTGGCACCCCCGCCCCTGCTTTCTCCACTTGTTAGAGTCTGTAAACAAGTCAGGATGGTGCCTGGCAAAATGCCAGAGGGAGCGGTTTGTGAAGTAATGCCAGCGAGCCATTAAGTGTGGAGATTCCTTATTGGTTGACTGATGTATCTAGTTTATGCTAATTAAGATAAGCTGTGTGGAATGTATAAATATTGCTCCGGTCCTACAATAAATGGCTCCTACTCCTGCTGTATCAACGTACACAAGTTGTTCGTCACCCCTCCGGTTATTTTGCCCAGCCAGCCGGACTGCAGCATCCACTGAAAAGTCTTAACTGGGCCTCTCCAGAAACCTTCACCCAGACTGATTTTAGGACTGTCAGCAAAAGAGTTCAATGTAGATAAATTTCCTATGTTCATGTCACCCTGTTTACTTGGCCACTAGCTGAGAAGATACCAGCACTCCAGGTGCTGGACACCCCCTTACTAGTTTTTCACAAACATATCTAGTATAGTACTTTGAAGAAATGTGCAAACAAGGCCTCTAACCTTGAGCTGGGCTTCACAGAGATGTCTACACTTTTAAGATAAGTTACCAACTGGGCTCTGTGGTAACAGCTGGCAGGGGAGAATAGAAAAGGGAAAAGAAGCTCTCCCCTTCTCAGGTGTTGTCCTTGAAGGGTTAACATACCCAGAACAGTGAAAGAAAAATCTACTTTTATGTTAACTTTTGCAGACTGTGAACTTCTGAGCCCCTCCCCTTACATTCTGGGTATAAAACTCTGAAACTACCTGAACTCGGGGTTCAGGGGATTAATTGATTACAGCAAAAGCTGTGCCCTCTGAACCTGGCTGCAGCCAAATAAAACTGTTTCCTGCTATCTTCAGTGCCTCATTTGTCCCTACAACACTATGAACAAAGTACTAATCTTTTTCTTGAGATAGGCAAGGTAAATCATTGGATCTTTTTCTTTATTTCTCTCTCTCTCTCTCTCTCTCTCTCTCTCTCTCTCTCTCACACACACACACACACACAACTTTTCAGTACTCCATTTATGTATTCAACCATTATACATTGAACACATTTTTTGCATCCTCTGTCTTGGTAATACCTTAAATGATACAGATTATAAGATGAAATTATATAGATAATGATATAGATTCTAATATAACTACACATTTTAGAATATGCTAATGTGCATCTTTTAAAAAAATATGCATATATAAATTGAAAAAGAAAGTAGTAAGATAAAAAGAAAAACCCTAAACCATTGTGATAATCTTAAGTCCAAAGTAACATTGTGAATTTTAAGCATCCTTTATCAAGCATTCAGAGAGCACTTAAGATAATCATATAGACATGTCAATGAGTGGAGATGAACAATGTCAAATCACTTTGCTTGTTATTAGTAATGGAAATTAACCTAATGAACCTAAGTCATTACACTTAGAATAAATCTATATGATGGTGTTTGGAGCTAACCAAAATGTTAAAGGTCAATTATTTCAAATCTTTCTTCTTGTAGTTTGAAAAAAACTTAGCCATTTAATGCAAGTTTCCAAAGATCACTGAAACTGCTAATGATTGTAGTACAGTAGTAGTTGCTTTGATGTATTCAAAGCCCTGGCCTTGAAAAGAGAAACTTGATTCTAATTTCTTTACAATTTATTTGGTAAATAAGTTTCTGAGTGATCTATTTTTCTCATTTGCAGAATTTTCAATTGTACTTTCATTTCACAGAAGAGGAGTGAATGTATATATTCCTGGACAATAATCCTTTTTGCTTCCTTTCTCAAATGTCCTTATGAGGGAGTTGCCAAAAGTAAAGATAGAACAGGCACCCCTGGCTCACACCTGTAATATCAGTGGCTCAGGAGGCTGAAGCAGGAGAATAGTGAGTTCAAAGCCACCAAAAAGGAGATGCTAAGCAACTCAGTGAGACCCTGTCTCTAAATAAAATACAAAACAGGGCTGGGGATGTGGCTCAGTGGTTAAGTGCCTCTGAGTTCAATTGAAAGAAAGAAAGAAAGAGAGAAAGAAAGAAAGAAAGAAAGAAAGAAAGAAAGAAAGAAAAGAAAAGAAAAGAAAAGAAAAGAAAAGAAAAGAAGGAGGGAGGGAGGGAGGGAGATTTATTTCCTTTAACATCCCTTCCAATGTAGGTCTGTTGTGTTAGCCTCCTCTTACCCTGTCTCATTTGCCCTTTGACCATGTTATCATGCAATAAGACCCTCACCAGATGTGAGTTTCAATCTTATACTTCCCAGCCTCCAGAACTATCAGCCAAATAAACTTATATTGTTAATAATTTGTCCAGTCTGTGGCATTCTATGATAGAAGCAGAAAGCAGATAATTGACTAAATTCCTCCTACATTTATCTCCATTAACATATCAGTGAGACAAAAATAACAGGTGAGAATTTAACAAGTTGATTCTACATTTTACATGGAAAGCTAAATTTAATCAGTAAATTTAAGGAGAATATTTTTGAAAATTGTCATATGGAGGTACTAGACTAATTAGATACTACAACTGAAAACACAGAATAATTAAAGTAGATGTTCTTTGTTATCTATCAGTTGCTAATACTTAAACATCTAAAACCTACACTACCTGAAGAATATTCAAATCATTTCTGAACATTTTGGATGAGTCTCAAAAATGTACTTACAAGAAATTTGGGTACACAAACACAAATTAGTTGATCCCATTTCTGCTTTAAAAATGTGATTTTGTTACAGTGGATTGGAGGCTGGGTGAGTAATAGTAAAATCAATAAAATGTTACAATGCAAGAAATAGTGCAATAGTTCAGAAAGAAATGATTATGGTAAGACGCATGGAACTTTGTGTACATGATGAAAAGTCATCTCAGGATTCATTTTAAAAATAGGATCTACAGTTTTTACTAATGGATTAATTTTGTGGAAGAGAGGCACATTTGTAAGTTCTTCATTTAAGACCATGCAGTTAGGGACAGTGACAATCTTTAGTAAGAAGGAAATTTAGCAGAAGAAATATTGCTTAGAAACAAGAAATTTATGGTTGCTCATAACAAATTTGGGAAATCACATACACACATAACTTAAAGGTCAGTTGGGTATATATGCAAGTACTGTACCAGGAAAATAGGCCCAAAATACAGATGAAAATTTAGGATCAAACAGATGGTAATTGGCTTAATTCTTGTATTTCAATATTGCAATGTTTATTAATTTTCATTTTATTTAAATTTAAGATATTCAAGAGAATGCTTTCTTCTCATGTACTTAGTTTTTAATTTGATGATTTATAACCAAAAACCTAATTATTTCCAATTTTTTAATTTTTAAAATTTTGTTTTTAACAAAGTTGTCAAATTTGGGAAATCTTCAATGAATATTTATATAACTTTGTGTATTACTTTCTCATTAGCATTAATATTTCCATATCTACCAATCTACTGACCTACCTATATACATACTTACCTATTCAAATATAATTATTTATATACTTCCTGCTTATGAACACTTTAAAAAAAATGTCATACCTGGGTAAAATTTAATGTTCTGAAACTTGCTCTTTTCATTTAATGTTATGTCTTGGGTATTACTCCAAATCATCATATTTTATTTTCAAAGGTTATACATATTCTTTTATATGAGTATATACCCTCTGAAGATCCTCTGGTTATTCTAAAGTTTTATTTATTCCAACAACAATTACATAGCTGTGGAGGGCTTTGAACAAATTTACCAGAGATATAATAATATCACTATATAATAGATTATTATATAATATAAAATATATTGTGATATATAATATAGTATGATATATATATATATATATATATATATATATATATATATATATATATATATATAATATTCAAAGGGAAAATCTCTTGTAGAATTATTCTTAAGAAAGTTCTGCAAAAGATAGTCTGAGGTTTTAATTTTAATATTTCATAAGAACTAAAAGGATTGTAGCAAGTTACATTTTCATTTCTTATTTTAACAATGCAGAGTATATCAAACCTTGAAAAGCTCTGGATATCACAAAATGTTTTGCTTTTCTACAAATTTGACTGTTTTTAAAATGTGGCTTTATATGTTTAAATTATGGCTTGCCACAATCCACATTTAATAAAGTTATTGTTTTTTTAGCTATTTGCTTAATAACTGACTAGTTTCAGCACTTTTCTGCAATTTTTTTTTTATTTTAATATTGATTTTGTAAGTAGTTTAAAAAGAAATTTGATATTGGTGCTTTATTCTGCTTTATACACACCAGTCTCCCATCACCTCACACACATTGTGGCACATGCCTGTAATGCCAGCGGCTCAGGATGCTGATACAGGAGAATGGATAGTTCAAAGCAAGTCTCAACATAAGTGAGGCACTCAACAACTCAGTGAGACCTGTCTTTAAATGAAATACAAAATAGGACTGGGATGTGGCTCAGTGGTTGAATGTCCCTGAGTTCAATCTTCTTATACCCAAAAAAAAAAAAAAAAAAAAAAAAAAATATATATATATATATATATATATATATATATATATATATATATATATATCATTCTCACATTCTCCAAATTTCCCAATACGTTTCATTCTCCCAATAAGATTAGGTTGTTTTTAAACCAATATACATTTTATATGACTGCAAGTGTATTAGCATTATTCACAGATTAAACAGGTAGTATAAATAATTTCTTCTAAACAACTTTTTGTTTTCCCTGCAGTTAATAGTCACCTCATGTTTTATAGTTTTTAACTCATGATTTCAAGTGCCTCAGTAATTATCCCCTGATGTTCATTAACATGTAAAATGTATTGAACTGTCTCTTGGTCTCATTTTGTTGTTGTTGTTGTAGTTCTGTTTCCCTGTTGGAAGTGGTGACTGAATTATGGGTCCTGCTCTGTCCAGTGATAGAGGTGATGCTTCTCTAGAGAACTCTTGGTGCAAAGGTGCCCATCGAGATTGCTATAGAGACGCACAGTTTAGTAGGAGGTTCTGTGCCCGCCATAGTGCTATTCAGTTCTTGTCCTTGAGGTTCAGAGGACAGCTGCTGGGGATAGAAAGTTATGAGCACAAGCTCATTATCATAATTTGTTAATACTCATGACCTTAGTTGTGTTTGTTTTGAAGAAACTTTCTCACCATAAATCCTTCTGATGTTTAAACCTATAAAATAAACATGTCAAACTTGGTCAGCAAGTTCCCCCATCATTTGTTGGCTGAACCTCCAGGTTCCGGCTTTTTTTCTATTTGATTGTTTGTTTGTCTTTTCTCAATTCACTCACTGCACAGTTTAGCCACCTGAGTAAACAGCCATGTGGGTCCTAGCATTTCCCCATGAAGATTTCCTGGGTGGATAGATCAGCAGGATGACTGCAATATCTTCTGGGTTATCTCTTCATTCTCAAAGTGAAAAATTTTAATAAATTGCAAGTAATATTTTCCATTGGACAATTTAATTGCAACATTGGGAGAGACAATGTTTTTTTTTTTTTTTTTTAACATCTCTCCATCACCAGAATCATAGTTCTTCCCTAGGGTTAGTCAGTAACAGTGTAGGATTGCCCTAGCCCCACAAATATATATTTTTTAGCATAGAGAAAATGTCTTTATTCTCCTTGTTTTCTGGGTAGCTTTTTACTCATTTTATATATATATATATATATATATATATATATATATATATATATATCCCTAGAATGTGTATATTTTTGTGGGGTGGTCTAGTGTATTTTTGTGTAGCTGGCTGTTGGCATGGGATGAAGGAGGGATTCCAGAAATCTGTTTGCAACTAAATCTTTTTTTTTTTTAATTTTTTTTAGAGTTATTCTATCCCCATAATTAAAAATGTCTAGTGAGTCCAATTCCTCTGTCTTTCAAGTGTTCAGCTTTCTTACCAGTTTCCCCTCAGCCACTAATTTACTTTATTGTCTCATATTTCTTAGTCACACTTATTTGCCTGTTCTCCAGTATCCCAAATTCTGATGAGACAGCACTTTTTGTTTTCTTTATCAATTTATTTTAAGTTTATTTATTTGTTCTAATTTGTTACACATGACAGCAAAATGCATTTCAATTCATAGTACACATATAGAGCACAATTTTTCATGTCTCTAGTTGTTCACAAAGTAGAGTCACACCATCTGTGTCTTCATACATTTACTTAGAGTTATGATATTTTCCCTCCCTTCCTTTGCCCCATCTAAAGTTCTTCCATTCCTCCCATGTTCTCTGCCTCGCTATCCCCATTATAGATCAGTATCCACATATCAGATAAAGCATTTGGCATTTGCTTTTTGGGGATTGGATTACTTCACTTAGCATAATATTCTCCAGCTCCATCCATTTAGCTGCAAATGCCATGATTTTATTCTCTCTCTCTATTTCTTTTTGGATATTCTTCAGTTGTAGGTGGACACAATATCCTTTCTCCAATGCATGTTTTTGGTGCCTTTGTCTAATGTAAGATAACTGTCTCTATGGGGGTTTGTCTGTTTCCTCTATTCTGTACCATTGGTCAACAAGTCTATTTTGGTGCCAATGCCTTGCCGTTTTTGTTACAATTGCTCTGCAGTATAGTTTAAAGTCTGGTTTAGTGATGCCAACTGCTTCACTCTTCTTGCTAAGGATTGCTTTGGCTATTCTGAGTCTTATTTTTCCAGAAAAATTTCATGATTCCTTTGTCTATTTCTATGATGAATGTCTTTGGGATTTTGGTTGGAATTGCATTAAATCTGTATAGTGCTTTTGATAGTATGGTCATTTTGACAATGTTAATTCTGCCTATCCAAGTGCCGCAGTCCGGCTGCAGCAAAATAACTGGGAGGGTGACAAGCAACTTGTGTACATTGATACAGCAGGAGTGGGAGCCATTTATTGTAGGACAGGAGTAGTATATATACATTCCACACAGCTTATCTTAATTAACATAAAATAGATACAGCAGTCAACCAATAAGGAATCTCCATACTTAATGGCTCTCTGGCATTACTTCACAAACCACTCCCTCTGGCAAAATGCCAGGCGCCATCCTGACTTGTTTACTGACTCTAACATCCAAGAACAAGGGAGATCTTTCCATCTTCTAAGGTCTTTTATATTTTCTTTTCTTTTATTTATTTTTTTAGTTTTCATTGTAGAGGTGTTTCACCTCTTTAGTTAAGTTGGTTTCCATGTTTTTTTTTTTTTTCAGGCTATTGTAAATACAGTAGTTTTCCTAGTTTCTCATTCAGAGGATTTCTCACTGATGTACAGAAATGCCTTTGAGTTATGAGTGTTGATTTTATATCCTGCTACTTTTCTGAATTCATTTGTTAGTTCTAGAAGTTTTCTGGTGAAATTTTTTGTATCCTCTACTTATAGAATCATGCTGTTGGCAAATAGTGACAGTTGAGTTCTTCTTTTCCTATGGATATGCCTTTAATTTCTTTTGTCTTTCTTATTGATGGCTTCTTTCCTATGCTTTTTCTTTCCTTTAGCTATACTTTTAGGGGTTTTGAGAAAGGTAGAGGGAATGCCAACTACAGAGCTAGACTACGTAACAGATAGTTAAGCATTTACAAATTACTTAAAATTTTTACTTTTGTTCTTTTGTTTGACTTATTACAAGTTTTTTTTTTTTTCAAAATACTTGCATGTATTTGAATTTCTGACAACATATTTTACATTATATGGAACAATTTATCATCTTTTTCTTTAAATGTTTATAAATCTCATGTCCTTTTAAAAATAGCTTCTCATGTTTAGGGTATAAAAATATTCATAGTTTCTCCATAGATATAAAATGGTAATTTTATAATTTATTTCCTTATGTAAATGAGGATACATGTATAGATACATATACATATCACATAGATCTATGAGTCATATATTTTTCTATAGTACAAGTATTTATACATAACTCTCCAAAATATATGTTGATTATTTGTTTTAATAAATGCTAGAATTACTCTTTTTTTCCAGTTTTTTTTTTGCTTGTTGTTGTTCCTTTCAAACTCTGTCTTCTATGTATTCATTATAAAGCAAAATTGTTTATTTTTTCATGTATGATGTCATACAGAATTTACAGAAGAATTTTGGAAGGATTTCCATATTTAAAACACTTTCTACCCAACAAACTGCTATAAAATTTCAATCATTTAATTTTTATATTCTTCATTAGAATTTTATGTTTTAGTATGCACTCATTAAAGTTTATTCCTAGATATACTTTGCTAAATTCATAAAAAAATTTTTTTCTTCATTTTATTTTCTAAGAGAAATTCGTTTCTGATTGAAAACCAACACATTTCTTATATCAATTATTCAATAAGGCATTGTATAGAATTATTTTATTTTTAGTGTTTTGTTCAAGTTTATTAATTTTCTAGAATTATAAACATTTCATCTGTAAACCACAGTAATTCTTTCTTCTTTTGATATTCATACCTACTCATTTTTCATTTGTTCCTATACATAAATATTTTCAGAAACCTAGATTAATAGCAAGCATCATTTATATTAATTTATATTAATTTATATTATGCCTACATAAAGCTAAATGTCAACGCCTTTATATCCAGTTTAACATTTTTAGTCTTGAATTCTTCGTTGATTTATCAATTGTACAGTTCCAGGCTTGTTTTAATTTGCATTTTTGCAATATTTTCTGATGTGTTTCTTTCTTTCTTTCTTTCCTTCATTCCTTCCTTCCTTTCTTTCTTTCTTTTTCTTTCTTTTTTGGTTTTAGATGGACAACATGCCTTTACTTCATTTGTTTCTTTTTATGCAGTGTTAAAAATCAAACCCAGTGCCTCACACATGCTAGGCAAGTGCTCTGCTACTGAGCTACAGCCCCAGCCCAATGTGTTATTTCTTTTAATCTCTCTAATTTGAATTGTTATATTGACCTTTTTAAAACAAAACAAAATAGGTTTGTTTTATTTTAATAGTTATTTTAATACATATTATTAACATATATCTGTATGTGTGTAAAAATTTCTTGTTTCCTCTTACCACAGTGTGTGACTTGCATTAGATTTATTTAATGTGTGAATTGGTTTAATGTGTGATTGATATAATTGTCAATATTTGTCTGATTTTCATCTTCTATAAGTTTTTGAATTCATATAATTGATTTGCCTTCTATTTTTTCAAATGAATAACCTCTATCTATGATATATTTTTTTAAAGATTAGAATATTGTTACATTTCAGTATCTTTCCCTTTGTGTCTTTTAGTTTCAAAGATTTTGTGTATTATATTTTCAGTTTTTTAATTTCCATTGTTTGATTCAAATTTCAAATTAACACTTTCCTCTCTCTATTTTTTTCCCCTTTCAATGCTGTGTATCAAACCCAGGCCCCTGCCTATGATAGGCAAGTGCTCTACCACTGAGCTACATCCATATTTTGCTGTATTCCTCTTAAGTAAAATAAATGCATCAATGCCCTTACAATTGATTCTAATGTCTTTATTTCTGTATTTTTGATATGTGTATGCAATCATAATTTCATGATTGTTTAATTTTATATTCACATTTACATGGAATACACATTCATTAATAATTCTCATCCAGAACATTCTCCTCCATATTTGGCAGGTTTCTTGGGCTCATTAATATTCTAGTGGATTTGTTTGTTGTTTCATTTTATGTAATGAGAAGCCTAAACGTCTACATTACTCAAAGATTTCTGAAGTTCTCTAATCATATTTGAATCTTATTTCTTTATATTTAATGTCAAATTGCATCATTCTTATGCCCTAATGAATACACTGAAATAGTGTTCTGAATTCCTTAAGAAATTCATATGGATTTAACAAGATAAAAACAACAACTTTGATAATTACAATAATTAACAAGCAAATTAACAAGCAAATATTTTTTGATTGTTTATAAAATATTGTAGACAATAATCAGTATTTTTATAACTATATACACTGTGTAAAACATTTGTGTAATCGCTTCTCCATATCAATATAGTATATCTGAACAGATTTAACACCAGTTTGTATTATTAAAAATATAAAACATAAGAAAATTGCTCCAAAATCATCTGAAAATTTTTCTTCAATAGTGATATATAGAGATGATTGTCCTTAACTCATGTAACTTTATGTCTAATTGCATAGAATTTGAACCTTTCAATGTTTTTTTTTTCAGCATGGGGCCCTTGTTGTAGTTGAAATCAGGTATCTAAATAGTTTATTTAGATCCCCATCCTTGAGAAAACCTGTTCTATTTTTTTAAATTTAAATAAACCCCATATAATTCAGAACTTAATCCTTTCATATGTCCAAAAAAGATATTAATCCAGTCAGAAGAACATATGCTGTTCATAGTGTATTCATTTCTCATAGGACTCTGTATCTACCACAATTCATAAATATAAGCTATCAATATATTTTATATTAAAATTAATTAAGATAATACTATTATTATATTATAAAATGTGAAAGAACATTGATTTATAACTAACAACATTTTTTTTGTAAAAATACTAATGAGAGATTAAGTAGAGATGTATTGAAATGGTTAGTCATTTGCTCCCAAACACAGAATTTTCATGAGTGTAGCAGCTACAAAGACTGATAATAGTAAATTTACATTAGAAATTTACTTAGGATGGTATAATTTTCAAGTATGGTTAAAAAATTCTAGTAAATTTCTGCAAAACATTGATTTTATTAACACAAAATTTTTCATTCCTAAAAATCAAATGATTATAAAAATCATGTAATAATATTTGCCTTAATGTGTAAAATGAAGTTCAGAATCAAGCACAAATATTTATAAAAATATTTTATAGCCTCAAAAATGTACATTGAGTCTTTTAGAACTTTTACAAACCATGGAAAGCTTTTCCTTTGCAAGAAATTATTCTGTCCTTGAAAAACGTATAACATTCATTTATCATCACCTACCTGCTAAGTGCCAGGTTTTCCTGCCAGTTATTATGAACATTGGAAATGGCCCTAGAAATTGTCAAGATGCTTCCAGAAGGCAAGACCATCCAACCACATACTATTACATCAAGCATTTAGTCCTCGTAATAAATAATATTGTACAGTGCTACCATAAATGGAAGCTGGAAGATATTCACTGACAAGTACATCAATGTTTTGATAACAACACATGGAAATTAGAATGGCCCATATATATATATATATATATATATATATATATATATATATATATATAAATAATTGATAATATTTATTATTTAAAATATTCAATAAATTCAAATAATTTTTTTAGAAAATAAATTGAGCTAAAAGACCTTATGGAATATTCTGAATTCTAATTATAGTAGATAAAAGTAATAATATGAACAAGAAAGAAGTATTTTCACTTGCATTATTAAATAAATTCTGAATTTTAATTAAATTTGATACAAGAAATAATATGAACAAGAAAATGCAGAATACTATTTGATGAAAGTTTGTACTACAATGTTATTGTTTTCAATATAGTGATTAAGAGGTGTTTTTAATGAAGACATAGTTTTTCTAGAAAGAGAAAAATATGAAGTGTATAACTACTTATTCCCCTAAGTCCTAAGGTTATGATCTATATGCTTTACATTATGTAGGTCCTTCATTAATAATAGTGACTAAGTAATCATTAAATACATTTTGAATTTGTGAGCTATGCTGAAGAAAAAGGTCATCTTCGGAAAGGTACTGCATAAACAGCTTCATGAAATTCAAAGTCTTACAAAATAATTTGCAACATAATGTAAAAAGGTTAGGGCTATAAAATGCTATTGAGATATTATGAAGTAAAATAAAAAATCTATCCCAGGTAGCAAAAAAAATCATATAACATACATAAAATCCCTTTACTGTTTGAAATATGAAATAAAATCTTGAAAAGTCATAGAATATGGAGCTATATTGTTGGCAAACTATGATTTAAATGCATAAGTTAAGTATTGGTTTGCACCTAACAGGAAAAAAAAATACATGAGGGATAATTGTGAATACATGAGCTAAGCTTCAACTCATACCATAGATGAAACTTAATTATACAAAAGTGCTTCATTTAATGAAGCTTATTATAATTAGTTTTGGCATGCATATGGATAATATAGTGATATCTACTTTTAAATTGCTTAAATTAATTAAGTAATGACCTCCATATCATTTTACAGTAAAATTTAAGGCAGAAAAGTTATTTGCTTTTCCAGGGCATGATAAAGAGGAAAAAGAAATATGTGCATGCAAGTGTAATAGAGAAAATAATCCAGCCAGGATAGAAAACAGTTTAGAGGTATCAGAATTAAGCACAAAGATTCACTTGTACAAAAAATAAATTATTTTCATATGGAGTTCAGTTTACTGTTGAGAGCCATCCATGGGCTGTGTATGGACTGTGTTGTGCACCCACCTAGCCTAATGAATAGGATAACCTGGTGTCTGGGATCTTGCAGTGGACATTTCCTCTAGTTTATTGCCCAGTGACATTGTGAATTTCTATTGCACTCTGCCATGTCCCACACCGCACTGGAGATGAGGGTGACTTGCCAAGATGTCAACCAACCTGCTGACTGCAAGACTTCCAGAAGCAATACTCCACCCTTGAAACCTTACCCCTGCCTTTGATGTAATCCCTTAAATAAACCATGGGAGCCATTTTCTAATTGTTCAGCTCCAGCTTCTATGTGGGCTGGACCTATCAGGAGCTCCCCTTTTAAAACTATCTCTCCTGACTTTGTCTTTTGTTCTTTACTAATTATTCTAGACTTTAATTTCTCTGGTGGCTTACAACCTCCTTGGTAGGAAGAAGAAACCCCTATATGAGGCACTGGCCACCTTCCCATAGTTCACATTTTATTTATTTATTTTTTGTATTGTTTTGGTGTGGTTTCTTAAAAGTAAAATATAAGTACATATGACTTTTGTTTTGTAGGTAGAAAAATTTATGGTAGATCCAAAACTGAAAATAAATACAAAGGAAGCAAGTCAACTCATAAATAAAACATCACTGTCATCATGGCAGGAATCGTAAGTCTTAGGAATAAATAATTATTAAAAATTATTAGAATTCCTAGTTCAGAAATAATTTTTAAAACCTTGATCAAAATATATTTCTATAGCGAATTCACATGAATTTCTATTTATACAATCCTCCTGACTCAACAGAAACAGACTTTGAAACTATACCTGATTTCTCATGAAAGATTTTTAGATTTTACACTTTGAAATAGAACTCTTGCTTATAACTGAAACATAATGTTTTGGTTATATTTAGCATTACATAGAAATTCAGACGCTACTAAAATAGCCTATAAAGGAGAAACACTTAATTTAGCTTTCAGAAAGAAGTCCATAAAATACATTGCTACCACATGTACTACTTATATGTTCAGAAAGAAAGAAAAAAAATTACATAGACCTTAGATGTTGTTTTTTTTTTTTTTTTGTGTGTGTGTGTGTGTGTGGTGCTGGGGATTGAACCCAGGGCCTTATGTATGTGAGGCAAGCTCTCTACCAACTGAGCTATATCCCCAGACCCATACCTTAGTATTTTAAAAATGCATTTTTGCTTTCTGAATGAAATGGAAACAACATGATATGTAATCTAAAGAGAATATAAATTTACCTGTGGATAAAAATTACCTCATCAGGCGTCAGTATCTTCTTTTTGCAATATCTTCTGTTTGGGGTGGGCTTATTAATAAATATTTGATGATTGTATGAACTGATATTTTCAATATGCTATAGTTTTGGTAGCTAGTAGGGATTGCCAACTTAGGCATAAATTTGTATCTTCAAAGGAAGTTGTAGTCATGAACACTTCATGCTTTGGGCCTGATGTTCAGAACATATGATGGCATACTTTACCAAAAGTTGTTCTAAAGTTGCAAGTGGCAACACAGCTGGTGGAATTTTTTTTTAATTTAAATTATTTTTTCTCACTAAATGTTTTCCATTTTTTTCAGAAAATGTTTTTTAAACACTTTAGGGCAGAAACGTAGTCCTGTGTGAAATACTTTATTTACATTGTGCATTTTACGCTGCACTCACATAAATTATGCTTCAAGAGAAAAATGTTAATGCATTATGTATCTGTTAACATTATTAGTAGTGTTCATTCATTCACTAGAAAGAAATCCTTTAATTTAATATTGTAGCAATTCTATAATTTTTTATTTAAAGTTGTACTCTGTAAATTTAGTTTAAACATTTCTTTATTCTGGCACTCTCTCTCTGGCAATGGCCCAGATTCTCACTTGAATGTATATTTTGTACTTTACCCCCAAAATGTCTCTTCCCTGAGAAAGCCCATAATCTCCTTTCCTGAATAACCTTTTCTGAATAAATCTCTGTATTTCTGAGAAACAAACAAACAAAAGTTCTTCATCCCAATCCATACATTTTTCTATATTTCTTCAGTTACATAAAAATTTGTAACTCTACTTTCAAATCTATAAATACATTTTGAGTCTGTTTCTATTCTATAAGGTCAAAGGTTGAAATCCACTTTCATTTATGGTCTCATACTGAGCTCTTTCCTTAATACCATTTACTAAATAACCCAGTTAATTCACATCAAATTATGGCCAAATGTCTCATTTATAGAAGTAAAATGTTATGTGTTCTCAGAGCTCTCTTTGGCCCATCTGTTTTTCTTACGAAGTCTTCATATGTAGACTATCATGCTAGATGGCACATGAAGTCCCACCTGATTACTCTTCTTTTTCAAAGATTACATTGATTTAAAAGACATTATTTTTTTCTCTAGATTTTAGAATGCGTTTATTAGCTCGTATAACAAACTTCAATTAAATTTTGGTAATATACAGTGTGAATTAATTGGGTAATAATTGTTTTAGTCAATTTAACTGAACATAATAATAGAGTTTTATGACAGAAAACTTAAACATATTTTGTTATTTCTAAGATTTCTATGTGTTTTGTCGGTATAGTAGTTGATGTCACATTGTGTAATAAATTTTGATATTTTAACTGATGGAGAGTAATTGCTATTTTTTAAAAAAAGTGCGTATATCCGCTGAATCTGCCAGACTATATCCTTTGTACTAATTTTGATGGAAAAATAATTCTTTCCTTTATCAATATTCTTTTAAGGTTCATCCACATTGAGTCACTAATCCAATCTTTTCTATCACTGAATAATATCCCATTGCTGAATAATATCCCATTGTATAGATACAATACATTTTATTTATCTATATTATAATTTGATGAACCTTGAGACAATTAAAAATACTGTATGAACATTCACAATAGGCTTTACCATTTATTTTTGTTTTTCTTGAGTATATAAAAAGTGTAGTAGTTAGATCATCTGGCAAGTCTGATTAAACATTTGAGGAACTGACAGAGTATTTCCAAAGCATGGATTCATGTTACTACCTCACCAGAAGTCTGTGAGTTCTATTTCCCCATAGCTTTGAAAATCAACACTTCTTTCGCCTATTTTTTTAAAATTATAGCCATATTGTTTGTTGTAAAATGGCAAGTATATCTACTTGCATTTTCATTCTTTCATCATTAATTATAATAATAATTTAGCATTATTTCTTTCCCATTTTAAATATTCTTTATCATATTGTAAAAGTTCCACTGAATGTGTTTAAGATGAAATGGTGTAAAATCTTGCCAAATGTTTTGTTTTCTGCATCTCTTAAACCTATTGTGCAATTCACTTGTCATTTCTTCCTTAATTACATGATAAGGCGTAATACATTAATGGATTTTAGGTTGTACAAGAAACTTTGCATTATTGTGATAAATTCCACTTGGTCATAGTATATAAACCTTTTTATATGTAATGCTATCATTGTGCTGAGTGTTCTTTGCTTTAGATTAATAAAATGTTAGTTGGTAGATTCTTGTCAGTTTTATTGAAATATTGTACTATTGGCATCATAGATGGTTACATTGTTTCCTCCCTCCTTCTATTTTAGAAAGTTTATAAATAACTTCTATTAATTCTGCTTTAAATATTTGCTAGAATATCACCACAAAGTCATATAGTTCTGGTTATTTATTAATCTTGCTTATTTAATTACTTGATTCAAAAGTTTTATTGCTATAAATATAATCAATTTTTTAATTTATTTTTGTATCATTCTCAGTAATTTGTATTTGCTGAAAATTTCCCCATTTCATAGTATTTTAACATGTTTTGACATATAATTTAATAATAGTCTCTCATTCATGATTTCAGCAATGTGAGTATTCTGATTTATTTTTCCTCATGTAGATAATTTTTTATTCACTTTGTTATTACTATAAAAGGATAAATTTTGATCTCATTGATATTCTTCATTGCTTATCTGGGCTCTTTTTTAAATTTATTTTACTTTTTATAATTTACTTCCTTCTGCTTGTTTTACTTTGATTTTCTTTTTTCCTTTAATATTTTATTATGTAAATTTAGGATATTGATTGAAACCATCATTTTAGAGCAATATTTTTTTTATTTCTTTAATGTTACTTTTACTATATTTTATGAATTACATTCTTAGTAGTTATTCCAGAACTTGTCATACAAATCTTAGCTTATCAAAATATACCACAAATTTATATTAACTTATTTTTAGAGTGATATAGATAAGTTTCACCTATATAGACCTATTCAATCTTCATTTCCTTTGTGTGTGTGTGTGTGTGTTTGTATATGCTACCATTATTATACACAATGAATCTGTAATGTAACAGTATATATCAGTTATATATGAATATGTAAATATTTGATATTCATATTCAAAATTGTAAACAAAACAATGACGACTACAAAGTTTTATGAAATCCTTCAATAATGATTTATTATAAGTTTTTCAAATATTGGAGATATTCTTCATTTAAGCAATACATAAATACCTGGATGTATTGACTTCATCTTTATAAAAGATTTCATGTTGGCACCTGTTCTCTTCATAGTCAGTTGTATTTTGCAGACACCTTTTGGCAGCACATCTCGGAATGCACAGACACAAATATTCCTGATTATCTTCTTCACTCAAACAATTACATCTCTTTGCAGTACTCTAAAAAAGAAAAAAAAAAAGCAATAATAATGTTTTCACGTTCCATCATAAACACCATCTTTGTCATTTCAAGTTGGCTTTCATGTTAGATTTTAGGAATTAAAATTTTGTGTTCCTGTGGCAAGGATAAATAAAATTCACTTTTGATTTATATCATAATCATTTTCTGCACTCATATACTGTTCAGACTCAAATTATAATAAGCATACATTTTACAAAAATTAAATATATGATTATTCATTACACAAATATTTCAAACCTTTTTTCATTTATTTTTATCTAATTTTCACTGATATTCCTTGAATTTTAAATGGCATTGTGAAAATATCATTAAATGGAGAAACAGATCCATGGAAAATTCATTTCTGGTATCAAAACTTTTTTTTTTTTTTTCTCTATGAGGGAGTATTTGGATTCTCCTTTGAACCATAAGTAAAATGTTACTGGATTCATTATTATAAATGAGTTCAGTTATATCTTTAACATATATTTAGTTTATATTTCCATGAAGTCATGATTTTATGTTTTTTTAAAAATTATCTTTTTAACAATTTTAGAAGTATGCCACATATCATCAATGGATTATCATGACAAAGAGGTGAATTTTGCCACCAGGTAAGACACCTCTTAAGGAGAGGTTAAACCCAGCCTTGTCCTTTCCTAATTGCTTAAAACAACTCTAATATAGCAAAAGAACTTCAATTTCCCACCCTTCTTTTTATCAGTTTCCTCTGGATTTATCCATATATTCTTGTGATCAGGTTTATAGAAAATAAGTTATTTTCCATGAATAAAAACAAGTTTAGGAATTTGGTTTCATGATCTGAAACTTTGGTGGCAAAAATTTGATGGCTTATAGAAATCTAATCTTTGTTGGGTAAGAGTAAACTGAAAATTTTTTTTTTCATTTTTATTTTGTGCTCAATTCAAGGAAGAATGTCAAGTCGAAAAGGAAGAGCTCTTAAACATTACAGGTAAGTAGGGATTTTTTTCAAATGTTATTTACATATGCACTGTGGCTAAAATTTTATTATTAATGTTCATAGCAGCACAATTCACAATCGCTAGACTGTGGAATCAACCCAGATGCCCTTCAATAGATGAATGGATAAAAAAAATGTGGCATTTATACACAATGGAGTATTATACAGCACTAAAAAATGACAAAATCATGGAATTTGCAGGGAAATGGATGGCACTAGAGCAGATTATGCTTAGTGAAGCTAGCCAATCCCTAAAAAACAAATACCAAATGTCTTCTTTGATATAATGAGAGCAACTAAGAACAAAGCAGGGAGGAAGAGCAGGAAGAAAAGATTAACATTAAACAGATACATGAGGTGGGAGGGAAAGGGAGAGAAAAGGGAAATTGCATGGTAATGGAGGGAGACCCTCATTGTTATACAAAATTACATATAAGAGGTAGTGAGGGGAATGGGAAAATAAATAAGGCGAGAAATGAATTACAGTAGATGGGGTAGAGAGAGAAGATGGGAAGGGAGGGGAGGGGAGATAGTAGAGGATAGGAAAGGTAGCAGAATACAACAATTACCAATAGGGCATTATGTAAAAAAGTAGATGTGTAACCGACGGGATTCTGCAATCTGTATTTGGGGTAAAATTGGGAGTTCAAAACCCACCTGAATCAAATGTATGAAATATGATATGTCAAGAGCTTTGTAATGCTTTGAACAACCAATAAAAAAAATTAAAAAAAAATAAAACTGTAGACCTCATCTGTCTCTGTATTTGTTTACAATGCAGGAATGACTTTATTTCCAACAGTTTGGACATGCTATGATTTCCTAGATTCAGAAAGTATTAGTTGTATAAGCTCTTAAATTAAAGGATTACTGTTATTATTGGCTTACAAAATTAAATAAACACATATAAGAAACAACAAATATTAGCATTTTATTACTTTATTTTCCCCTTCTCATTTTACACACACACTCACAAATACACACAATACTAGTTTGGCTTTGAGAAAATTGAGCTATAGCACATTGTTCCCCCAAATGTAGTATTTCTAATGAAAACAAGTATAATTATCTTTCATTACCTTAGAAAAATGATCAACGATAAGAAGAAAACCTAGCTCTAATACTACATTTCTAGTATATAACTTGATTTGAAGTTTTCTTATTATTGTAAACCAGTGTATAGATCCTTCACCTGCAGCATAATCAGAATACAAAACAACAATAACTTTGAATTACCAATATGTGGAAAAGACAAAAGCATCAGTGTTACTAGTTTTGGCGCTCTCTCTCTCTCTCTCTCTCTCTCTCTCTCTCTCTCTCTCTCTCTCTCTGTAGGCCTTATTGTTTTATAGAGATTGTATTAGGAGATTTAGAATGACATGCCTGCCATGACCTTGATTGCATTGAAAGTTATCCCAGCTGATTTGCTTTAATTATGAAAGCAATATAATTTAGTTATTCTTATTTTAAAATTCATTCCACTTATTTTCTATATATAAGGATTCATATACACATATATAAATGCTAATATATTTTCTTGATTTTTGGTATAAGCTCTCAAAATTTTTAACATTATCAATGGACTTCAGTATGCACAGTGTTGTCAAACTTTTCACATATACAGTCTATTTGAAGGGTTAAATGATGTGGGTTTCAAAAAAGTAGGTGAGACTACACTATTCAACATGGTACCTCAGACACTGACTTTGGGTGCATTTGTCTGCTGGGAATTATTCATGTTTTACTTCTGTGTCTCTGACAGCTACTCCGGCAGTCACTGCCCACTAGCAGTGTTTTTCCCATAGTTTCTATTTGTTTATGTTGCCTGTTTCAGGAGTGTGATCAGGAGTATATGTAATTATATGTTTAGTCCACAAAAGACTAAAAGAGCATAGCTTCCCAGATACTGGGTAAAAACATAGTTTTCTTTATTAGTTTATTTGTTTGCATATTGTAGTGTAGTCTGTGTGAGTTCAGAAGAGCACAAAGAAAAAAAGAAGGTACTAATAGATAATCACACTAAGCCTAGAATCTATGAAGACTTAGATGTGTTTATTAAACTATATTAACTAAAGCATAAATAAAACAATTCATGATTTGTTAATTTATAATAGAAAAAAGTCACAAACTAAAGAATCATTGTATTTGTAGCTATTATAAATATAGGTAACTAAAAAATACACAATAAATTATTGAGAAAGAGCAATGTTTTTACAACATGGGATAATAGTATAGAATTCAAAGTCAGGCTCAGTATAATTTTCTATGAATATATGCTTTATTTTTACTTTATTTTCACAGTAATTATTACAGGGATTTCAAATAAACTCAGGGTTTCTTTTCTTTTCTGGTTTTGTTTTTTGTTTGTTTGCATGAGAGATGACTGAATTATATTTGAAAGCAAATAAAATTTATAGTCAAAGAGACCAGAAAAGCACATCTCAGTTTCCAAATGACCTTGAACAAATCTTTAGCTGTATGCACTTCACTTTCTGTATAGTTTGGAAAACATCCACTTTGCATAGTCCTCATGAGGAAAAAAGGTTAAATGACTGCACAGCTTTATGAAACTAGAAAGAAGTCAGCACAAAAGCACATAGCACAATTCTCAACCCATGGTACATTCTGAATAAATATTAACCATCTTTATGAGTGATAGAACTAGGATTTAGACTCAGGTATCCTAGGCCTATGTGTTTTACATGCTGTCATCTCTTATCTATCATTTTCACAAAGTACAGCTGAACCGGAACAAGAATGTTATTCCATTATGCTTCTTGAATTTATTTTAATAAGTTCATTATAGTTATACATAAATGTAGAATTCATTATGATTTGTTTATACAAGCATATGACATAGTTTAGATAATTCATTCTCTTTTTCCTCCCTTTTCCCCTCCCTCTACTCTTCCCCTTGTTCCCTTCCTCTACTCCACTGTTCCCCTTTCTATTTTCTCTAGCTTCCACATATCAGAGAAAACATTTAATTATTTACTTCCTGGCATCTGCTTATTTCACTCAGTATTATGTTCTCTTGTTCCATCGATTTATTAGCAAATTACATAATTCCATCCTACTTTATGTATTGATAAAACTCCCTCATGTGTATGTGTGTGTGCATAAGTGTAATAATACACATATATATGTGTGTATATATATTTGTGTGTATGTATGTATATATATATATATTAAATATATATATATATATTAAATATATATATATATATATATATTAATATATATATATATATATATATATATATATATATATATATATATATATATATAATACTTTCTTTATTGATTACTCTGTTGAGCGACACCTAGATAGACTGGTTCCACAACGTGGCTATGGTGAATTGTGGAATAAATAATAATAAATATTGGAATGTATGTATTAGTATAGTATGCTCTGTTTCATTCTTTCAGATAAATACCAAGAAGTGCAATAGTTGGGTCATATGGTGGGTCCACTCATAGTCTTATAAGGAATCTCCATATTGCTTTCCAAAGCAGCTGTACTAATTTGCAGTCCCAACAACATGTATAAGTGTACTTTTTCTCAGATCCTCACCAGCTTTTATTTTTACCTTTATTTTTGAAGATTACCACACTTACTGGAGTGATATAAACTCAGTGAGCTTTCATTTGCATTTCCTAGATTTCTAAGGATGTTTAATAATTTTTCATATATTTTTGGCTATTTGCATTTCTTGTTCAGAGAAATGTCTGTTTAGTTCATTTGCATATCTATTGATTGGTTTGTTGGTTTTTATTTTGTATTTTTGTTGTAAACTTTTGTAAGTTCTATATGAGGGGAGTGTGTGTGTGTGTGTGTGTGTGCACTTGCGTGTGTGTGTGCACGTGTGCGTGCTTGTACTGGGAATTGGTGTGTTTTACCACTTAGCTACACCCCAAATCCTGAAAGAACTTGAAAATATCTTGTTTAATCACTTTTACTCACAGCTATGCCTAAATCAAGGATCTGCTTAATGAAGTGTATTATCTCTTGAAAATTTTATGCAAATGTGTTACTTATGTGTGTAAATTATTGTGAAGGAACTATTCTTAGTTTCATCAAGTTTTTCAAAGAACTCTCTGATCAAAGGATAGTGATCTATTAATGCATACCAAAGAAATAAAAAGTATTTGAGAAAATCCTGTAGCTATATATGTTATTTTGGGGTGTGTATATATACACACACAAATGCAAATATCTATTTATACACATATTAGTTTGTATCATTTATAATTTCAATATTATAAAATTAATTACTTCTTTTTAGAAATTTAAAAATGTTTATTTAAATAAGAAATGTAATAAAATCACAAGTCTATATAGTACAAAGTCTTTTCTTCACAAAGGGAAAAAAAAGTAAAATAGAGTCAGTGGAAATTCCTTCTGAGGTTTCACTATCATCACTTACAAACTTAATACAATATTATAATATAGAAATACCTTCTGTAATATAGATGCTAAGCTACCTGAAAGATATTTACAATATACATGCAGAATATGTTTTGCATATATATAAAAGTAAGCAATTCTAATCAAAGTATAATAACTCTCAGTTTAAGAAAAGTCTTCTATTTTTCTATGTCATTTTGTCAGATTTTATATTAATATGTAGAGTCTCTCAGCAAAGGAGTCATTATGAGATGAATCTTACTAACATTTAACATATGAAATGTATGGCACAATTATTAGCTCTGTTTATTAAATCAATATAAGAAGTTACATCATAGATAGGCAAGAATGAATTCTTAATAATGATATGTAGACACATGGTACTTAGATTTTGTCAAAGTAAAATGTGTATAATTGGGAAAAGACAGGTATAGGTTCTATGACTTCACCATCTAGATGGCCACATCAGTCAGGTGTTCCTTAGACAAAATCGTTCTTATGCCTTACTAAAATCTCTCAAAATTTCTTTGGGGCCTCAATTGGAACTTACTGTTCGGATGGTTCTGGAATGTATCCTCCAAAATCTCATGTATAAGACAAGGCAAGAAAGCTTAAAGGTGGAATCATTGGGTTATAAGATCCTTCACCTAATTGGTGCAGTAATCCTTTGATAGGAATTAACTGGATTATAACTGTAGGCAGAGAGAGTGTGACTGGAGGAGGTGGTCATTAGGGGCATATTTTGACCTTGGTGAGAAGAGAATTGTCTTTCTCTTTCTCTGCTTCCTGGTGCCATGTTCTCAGCTGCTTTCCTCTACCACAACTTTTACCATGATGTTCTGTCTCATTTCAGGTAACAAGGAATGGCGTTGGCTATCTATGAACTGAGAACTCTGAAACCATGAGCCTCAAAATAAACTTCTCTTTTAATTATTTTTGTCAGGTCTTCTTGTTCAGGGCAGAAAAAAAAAGCTGACTAAAAATGGAGACAGGATTTTGTACAAGTGGTTGCTGATATAAGTTCTTTTGTATTCTTCTCAGTCTCTTATTACCACACACATTTCTTCATTTATGTAATAATTCATGTAAGTATCTCTTTAATAGATATAATTTCTCAATGGATAATCTGAAACTGCATTATTCACCCAGGGGAAATTTTGACATGAATAACATTGTTAATTTGACAGATGCAGTTAAACAAAAAAAGGAAAAAAAATCCTCATGAGGAGATTCTCTTTCCTGTGTGTTTTTAAGAGATTACTTTGTTAAATGCATAGACTGACTCTTTTATTTTTATACTTCTGGGATTAATAAGCTCTAAGTTTTTAAGTATGTGGCTCCATAAAATCTTGGAGTTGTGAGTTATTGGTTAAACTCTCCATAGCAACTTGTTTGTGTGCATGTGTATGTGTGCATGTGTGTGTATGGTAGTGTGTATGCATATAGAATTTTTAAAACAGGCTTTTCTATATATAAGCATCTACTACTGTTGGCAGATGGAGATAATTAATTTTTTGCAAACTTTTTCTTTCTTTCCCCTTCATTTACTGTTTTTTCCTTTTGTTTAGGAATAATTAGAAATCAATTGTTCATATATATTCTATTTTTCATTTGTTCTTTTAGATATACATGACAATAAAGTATATTTTGACATATTATATATACATGGAGTATAACTTTTTCTAATAGGAGACCCCTTTCTTGTGGTTGTACTGATGGTGTATTAGAATATGAACGTAGGAAAATTGTGTCCAATTCATTCGACTGTCTTTCTAATTCCATGCCCCCACTTTTATATGAACAATTTAGAACTATGGTTCACATAGACTAAAAAATTTACAAGAAATAGGTAAGGATTAAACAGTTTATGCATGTTTTCCATTTTGTCAAAACTTCACAAAATATGAAAATCATATTATTATGTTTGGGCAATATTGTTGGTCTTTCTTATGAAAACAAACTAGAGCTTGTGACTTAAAATCAAAGCATTGATTTTTAAAATATATGAATGAAGATTAAGAACATAAAACAAAGGCAAGAAAAGAGCAAAAGATTTAAAACACAAAGAATGGATATGGATTATTAATTATCAATAAATCTTGAGAACCTGAGAAATAATAGAGAAGTGACTAAAGTAGCAGACAAACAGTAGTCCAAATACAAAAAATATATAATGAGAGGGATAAATATGAATGAAGAGGCTAACTTATTTAGTTAACTATTTAAAATAATTTTAATTATTTAAAAAGAACTCACAAGATTTCCTGATTAATATTACACTTCAGAAAAGTTAGAATGATTCAATTTAATGTTAGAAGAACTATTCTGTCACTTTTTACTCAGATTATCTCTAATTATAAAAATATGAAATTAAAATAATTTAAAATTTAATAAAGGATATAATATTAAAGAACTTAAAATCATAATTTCTTATCAATCATACTATACTGATAAACTAGAATGTTTCAATAATAATAAAATTATATTTGATTAACTGAACAATATTTATTAAAGAAAACATGCAAATATTAGCAATTAACAAAATTTTAAATTAGTCCTGTTCTTTAAAAATGAAAAAAAAAATACAAAGATAAATCTTTAGGTGATGCATCTTTTTATTTGTTTACCATAAAGTTGTTGCAATATTATCAAATGTGATCATGAGAAATAATATAACTAAAATGTTCATTGATTGTAATCTTTGTGTATTTTATTGAATTTAGAGAAAGAAATTTTATTTACTTTAAGTTTGTAATTATTCTAATGGGTATGGAAAAATATCCAAATACATATACAAGATTATAAATATGCTTTGCTTGCTTGTTTCTAAGAGAAAATTTATAGTTGCTCAATTAGTAAATTTCTTGTAAAAATTATCTTTATTATACAGATAGAGGTAAATATGCCTTAAAGCTAAAGCATTAATTTAATCATCTGTGTGAACAGTCATCTGTTTGTGATTGGCAAAATACATACATGTAATATGTATGGAGCTTATTTAATATACTTATGGATTATAAAAAAGAATAAAAGAGAGATTTGGGTCATACATTAAATTAAATGTCCTAGGGATTAGAAGTCAGACTGTCTGGAGTTGAAATACCTCTGAATGAAATTTGAAATAAGCAATGACTTGTATTATGTTGTGTATGGTTTGCTCAACTTAATAGATATATTGATACCTCTCCTTCCTCAGCACCACAAACAAATAATGTTCTAGATTTGATTCTAGAAGAAAGACAATCTAAGAGGTTCCGGCTTAAAGGATATAAAGTTCATTGTGTTTCCCCTAATGAAAGCCAGTTGCCAACTCACAACCTATAAAAAGTTTCTAGTCTTCAAGGCTCAAATGTTCCTGAAAAGTTTCTCATCAGCTGTCAAAAAATATTACCACCCAACAGTTGGCTGAAGACTCCAAATGACAGGGAACAAACCATCTTAAAACGTACTTAAAGAAAACTCAGGCACAATATAGAATAGAAGAAAATCAAAATGAAAAAAAAAAGTAAGAATACTTTAGAATTACAAGAAAATTATTTTGCCCCTATAAATGAATTCACAAATATGTACAATTTAAAAGATAGAAAACTCCCCTAGAATATTACAAATATAATAAAACATTAAAATCCAAAACTAGCTCTTAAACAGTCAATTAGAACAGAGTACAGTAGAAAGTAGAGCAATGTAAAAGTGGGTAATAAAAAGGAAATTAGGAAAAAATGAAGAAAATCAATTTAGAAAAATAAGCAGTGAAATAAAAATAAAAAGAACCAGTCTTTTAAACAAAATAATTTAAAAAGTGACTCCCTGCCATGAATAAGTTCTTATTTACTTCCCACACATCCCAACACTATAAAATTTCAGGTCACTGGGCAAAAAACATACAAATAGGCTTCCAGAGAGAGAAACACAAATTGAATATTATAAATCAAATGGCTGCATGTTATGTACAAGATTACACACTATGACATAACTTCCCCTCTTTTTGCTTTATCATTTATCTTGGATCATTATTAGTCATATTCCAAATTCATTTCCACATATCCTTATCTTTTGATTCTAATAAAGAACCAAATGGTGTCATATATGATCCTGAGCATATTTCATTTAACATGAGGCATACACAGTGATGGGAAGGCTAGGTCAAACATTCTATAAATTTGTAATGTTACTGGGTAATGCAAATTGCCTCTCTTGGACAATGTACTGATTTTATATTACAGCCATCAGTGGATAAAATCACTAAGATGTGAACCTATCATATTCTTTCCAGGCTGACAGAAGAAAAATTATATATGTATGGTGTTTTTAAACTTTGCTTTACTGGCAGTTTGAATTAAGGTGAGCAACTCCCCCACATGTTTAAGGGTACTTTCTGTCATCTCATGTAAATCACAAGTTTGTATTACTGACTGATTATCAGTTGTTTGTTTTCTTTTGGTGTTTTGCTTCTTAATTTCTAGGAATAATTGACATTTCGTGACTTGCTGAGTAAAGCACTGATGTTTTTTGTTGTTGTTTTTTTATGAAATCTACAGATTTATGAAAGATCTTGTATGAAATTAAATGTCCTTACAATTCTTTTTTTGTCTTTTGAGGTCTATGATAAGCACATATTTTTACTTTTCAGGTAGTCAGTCACCAGTCCTTTCATTGTGGCTTCTAAATTTTAAACAGTAGCTATAAAGACATTCCCCATTTAAATTTACATATTATTAACCAACATTTCTCTCGTACTTCTGTATGTTTTTACATTTAAAATATTTATTTGAATTTAAACCAGAGAATGATGGAAGGCATATACAAGATGTATCTTTTTTTTTCAGATAGCTATTTAGTTGTTTAAAATTGACTATTGACAGTCCTTACATAATTTAATGATTTAGAGGGCCATTTTAGTGTATGCCAAATTTTCTGAATGACTTGGCTTTATTTTGGAACATTGTATGTAGGTGTATTCCTTGACTATTAGTGCAACAATGTCATGATTTTTTTTATTGAAGCTATACCATATACATTCATATCTGACAGCACTGTTCCTCCATCATGCAGTATATATTACAGCATTGTGTATATTTAAACTCTTTTTTCAGATTGTGTATGCATGTATCTATATTATTGTAATATTTTTAAAATTCTTTATTTAAAACTTAAATGTTTTTATTAATTCAGTCTTATATATTTTAACTACTATTTACATGAAATCTTTTCTTTCTTTATATCATTCATCCAATCTATTTGAGAAATATAATTCTTTTTTCATTTATATATTTATTGATAATCTTTATTTCTTTGTACTTGTTTTGAAACTAACTACTATATGCAATATGGGTGAAAATCTCTCAACTGCATTTATTTTTTAAAATAAAACTTATGTGTGTTGTACTGAGACTGAACTCATGGATGCTTTATCATTAAGTTGTATCACAACCTTTTTATTTGTTTATTTTTATGGTACTATGGATTGAATCCAAGGTTGATTTACTTTACCAATGAACTATTTTACCCCTCCATCCCTTTTTACTTTTTTTGTTTTGAGACAGAGTCTCACTAAGTTATTAAGGTTGATCTCAAACTTGGGATCCTCTAGCCTCAGCCTCTGAGTTTCTGGGATTGCAAGTACCATCACACCCAGCTAAAATATTTTTTTCTTCCTAAATTTTATCTACAGCCCTAAAATCCTAAATGGATGTATAGATAGTGGGCATTTGACAAAAATAGAGTTGAATTTGGAACAATATGTTGATAAAAATGTTTTTTGATGAAGATTGCTTTCAAGATACAGTATTTCATACTCATATAATAATCACTATAAATTTACCAAAAGACTACAATGAATACATTATAATTAATATCTTACAAGCTCTTCCACAAAAAGTAGAATGAACTACTTAAAGGAAAAAATGGAAGGAATAAATATTCATTTGAAACATCAATTCACAAATGCAAGAGTCACTATTTGTTTATGAAAACTGTCTACCAGTAGATATAATATGTTAGAAATGTATATATTTAATTTATATTAGTAAACTAATAATGATGTTCTTAAGGATTGATGTTCAGAGAATTTCTCTCTCTCATTTTTTGCCATGATTTCATCTTTTTTAAAGCATGATTCACATTGTCTTATTTCAATCCACAACTTATTATCCACTTTGTCAGTAGCTCTTTTTCTCAAACCTATTAATACATATAATTAACATAAATGATGACACTGAAAAGAATCAGTGCCTGTCAGATCTTTCTCAAGTCCTGCACTATAGACCAATTTTCCTTGAAGGGGCTTCTTCTAATTAATTACCATCCTTCTTTGTAGGGTAATCATATTGGTGAGAATTGATTGGGTGTGTAAGACACTTCATTTAGTTGGTAGAAAAATCCCTTAATTAAAATAATTTTACTGCTGGTAAAATTAATGCTCCCCATGTAAACTCACCAGCTTGATTTTAAAGTTCCTCTTCAATTATATTTTATGAGAAACAAAATAAGATCTTAATGACAACAACCAGAAGAAATAAGAAAAAACCTTGCAGTGCATAAGATGCATAATTCTATTTCCATATTTTTCATTTGTTGTAAATTCTCTTTTGTTTTAAAAACTTTACTATTAGAAATTGTGTTGCTTAATCCTAATGTTGACATTAAAAATGAGTTTGGCTCTACTAAAATATTTATTGACTGTTGATCTTTATTACACTTGTTTCTTTCCCTTACACAGCCCAAGTCATTTAGATGCTCAGATGATAGGGTTACATAAGTCTTATTTTTGTGACAATCAGCTATATTCAGTAAGTTCTGACCAAACTTTCATGAAGGGATAATGATTAAATATACTTAGATTACTTTGATGCTAATTGCTCAGCACTGATTCATCCTTAAGCAATTTGGACTTTATATTATACCTACCATGCTGTGAGAAATACATTTGTTATTATACTGCCATTCACAAAATTTGACTATATTTACTCAGAGATGATTTATCCAGGAGTGTCTTGGCTTTCTATTACTCCCCCCATTTTCCCTAAAAAAAAAATACATTCGTTATTACAGCATTTTAAATATGTTCCCTTTAACACTTTTTAGTTCTCAAAAGATGTTTCTGTTTTAAAATAACTAGACACATGTAAGCATTATTTCTAGTTTGTAGCAAAAGGAAATCAATTATGAAAATGATCTAAGTACTGAAGTTCATGAACTAATGTGGTGTGTGACAGGAGATAGTATTTCTTAATCTGCACATTAGAAGCATTTAGGAAGCCTGTAAAGGTCTTCTAGGTCCACCTCACTACAATCCTCTTTGCTTGTTCTCTACTGCAAGGTCAACATCAATGTGTTTCATGAGCTCCTCAGAAGATGGCTGGGTTTAAAACCATTGAACTAACATAATTTATAAATAGTCCTGAGACAAATGTATCAATTTTTCTCTAACTTCATTTGTTGTTCTTGTTTGTTTGTTTTGCTTGATAGAGTCATTTGTAAAGTAGTATTCATAACACAGTCTCTGAAGTTCCTTTTAACACTAACATAGTATAATCAACAAGTCTTTGCTCTCTTCTACCACTTCTGGTCTTGAGTGTGATTTGCTTAATGAACTGATAACTATTTCTGTCATTAGAGGTTGTTAACTCTACAGAATAGTATTTTATGAGCATGATGAAATAAATTATCATGTCCTCTTCTTAAAAGACTAATTGTTAGTTTATTTCAACACTGTTTAATGTAACAGTAATCTTATAAATGCAGCTGCTGTCAGTTAAATAAAATAAGCTCTTAGTTAAGAACAGACACATCAACTCTACTAATTTGCTTATTGTTGGTAAATTCTAATGCCAAAATATCAGTGTCAGAGGAAGTATTCTTTGAAAGAATTAATTGAAGTACCATACAGTTTGAAGAATGTGAATCAGATTTGCATCAGCTAAGTCAAATAGTATTAAAATGTAATCAAAGATAATTATGCTCATCAAAATAGATTCTAAGATAGGAATTGACAGTCTATAAAACAATTAAAATATATTTAATAAAATATGTGCTCAATGCTTTCACAAGAGCTGACTAAGCCAGAAAATTAACTCTTATTGATACCTCCACCATTTGCTCACATTTACAATCTATGAAGAAGAACTTCATTTATTTGAAGTTTCCATTGCTTGAGATTATAACTTCAACCAACTACTTATATTTTCCCCTTTCTGATTTATTTATCCATTTTATCATCCTTTTAAAAATGTTACACTCTACAGTGATTTATTACTACTCTTAGAATATTTACCTGACACTTTAATTCTAACATTTCCCTCCCCACACCTTAATTTACTCTTTTTCAGAGCCCTGGTTTTAAAAGGATTTCTCTTCTAATGAAGTGTTTTTACAAATATGATTCCCTCAATCCAGAAGGCTCTCCTCCACAAATATTCTGCCATAGTGTCCTCCATGCCTGTTTTTAATGGTCATTCTCTCTGAAAAGCTATTTTGATCTCCCAATTTTCCCAACTTGCTTTCTCAATTACCACCGATTTTCTTTATTCAGCATATTTTTTGTGGGTTTTTTTTTGTTGTTGTTGTTGTTTGCTTGTTTTGTTCTGTTTTTTGTTTGTTTGTTGTTTGTTTCTTTTTGGTACCAGGGACTGAACTCAGGGGCACTCAACCTCTGAGCCACATTCCCAGTTCTATTTTGTATTTTATTTAGAAACAGGGTCTCACTGAATTGCTTAGCACCTCCCTTTTACTGAAGTTGGCTTTGAACTCGAGATTCACTTGCCTTAGCTACCAAATAGCTGGGATTACAGGCATGTGCCACCAGCCTAGCTTGGTTTTCTTTTTAAAAAGTTTTCAGAGAAGGCTATTTGTTCCTCCTAAGAGCATTTTATTTAAAATATAACTGTATATTTATCACTGTGCATACTTGTCCATAATCTCCCTCAATCAAAGGGATCCATGAGAATAGAGAGCAGCTCTGGTTTTATTGGTGTTTTGTACCAAGCTGAATTCAGTGGTGGTAGTTGTGTTCAGCATGTTTGTTAAAGGAACAAATCACAGTAAAAGACAATTAATTTCATTTTGCTTTGTGTTGTATTTTGAGATATAAAATTATCTGTATGATCAAAAAAGTTTTTATTATGTAGTAATTTTTGAGTGATCTAGGTAAGTTAATTTTTTTAAAAAATAAACTAATTACTGCCAGGTGCTGTGGAGCACACCTGTAATCCCAGCAGCTTGGGAGGCTGAGGCAGGTGGATCAGGAGTTCAAAGCCAGCCTCAGCAAAAGGGAGACTCTAAGCAATTCAGTGAGACCCTGTCTCTAAATAAAATATAAAATAGGGTTGGGGATGTGGCTGAGTGATTGAGTGCCCTTTAGTTTAATCCAGGGTACCAAATTTAATTGATTAATTAATTAATTACCCATTAATCCAAATTGCCACACATATTCAAATTGAGAAAAAAGTTGTTTTTGCAAATATCATGGTAGGTAGCTCCACAGTAGCAGGGGTACTGATGAATTAAGTGAAATTTCTTCAAAAAACCCAGGAGGATTTTTTTTTGTTTACCTTAGAATGCATATATACTGACAAAAAGAAATAATAAAAATGAGAAATACCTCATTATATATACTGATATATATTTAAATTATATATATATAATATAATATATAGAGAGAGACATTATATAAAATTTTAAGCCATTTGATTTAAAAAAATTCATGGAGCACACCTTTTATACCTTTGTTCACTTATTACTCATTTTTATTATCTTATCTTTCTACATGGTCTGCTATAACATTCATGTTCAAAATTACTATGCCAAATTGTTTTGGCTTTAACCAACAGCATTCTTTGTCTTTCTGTGTGGGAGGCTATAACATTATTTTTCTCATGAGTTAAATATAACAATTGTGTGAATTAATGAGCACTTCACTTAAAATACAAGTGACTAAATAGGATTAACAAAATGAAATGCCAGACTATTGTTCAAATTATTCTCTATTATTTGAAAATATTTTAAGTTTAATGAAGACATATTTCCTAATAATATGTTTTGTTTATTATAATCTCCAACATTTTCACATACAGATCCTATGTAGTTATACCTGCAACTATATTAATTAAATATAAATCACCTTTTAAATCACACTGAAGCCATCACTAAAGTTTTAATACATGTGATTTTACTTAAACCTTAGAAAAATATGATCATTAAAAATCTTAATTCTGGAGACAGACTAGGACAATGAATTCTATTCAGAGCATATCTTATGATCATTGTTAATTTTCCCAGGCTCTAGTGAATAAACTCTCCCTTTATTTAGCAGGAGAAAGTATAACTCATTCATGGAACACAAGGAGTCATTAACACAGGAAATCCCTTCAATGCCATTGCTATGCTAAGTAAACTTTTCTCTAATTTTTTCAAGTCATGATTGCTTTCTACCTAGATTCATAATCTTAATTTCCTAAGGATATAATAAAGGATGACTCAAAGTATAAGTCTCTATATTACATAATAGGTGACCATGTAACTAACTGGAATCACACTGAAAGTAAGAAATAATCTGAAAAATAGTTTTCATTTAATTATAATAAATGAATATCAAGAGAATATGATTCTGTGATATATTTCAAAATCTTAGGATCACTTAAAACTTCAACCCATCTCTTTTTACTAAGATATATCAAACTCAGTGCTTAGAATTAACCTGTCTTCACTGTCAAGAAACACTGCCTTTATTGCATTTGTAGTTGTCATTGTGATGAAAGAAATAAAAGCTTAATACATTCTAAATGTATGACTGTACAAAATAAATTTTAGGGGAGTAAGGTGTTATTCATATTGATAGGATCCCATAGAATCATCTATTCATTTAAAACAAAGCAGAACAAAACAAATACTAAACTTAAACTAAGTCATTTCTTAGGTGTTTCACTTTCTATTTGCTGTTGTTTATTCATTTTTAAGCTAAGAATAATAGAGGCAGCTGGATGAGATATGCAATTTCCATTTCTGCCTGTCAAACTCAGAGATCATGAAACCATTCAAACATAAGATTTCAATTCTCCTGTAATAACTTTGAAGGAGATAGTCTAGATAGATAGATAGATAGATAGACAGACAGACAGACATACTGATAGAGCAAACACGCATTAATGACAGATGTGGAGCAAATTGATAGAAGAAACATGGATTTCCAAACACAGAGATACTCTGGGCACTTTTCCTATTGATCAGAATGTAACCTGCAGACCTCAACTTTTTTGAATTAAAACAACAACAACAACAAAAACAAAACAAAACAAAAACAAACAAACAAACAAACAAAAAAAGATACCCCAGCATAGATTCCAGTTGTCAGAATGATTATGTTGTGGTTAGACCCTTGTATCCTATGTGAGCATATAGTGAAACTATGTGACTTTGAATGAAGTGTGGGTTTATAGGGAGGTATTTGTGAGGAAAATTGGAGCCTTTGCTATTTTTCTTAAATCACTGAAACATCAATACATTTTCTTCAATCATAAAAATTTCTAGGCACTTAGGGGCTATTTGTTTTATTGGACCATATATAAAGGTTAGGAGTCTTGTGATATAGATTTTGCCTCTATTTCTGACATCTCATTCATAACTTGTATTTTTGTATAGTTCACATATACATGCATACAAACATGCATTTTGCTGTAACAGCAAGAAAAGAGATATGCAGTACATTCTTTAAGGCAAGTTAATTTAATATGAATGACACAATATAATTAGAAAAGTAGAAGCTTTTGAATGAATAAACTACCATACATTAAAAGAGGAAACATGAAAGCATTCTACATTTTCTTATTTATTCACTTTATTTTACTGGATTCATTTTATTTTATTGAGAAAAACACTATGTTTCCATATGATATTCCTAAGGGAAAATATAATATTTCCATGTGATATTCCTAAGGGAAATCTGTCAGATGGAGTAGGATATTAAACAATTGGTAATACTTCAATAATATAGCTGTAGAAAACTATTTATGAAATTTACCATGAATTCATAAAGTGTTCTCTTTGTAGTGCTGCATTATTCAAGTAAGATGCTAAAAAAATAAATCAACTCTTTTTTCTTTGAGTATGAATTTTGAAAATTCTGCTATTGTTCAAAAAAGTAATCATTCTTAATTCATATGTAAATGGTGGTTAATTTAATAAGCATTGCCTATTAAAACTCTATTTTCTTGATTCTTATAATATTAAATAAAATGATAATTTAATGATTCAAGGTCATTCACATTACTAAATAAGTGTCTTTGCTGAATTCAGTTTTCTCAAATTGGCCTCTTTTTTATATTGTAGTTAATTTACAATAGAATGATGGTCTGTCAATATCTAAATTTCCTCAGTGATCTTACTTAGGTAATGTAATCATATAAATCATTCTCCATAAATTTTGTTTGCTCACAAATGTTTTGCATGGAAGTGCTCACTTAATTTTATTTTTTTAAGAGAGAAAGAGAGAGAAGAGAGAGAGAATTTTTTAATATTTATTTTTCAGTTTTTCAGTGGACACAACATCGTTATTTTATTTTATGTGGTGCTGAGGATCGGACCCAGCAGCCCTGCACATGCCAGGCAAGCAGACTACAGCTTGAGCCACATCCCCAGCCCTTAATTTGATTTTTTAATCTCCTCAAATTAATAATTTGAATTGGTGCCTTAAAATGATACTTATTTATAATACTATTTACCATCAAATTTTCACAAAATTTTTATAAGATAATCTCCTGTGGTTTGGGAATGCACTTTAGAATTTTTAAATTTCAACCTTTAGCTCTGAAATAGAACTATGACTATAAAAAGTAAATTCACCTTTTTTGGTAGAGTAAAACTGGGATGATTAACTCGACTTGTTTCCCAGGGCATTTCTTTACTCTTTCTTGCAGGAAAATTTAGATGGTTGATGGCTATAAATAGATTATCTACTCAAAGTATCATGAAATGAGGAATGAAAGAGGATGAGGAGCAGAGCTGCAATTGATATGGGAGGGGAGGGAGAAATGGATTTTTGTTCTCTGAGGATTCTGAAGTGTGTGTGGGCTGGGGCAAGGCATTTAGTTACTGTAGCATAAACTAACCTAACATACTTGTTAAGTCTGTCCATCTAGACTAGATGGAATGAATTCACTTGCTCAGGACAATTTCATATTTGAAATATGTATCATATTTGTTAAATTACTCCTTATCCTACAAAATACATAAATATATTCTTGCAAGGAAATAAAAATCACATGTATTACAGAAAATAATAGATGTTTATTAAATTGCTAATAAAAATATACATGGCATATAGCAGTGCACTAATTCTTCTGTCCTCCACTTCTCAGTTTATGTATATAACTTGTAAAGAGAAATCATTTCAATTCAGCATTTGCCCTATTTCTTTTGATAGTGAGTGGCATGCCAGGGGGTAGTATAAACTGCTATGCATATGGAAGTGAGCATCTATCTTATTGTTGGCAGCAAACTAATTAACTGGCACATATTAAGAAAAAAACTAAACTTGAACTGACTTTGAACCTCAATAAGCTTAAAAGAAGCATAATTTGGTAAGCAAACAGTGAAATTACGACAATGATGAAATAGTTTCACAATGACAGTGAAAAGAAGCAAAAGAATTAAGAAAATCGCCATAAAAGGAAAGGCAATCTGTTTCTTGTATCCATGTCAGTTTATGTTACATCCACAAACAGCAGATTTTTTCATTAGCAAACTTTTGTGATTTTTATTTGGTAGACATGATACATATTTATAAAAAATTTTATAACCTTATCCAACTGATTTATCATATTATGTACCAAATATATTCAATGTCATTTTCCTGAAGGCTTTTCTTTTTGTAAAGGAAAACTGAATTTGACTGATAGTCTGAAGAGGATTTTAAAGCAATGTTAGATGTTAAATCTCTTATTTTAAAAGCCACCTTTCTTAGGCAAGATAATCATTTCTTTTAGTAATTCTGCCTTTCATGATATATTAAGCATTGTGCAATTTTCTTTTAAAGAAACTATATCACAAAATTATGGCTTATACAGAACACAGCAACATCAACATTCCATGGTGATCCTATTTATGTTAATTTGAGGAGTTTACTGGTTTTAAAAAACTGTGTAGAAGAAAGATCTTTATTTCTTTAATGAGATGCTAATGGTAGAAGAATCTCACTTCTCCTCTCTCCTGTTTGTGACCATGTTAACATATATACAAACTCATTATTACTCAAGTAAATTCAAAAGTATTATCTGATTTTGTGTTTGTTTGTTTGTTTTATTTTGGTACTGGGGATTGAACCCAGGTGTGCTTAACCTCTCAGCCACATCCCCAGCCCTCTTTATTTTACTTTTGAGACAGGGTGTCTCTAAATTGCTTAAGGCCTCCCTAAATTGCTGAGGCTGGCCTACCACTTGCAATCCTCCTGACTCAGCCTCCCAAATTGCTGGGATTAAAGGCATGTACCACCATGCCTGGTTCATTAGAATTTTTTTTTTTAATTTGAATGTCTAAATAATTAATGTATTTCATTATATATTTTAGATAATGAGACCAAAAATAATTTTTATTGTTGGGTTAAGCTTATGAACACAATTGTCATAGAGCTAGGACATAAAACTACATGCTTGGATTCAATTCCCATTGTCTTCTACTTTATTTTATATTTTTCTTTATTCTCCAATAAAGATATTATCAGTGCAAGTGTTAATTGACTTAGACAAAAATCAAGTAATTAAAAATCTGAAATACATAACTATGTATAACTTGTTTTTTATTGTTTATATATTAGTCCTTGCATTGACATTTCTTATTTACTCATCCTTCTTTACCTAATATGAATTGATAATATTATATTTATTAATAAAATATCTAAATTTACCTGATTTAAAAAAAACATAATTATCTGTGGTAAAACAGCGATTAGATAACATATATCAATGTCCAATTTCCATTCATATTCAGAATCTTTTGTGGAAATATTAATATTGTGAAATCAGTTGTATATACTTTTTAAATTAGTAATATTAACATATTTTATCCTATTCTGTTGAGTAGCACCAAAAAAAAAATGTACCTGAACAACAACAAAAAGCCAGAAATGATACAAACTGAAGCCTAAGAGCTAGCCCAACTTTCCTTTAAGAAGACCCAAGCAACCTGATTTTAAAAGTATATTCTCAAATATCTTGGGAAATTTTATAAGGCCATCATTGTAGTCTTCATTTTTGCATAATTCATAATAGTTGACAGAAGAAAGACTATATGTTTATGTGATTGCTGAATGTGAAAATTCAGCAACCATTTATTGAAACAAAAACATAACTGTTCTTTGGCTATCATGGAGAATGGGACATAAATATTAATGGTAATATCCTTGTTGTAACTGACTTCACAGTGTGTTTATATCATTCCAAGAAATCTTGGATGTGAGTAGTGCAATATGGGAAGACAGTGCTACATACAAGTGCTGTATACAATAGGAATAGAAAGGCGGCTACAGTCTGCATGACCACAAAAGCTAAGAGAGATTTCCTTCCAATCAAAGGCACAAAATTACTAACTATGTGAATAATAAAAATATTCTAGGAAGAGAAACTGCATGTACAAAGCACAAAATCGTGAAAGACCTCAGTATGATCAATTGTTCAGTGTTGTTGACAAAAATTTCTTGGAACATTTGTGTTCTTTTATGTAAATGAGTAATAGTGAGATAGCTAATGGAGAGAATGAGAGAAGATGGGATCACAGAGATGAATCACCATGTTTGAAATTAATGAAAGAAGTGATGGGAAACATTGAAGAATTTTAAATAATGAAGTTATTTTACACTTAAAATGGCAGAAATATCAATATATTTTAGGGATGAGATATCCAATGATGTCATATTCAACAAGCTTTCTTGTACTAATGATGGAAGTAAATCTGAAAGGATGCATTGCTAAGGGACCAATTAAAATAGCTGGAGCTATTATTCTTATTAGTTAGTAAAAACATTTAATGTTTTATATGTCAAGAAAAACATAGTAATTAACTACTTTTGGTATTTGCATTTCTTGAGGGAGTTCATCTCAGTAACCAATATTAGACAAAGAAAATGTTTAACTATTAGTAAAACAATAGACTTTGGAGTTCACTCCTTGTTAATCACTCAAAAATATAGTTTCTAGAAAAAGTGATTTCAGTACATTAATTTGAAGGAAACTGAATTTATTTCTATTTACTGCAATTTGGGTTTATTGAAAAATGAGGAAATAGAGAAAAATTAAGTATTTATTAAGTATAGGAATCTAAATTAAAGCATGTTATATATGTAAGCAATGGTGGAATGAATGGAGCATAAGAGAAATTACAGGGTTAGCAGAGTACAACAAAGACATTGTCCATACTCAATAGGGAAAATACAATTTGATGGCAATTGTAGGAGAATTTTAAAAGGTTATTTTGGAGGGGCTACATTTGTGGCTCAGCAGTAGAGCACTCACCTCTCAAGTGTGAGACCCTGGGCTCCATCATCAGCAACACATAAAAATAAACAAAATAAAGATATTGTGCCCTTGTATAACTAAAAAATATTTTTTAAAAAAGGTTATTTTGGAGAATTGAACAGATGTTTAACAACCACATATTAAAGATAACAAAAGGGGAAAAAGAAAAAATATAGTACTAAAGATAATAATGAAAATAAATGATAATAAAATTCAAAACAATTCTCTCCTCCTAGCTAAAGAAACACTTGAATTTTAATTGTTTAAAGCCCCACTGAGTGATAGATAGGAATATATATATATATATATATATATATATATATATATATATATATATATATAATATAGATGGGATATTTATATAGAATATATATGTATCTATATATATGAGACATATATATAGTATGTGTGTGTGTGTATATATATATATACATATATATATAGAATATATATATGTATCTATATATATGAGACATATATATAGTATGTGTGTGTGTGTATATATATATATATATATAGAATATATATATACATATATATAGAATATATATATGTATCTATATATATGAGACATATATATAGTATGTGTGTGTGTGTATATATATAATTGGAGTTTAAAAGAGTACCCATATTAATTACTCAAAAATATAGTTTTTGTATCATCTGAATTGCACAAAATTCTAATCAGGACAAAAAAAAATAGTCTTCAAAGTATAAAGAGAAGATAACTGAAAAATCACCAACAGTGTTTGCTATCACTGAAATTTTCATTGAAGAAAAACGTAATGAGAACTGTTAAAAATTGAGCTCTAGTTTGTTAAATTATGCTGCAATCTATGAAGTACTTTGTATATTCAAATACCATACGTTGTATCAATGGGGAAGAATTTAAGACAGCATTGAGAAATTAGAATATAAGAGTTGGGAGCATATTACAAGTGTGATTTGAATGAAAGTGTGATTTGAATGACATGGAGAACTCATACCCAAGGGTGACACACAAATTGACACACTGCCCTGTATTTTACTTTTCCTTTTCTACTGTTCATGTTAAGGAAAGTGAGTCTCCGATAAACAAAGTGACTGTAAACTCCATTCTTAACTAAAAAAAAAAAAAAAAAAGAATGCCCTCTCTCTCACACATTTTTATTTTATAAAACACTCTCTTAATTCTATAGGTATGAATTCCAAAATGATTACAACTTTTTTTTTTAATCTCTGAATTTTGTGAGAGATATATTTTCTTTTTGTCTTTGATGTGTGGTCTTTGATATATAGTTTAAGCAAATTATTTTAAACAACGCCTTTCAATAGAGTAAAAGTACGTATTTCTACATATATCAAGATGTATGTGGAGCCGAATGAATAAGAGGAACTCAAATTATTTAATGTGTTTTCTTTTACACAAACACATCATATTTAATTGATTTCTAAATTTCCTTGCAGAGAAAATTTGAAACAAGTTAGAAGATGTAGAAATAGTCACATGTGGATGATAAGTTTAATTTACTGAATTATAAGGTGACAGGCTTTTGTTACACTACAGTGATTCATTAGCTAATGTTCCTCTTCAAAACAAAAAGCAAAAAAAAAGTCTACTCCCATTCTTTGATAATGATGAAAGAAATTAAGGAAACACTATAGTTGTCATAAATATGGTGCAATACATAACATTTAACAGAATTATTTGAATAATAAATCATTATTCAAACTCTGTGACATCCTATAGGAGTGTTCAATTTTGGGGGGGGAAGGGGGGGTGTGGTGAGTCACATTCCAAGTCCTATTTTGTATTTTATTTAAAGACAGGGTCTCACTGAGTTGCTTTGTGCCTTCCTGTTGCTGAGCCTGGCTTTGAACTCTCCATCCACCTGTCTCAGACTCCTGAGCTGCTGGGATTACAGGCATGTGCCACCACATCTGGAAAGGGTGGACAATTCTTAATGACTAGAAAGCCTATTATTTCCCTATTATCCTTGTTTTCAGTAGTAATGCAACAAGAAGAGAACTTTGCTAACACATCACTAAATATTTTCTTTCCCTTTAAAAACATAACTATTCTATGCAGGATCACTTCTTTATTAAATATGTATTCACTATAAGTCTGCTCTAAGTAAGACAGTGTTAGTTGCCTGACACAAAGTAGGGGAAACTTACCTGATTCTCTGAGACATAACTGAAATAAAGATACCCTCACCCCCCATCCCCCAAAACAGAAAGTCATAATTCCTAAAGGCAATAAATTCAAGGACATAATTAATTCAAGATGCTACAAAATTGAATATTCCCAGTTAAATACGCCTGAACATAGTTTACTGTTTGAGTAAAAAGTAAAATTTTATACACATATAATAATAAATGTGCATGTGTAATCTATAATTACTTAAAATGTAAGGCATTTCTTTTCTCTTCTAAAATATATAAATTTTGTTAAAAATTTCTGTTTTATATTTATATTGTATGTGTATTGTTTGTGTTATCTTGTTCTTTGATATATTTATTCTTTGTGAAAGACTTGTTTTAAATCTAATAAATGCAATGTATATTTTAATAACCTATCATTGTTTTAAATTAAAAGAAAATTAGAAAAGGTATGTAAAAATCTTTTCAGAATAAATTTACTCTTATTTTCAACCACCAGTCTCAAAGAATTATGAAAATGGTCTGATGGAATATATTTTAAAATATATTTTCAAGTTTAAAAGTCATGGCTTATATAGCATATTAATTTCATTTTTCTTGATAAATTTCTCTGATTGTGGAGTTATTCCTACTAACAAACTTATTGAAGTTAACATGATATTTTTGGTCTTTGACTCAAAAAGCCTAAAAAATAAAAATATAATTAAAAAACCCATTTTAGGCTTTATTTTGCTTCATGTTAGAATAGACCCATTGAAGCAATCCTGCCGAATTAAGTTTTCTAAAGTTAGGAATGTGTTAAAATTATATTCTTGTTTTTAATTCATGTAGAAGTTTAGGAAAATGATGACATGTTTGGCCACCGAAAGTTAATTTAGAAACTAAATGCAGATCAGACCATTTTCATAATTCTTTGATACTGGTTGCTTGACTGTTGAAAATAAGAGTGAGTTTATTCTGGAAAGGATTTTCATACCTTTTCTAAAGAAAAATTAAAGTATCAATCTGAAAACTAAGTTACTCAAGAAGTAGAAAAAAATCAAAAGCTAGACATTGTGGTATACCATATAATTCGAACTACTAAAGAGACTAAGCCAGGAATATCACAAAGTTGAGGCAGAAACATGACAAACTCTGAGGAAACCTTGGAAATGTAGGAGAACTTGTGTCAAATTAGCAAATTAGCAAGAGCTGGGGAATGTAGATTAGTGGTACAGCACTCCCTAGGCTATGTCCTCAGTACTGGGAAAAAAAAAAATGAAAAGGAAAATAATCTTAGATATAGTGAAGTAATAATACAAAAATACAAAATAAATAAAATTTTTAAATATGATAATCTGGTTCACTTTAAAGATTCAGCTCATTCACCCTGGAAAACACCACCAAGCTCTCAATATCATTAATAAAGTGGTAGGAGACATGTATTAAAAATAAATGCTTGACCAATTAGAAAAGAAAAGCTAATTTTTAAAAAGAAACATTTATTTATTTATGATCATAAATGCTGTACAAATAGGAAGAGCAACTTTTTCTTCAGATTAAAATTTGGGTGACCATTTTTAATACAATTACATCATTAAACTTTGAGCCTCATTTTAAGAATTTCTGGTCATGTGCATATTGTCACAAGGAACTTTTATGCAGATAGGATTCTTCCAAAAGTAATACCAGCTGTGAAAGAAAACTAAAAAAAAAAATTAAAAAAAGGATTTCAGGTTGGAAACACTTAATAAATGACAAATAATCATAAATTCCTTTTTTTGCCTTTAGAACAGATGTCAAAGACTAATTCAGATTTGCCAGTAGTAAGCATAGGCGAAAAGCAATAGCAGCAATGGTAAAAGGAAGCAAACATCATTCCTCCTGTTTCAAGACCTTGGGAGATTGTTGCTCTGGACATGGAGCTGCCTGCAGTTCTTACTCCTCACAATTTTTCTGCCTGATCCCAGATTTAGGTGGGAAAAAATTATGAGGAGCTTATAAAGGAGATGGGAAACAGATTTATGGAGCTATGTGTGTGTAAGAGAGTGTGTGTACTGTAAATTTAAGGCAGCAATCTCTCTTCAGTAACTAATTGATTATATTATTAAATCTAAACTTTGAGTAATTAATGTTACATTTTTAAATTTAATCTTTTTTTTATTTTTTGTGTTATATTAGTGCATTATGGTTACAGAGAATATTGGGCTATTTTGAGATAATCATATAACCATGGAATGTAATCTGCTCCTCTTTATTTCTCAAAACTTCCTCATTCCCTTTCCTCCTCCCTCCCCCTGTTCCCCTTCTTTTGCTCTACATATCTTCCTTTTATTTATTTAAAGCTTTTAAAATTAGTGCTTTATAGAAAAACATAAGTGAAAAATCTCTATGGTATATTCATATATGTGCATAGCATAATTTGTTTACTTCCACCATTTCTTTCTTTTTCTGTATCTTTTTCCTCCCGAGTAATCCCCTTCCTCTATTCCACCCCTGTCTCTTATTTATAATTAGGTTTGAGATACTACGTGAGGTAGTATTATGTTCTGTCTTTGCAGCATTATGCACCTTAGGTACAGAGGTTCTATAACCTAATTTTTTCAAATATTCTTTTAATGAGATTTACCAGTGGCATGGCCCAAAGAAAAGGAAAAAAAGAAAGCTAAGAGATTTTTTTTTTAAAAGTACACATACATGTTCCATAAAGTCAACTCACTGCAAATTTTGCCAAAGTTTAGTGAATAGAAATGACAATTAGTTAACCTGAAATACCAGTGATGAATCTACAATCAGATGTTGGCTGCTGGGAGTGGTCACACATGCCTTTAATACAAGCAGTTTGGGAGGCTAAGGCATGAGATTCCCAAGTTCAAAGCTACCCTCAGCAACATAGGGAGACCCTGTCTCAAAATAAAAAATAAAATAAAATAAAAATAAATTAAAAAAAAAAACACTTTAAAAGGGCTGGAATGTGGCTCCATGGTTAAATTCCCCTGGATTCAACCCATGATACCAAAATAGAAAAAAAAAAGTTGACTCTATAGTAAATTATATATGAATCTAACTTTGTGATATGGATTGCTTTATTTTTAATCAATGCTTTGTTGGTCTTCAAGTGCAAGGTAAAAAAAAAATTACTTTATCATTGTTAAAAATATCATCAGAATCATGTTAATTTCACTTTCTATATTTCTAGATGTCCATATGGGGAATAGCACCAGTTAAGCAGACTGAGTTTAATATCTGTTATTTTAAGCCAAGTAACTAGTAGGACTGTAATCCATTCTCACATGTGTCCTGGAATGGATGACAAGTTAATAAGATATGTACACATATAGGTTATAGAATTAACAGGCATTATTCCTGAGTAACTGGACAGTAAAAAATGTTTAAAAAAAGAGTGATCTTAGTTTATGAACCTTCCTGGATCTTCCTGGTTGATGTTTCCTTAAGTAATTAACAAATGGATCTACTAAATATGTCAACCATGCAAATGTAAGCAGGATTTTAATTAACACATGGTGAATTAAACATAGTGAATGAATTGTTCTGACATATAGAACCAAAAAACCATCTTGCTACTTTTTTTGTTTTTTCCTGATCTACTCTCAATCTACTATATCAATTAGACAGATAACCTTAAAACTCAACTAAATCTAAAAATGACCACTAATAATAAATTGTTTATATTTGACTTTTCAGGTTTTCATATTTTGACTTTTTAAAGTAAAGTTTAACTCTCATTGTTTCCCCACCAAACTTATATTCATATTTGTGTGTTAAGTTTGAGATCTTCCTTCATTTTCAGGTAGCAAGTTTACATTTTCAAAAGTAATTTTTGAAACTCCTGTGCATTTGTTTCTTATTGCTACTGTAACAAATTACTAAAGACTTAGTATTTTAAAATATTTGTTCTAAACATGTCTAGAGATTAGAAACACAAAATCAGTCTCGCTGGGCTAAAGTTAAAGTGTCAGCACCACTGGATCCTTCTATAGGCTCTGAGAAGAATCTGTTTCTTTGACATTTTCAGGTACTGCTGGTGGCCTAGAGTCTGTGGAATGTGAGTACCTTCCTTTATCTCCAAAGAACATTATCTGTGCTTCTTGGTTTTCATCATCTCATTACCTTCTGGGAATCCTCACACAGGCCTTTCATATGGACCATGGCAATTACATCAAGTTTGACAGCTCAGAATAATCTCCTCAACTCAAGATCCCTGGCTTAATCATATTAAGGGAATGTAAATTCCCTTTTGCCATATTATATAACATTGATAGGTTCTGGGCACTAGGACATAGGCCCTCTGTGCTATTGTTCAGTCAAGCACAATCTCCCTACCCAGAAATTTTTCAAAAAAGTCTGTGTCTTTGCCCTCAGTCTGTTTCCCACCTAGTTGCGATATCCTCTAGCTTTTGTGATCAGATACTATGCATCTAACTCCTGTGAAAGAGCTTATTGGGAGAAGAATTTCTATCTTTAGTATCCAAAGTATGCTATTAATTAGAACCCCATAAATAACTTCACCCTGTATTTTTTAAGACTTTGACTAATGATTTCTCCTGAAATAAGAGAAGCAAGTTTTACAATTAGTAAAAACTTTATTAATAAATAATTTTCCTATTTAATTTCTGTTAAGGCATTGATAAAGAAATATTGGGATCTTTGTTTTCTCCAAATTGATTAAAACTATTATACCTGTGTCCTTTTACTGCAAGTATTTCAAATATTCATAAGAATTGCACTAATTTGCAAGTATTAAACTGTGATATTTTGTATGTAAGTGGTGTTAATTTATCTGTTAGAATTTCTTCTGAAAATAAGTAAGAGAAATAATAAAATGTATACTTGCAACTCCTTTGGTGCTTACTGATAATAAATGGATGATGATACCAACAGGAAACAAAATTAAAATCTTGAGAGAAATTTATAAATCATCATTATTAGTGTCTCTTAGTTTTTCCTGTTTCATAACTGGTATGGATTATCATGGTCTATCAATGGAAAACTTCTGAAATTATGAAGTACCACTCATTGTAAAGCAGGTGATTTACACACATTGTATACATAAGTGACATTGACTTGTAATCTCCAAGTATTTTTTTTCTGCCTACAAATTTTCTGTGCACAAAAACCTTGAAATATACTAGTGTCTGTGTAGTGTCTAATTTCTGTTAATCTATTTTGTGGATATCTATTACATAATTACTGTTTGCTGTCTTGGAAAGATCAAGAGGACGCAGATAATACTCTGTGAGTTTGCCCATGAAAGGTGATTCTACATGAATCCTATGAAATATATTCTCTTGTATTCTTTGAAAACTTTCTTCCAACTAGAAGGATGTTGTTATTTGCTTATGTAAAATATGGCCGCAAATTTAAGGGATTAAACAATATTGACAAAAGAGAAAAAAAATAAGTAGACTATGAAAAAAACTTCCAAGATTTAATCTGAGGATGCTGCTCACTTTCAAGTACTACTTAGACATGAGTCAGCTTCCCTGCCAAGAATCTGTACAACAGCAGGTCAAACCATTAAAATAATGAAATAGATTAAGAAATTCATTGATAATTACCTCATGCTGGGGAGAAAAAAAAAGAGGAATAACTATTTTTGAGATGTAAGACCTGTATTAGGAGACAATTGAAGTGGATCCTGATCACATGGCATTACTGAAGTTATATCAGAGCAAAGCAGTGACTCTCTGATTTAGCTATTTTAAATTTAATGAATCTGGAATCGTGTTTCTACTCTTCCCCTTAAAAATAAGGCAATTAGAGCTATTATTATCAGACTGATTCATTTACGTAAAACAAATTCTCAAACTTTTGACCTGAATGCCTAATGATACAACTAATAAAAAAAAATTGTTGTTCAATGTGTAATTTAAGTGAGCATGGCAAAGGAAAGGACTGAGACGTACAGCTTATAACCAAGCAGTACAAGGTGTTTAGTCTTGTTCCAACAAAAGAAGGCAAATAACAGGAAAGTAACTTGACTTAACCAACTGTATGTACCTGTCAAATTCAGGGCTTACATGAAGCAGGAAAAGGTTTCCCAATGGAAAAGCTCTCATTGGTTCAAGTACAAAACAGAAGCTTTCATAAGTAGTGTTCTTGAACTTTCATAAGGCCATATGAATTTCATCTTTCTACCCATCATATTATTTTCTAGTGTCCCCAGTCTATATTTCTTCTAAGATAAGTTTTCTCAATCACATAAATATTGACATTTTGGGCACAATCTTTCTTGGTTGCTAGGGTCTGCCCTGTGTATTGCTGCATACTTAGCAGCAAACCCAGCCTCCATTCACCAAATACCAGTATCAGGTAATATTTGTGATAAACCAAAAATATCTCTAAATACTGCCAAATGTCACCAATGGGACAAGATTAACTGGGTTTCTCCAAGACTCTTCTTTGTCTGACCACAGCCATTCTTTTCCAGTGATGTCTGTGATTTCCAGCACAATCTATGTGAATAATCATACCAAAGCCTAAAGAAAGTATCCGAATACTTTCTGAAGAACAAAAATCTTAAGTGTATTCTCAAAGGTAATTTTGCCTGCCTTGAATGCATTTCTTGGGCTGACAGAACAGGATGTTTGTGTTTATATTTAATTGGAGCATTAGCAGTTGATTATACGGTGAATTTAGATTTTGTGATTTTATGTAGGTACATATACTAATATTTTGGGTGTCCATGACACATTTCGTTTACCCAACATGCTTATCTTCAGTTGGCTTTTATGTTTTTTTTACAAATAAAGAAGATATATATGGGGTTAGGGATATAGCTCAGTTGGTAGTGTTCTTGCCTCACATGCAATAGGCCCTGGGTTGATCCCCAGTACCACACACGAAAAAATAAATAAGTAAAAATATATGTGTGGTGTTTTATACATCACATAATTCTTGCTACCTTTCCCAAATGCTGCTATCTCCAAATCCCATGTATTTCTGTGACTGTAATGATTACTAATGCTAACTCTGACTAGCCCATTACTAAAGGAGTGGTCACCTTTCTTTAGTTTAAGGAATCTGTACTTCCTCCATTGAAGAGTCTTTCCAAATTAATAAATTTCCATTGGCTCCATATGGAGTGATTTGCTTTTGCAGCAATTTTGGTGTCTTCTCTGGAGGAAGACACAAAATGATCTACCTTCATAAAGCTTACATTTTAGCTTCTTAATACTAACTAGTTTAATAATCAACAAAAAAGGATACCTGGAGAACTGTGTTGTAAACAGGGAAGCCAGATGGCACAAATTGTTACGAGAAACAGAAATAATGACATGTGTGGCCTGGAAGGGATTATTTAACATTTTTAGATTGGTGTCAAGAGAAGAACTGAGAATGCATATTTGAGAAAATACCTAAAGTGATGGAAGAATCCTAAAAATTGTAAACTTGGGTAAAAATATTCAAACAAATGCCGAAGCAGGAATATACTTACTTCTCCTGGAACTTTAAGGAAACCACTGTTGCTATTTAAAAAAAAAAAAAAAAAAAACGGAAGAAAATGATGACATTAAGCCTCTGGTAAAAAGAATACATAGTTTCATTCCTGCAGAGTTTAATTATGTGAGCCTTAAAATTCCTCTGTGTATATGTTGGTGGGGAGGGGGATTTTGCAGGAAAAAGAGAGAAAAACAAAAAGAAACAATAATAGAGATTTTATTTAAATTTTCAATTGTTACAACTAATTCTAATTCTACCCCAATGCAAATTATACTTAAATGGGATTCTAAGTTGAGTTTTACTATTTTTCAGCATAAATCTGTGTAAATAAATCTTGCTGAAGATTATCAGGGGTTGACAGCCAATATCTCATTGGGGGGGTTCTTCTTCCTGCCCAGGAGAATCTAAGTCACCCTAAAACTTAAAATCTCAAATAATTAGTGAATAATAAGACACAAACACTCAGAAACATATTTACAATAGGCAAAGCCCCTGATAGATCTAGTCTACATGGGTTTGGAAACTAGACAAAGAAAAAAATGGCTCTGGTGATTTATTTAAAGGGGTACATCAAAGGTAGGTATAAGGTTTCAAGGGTGGAGTCTTGCTTGTGATGTCTTCCAGTCAGAAGTTTGATTGACATCTTGGCAAATCACATCCATCTCAGGTACTGTATGAGCCACAGCAGAGTGGGAAAGAGATTCACATTGTCCCTGGGCAGTTACCAGAGAAAATGTCCACTGGTCATACCCAGACACCAGCTGTCTCTATCTACTAGGCTTCCATGTGTGGTATCCCACGTGCAACCCAAGAATGGCTCCCGACAGAAGATAATTGTTAAAAAGAAAAACAAAAAAGAATAGCTGGAGGATGGAAATAGAAGACAGAAATAAAGCAGATGGTGAAGTTAAATTAGACAATTTTTAGATTTTGTTTTTTTGTTGATTTTCTAATGAAGCCTTCCTTATAGAGTACTTAAAAGGATGAGATAAACATAAGCTGAATCCTTATATCTGCATCCCTGAGCAGATATAAAAGAAGATGTAAAAGATGATAACCAAGCAGCTTTGTAGAAAGCTCAACAATATTTTCTCTGATGGTACAAAAAATAGCAGTCAACAATTATGTCATAATATTAGGAAGTCATAAAATATAAAAGGAACAAACCAGACATTGTGTCTCTAAACATGCATGTCATCTACTGAAATGAAAATAGTAAATAAAGTTGTTAGTAAATCACTAAAACTCTGAAATAAATCTCAAATCATTGATATAAGGTATAATAAATGGCATTTAATCACACAGTACCTATATTTTAATTAATGATGTGCACAATTTTAATTATTATAAGTTGGAAGCCATTTTTTGTATATATATAGTAATTATGAGGATATTTTCCCATGAACTCTTAACTTTTTCAATGGCTTATTCAGTGGTGGTTTTTAGAAAGCTAACACTCTCCATTGGGAAGTAACAATTGTTTATCACAGGAAACATTTATTACTACTGAGAAGCAATTGACATTGTAAAAGTACTTGACTAACACAATTTCAATGAAAAAGCTAAGCCTCCTTATACTACTTTAATAAAGAAAAATTAAATGATACATTTAAGTCAAATTGAAAAGTATGGCTTAGAATTAAAAAGGTTCTAACCTAAATTTTTTCAACTGTTGTGCTTAATATTATTTTAAAGTCAGCTTTTTTGCTGCTGTGATTAAAAGACCCGGCCAGCACAAAAGTAGAGGAGGAAAAGTTTATTTGAGGGCTCACGGTTTCAGAGGTCTCAGTCCATGGACAATAGGCTCTATTCCTTGGGACTACAGGTGAGGCTGAACATCATGGCAGAAGAGTGTGGTGGAGGGACAAAGCTCACATGATGATTAGACCACAGAAAGAGACTCCACATGCCAGCTATAACATACATACCCCTAAACCATGCCCTCAATGGCTTATCTCCTCCAGCCATACCCTATCTGCCTTCAGTTTCCACTCAGGGAATTAATTCACTGATTGCATTAAGGTTCTCACAACCCAATCATTTCTCCTCTAAACCTTGTTGCATTGTCTCACACATGAGCTTTTGGAGGACACTTATGGGAGGCTGCCTGCCCATGAGTTAAGCATCCACTCTCAGCCTTGAGTAAAGGGGGTATCAGTCTGGCATTGCACGCCCCATGCTGTGTGAAGCAAGTGGCCTTCACCTTCACTTCAGCAAAGAAGTTTGTGTCAGTTCTAGACTTGAGTGTTACCCAATGGGATTGGGAAACCTCCCTTGAAACTTTATCCCCTGCCTTACATGGTGTAGAATATTCTATCAAAAATCCTTTGTTGTCTTTACCCTATAAGTAAAGCGATTCCTGGT